>NC_133328.1:325523575-325847754 GCF_042186555.1 Aquarana catesbeiana | reverse complement strand
CCTAACCCGTACACCTATGGACAAAATAATGTCCTCAGTTGTCAGAGCCTTTGAACAAAAATTTGACATTAAACGGGCTAAAGAACAATTGAGGAAGCGGTGGTCTGACCTCAAAACTAGGGAGCCTGAACAATATTTGCAAATCAAGAAGCTGCTTAAAAAAGTAAGTACTTGTTGTGTGTTCCTATTGAGATACTTAACTTGCATGCTGATCCATATGCTTTTCGTTTATACAGCATCGTTCGTAAAGACCGTTCTTTTGAAACTACATATGATAATAAGAAAATGACGTTTGTTTTGCTAGAAATACGATGGTACAGGGTTGGAAATACATTTAGGTCTTGATAATTTGTCGTATTCCAAAAATGTGGGGATGTTGTGTAGATGTGTTTGAAACTAGAATGCTTCTTAAAAAATGATTCAGTGTAATGTAAGGATAGGACACAGCAGCTGTTTCCACATCTGGACTCAGGAGCACTAGAGTACTATGTGACACCAGAGAAAATTTTTGAGGGTAATACACATAGGGGCTCCAGAGGATACTTGAGGTGTCTGCATCTGTGAAACTTGCATGAAAATGTGTATTGTTTTGCATTTTTGGTCAGAGTGAATTTTAATCCTGTCTTCAAAAATTTTGGGGGAACAAAATGACAATTGTCCCCAACTTCTAAGCAAGGTTTCATTTTCCTTTTTCAGGACTGAAATATCACTGTGTTTTAAGTATACCTTTTGTTTCATTCTCATAGGGGAGAAAAGACTCAGACAACAGTCCGAGGATCCCAGAACCCCCCCAAGTCACCAGTTTGAAACAGGAATTACCCCAAGCCCCAGCCCAAGACCACACCCACCCGAAGATCTTGAGGAAGGAGAGGTGGAGGAAGTGTGCAATATTTGCCCCCCACCAAGTGAGTGAATGACACCCCAGCTTAAGGTAATCTGTTTAGGTGTGCATACTTTTCTAAAAATTTTTATCCACAAATTTTAGGTGATGTTCTGGTTGTGGAAGGCCAAGCGGCGGAGCCATTTAGCACAGACAGTGCGCAAAGACTGATTGGGCAGATAATGGTGTGGAATGGCCAAATTGATCGAATGCATGAACAAATTGACACCATGGGAAATCGGCTGGACAGCATGCAACAGGAAATGAAGAACATGATTGATGTTTTGGGCAGAATCTAATAACTTTTTGCCTAAAAACATCAATCATGTTCTTCATTTCATTGTCAAGTTTTACATTTTTTTAATTTTTGAAGTTGTGAAATAGTAATATCAAAATTTAGCAGATGCACACGGTGTGTCATCATGTGCTATCTTCTATCAGGGGATATCAATGTACTTGTTCTGTGTTTGCAACCCCTTCATCATAATAATGTTAGTTTGTGAGAGGAAAAAAGGGATTGCATGCACAAAACACGTCCATTGCTCCCCCATGATGGGAGATAGCACATGTTGACTTGAACCTTTTTTACTCCCAATTTGTGTGCATCTGCTAAATTTTGTTTTTACATGGGTAACATCACCAGCACCGTTTTAGACATGTTGAACTTTGTAAGTTCCTGTTATTTTTTTGTATTATGTTTTTAAAAACCCTGTTGTCAAGCCTAAATTTGTAAACAAAAAAATATTTTTTACAAATATGCCTAAACCAAAAAAAAGTAAAAAAAATTATATTGTTCCTAAAAAAAAAAACCTTAACACGTTAAAAAAAATGCACCTTTTAATGTGCGCATAGTAAAATGTTTTTACTACTACAATGTGTGTGGCTTATTATTTATCAATGACAGTTTATTCATTTTTTGTGTGTTTACAGTGACAAATGGCCTTATTAACTAAAGGGAAATGCACTTGCCACTACAAGTGCACTAGGAGACAGACAAAACTAAATGCAAACAAGAATAAAAACAAGAGATTTTAGCCAAAATAATTTTGTTTATTTGGTAAAAGAATAAAGTTGTTCTTGCATTGCAATGGCCCCCCGACCATTAAAATAATTGACATATCTGTCACGCACTTGACGGGCGGTTTGGGGGGGGCAAGCCATTACGGCCAGTATCCAGGCCTGTGAGTGGATCTTCACCACTAAGTCTGACCTCAGGCCCAACTGAGGTAATATATGTAGCTGAATGTCTTCTCAAATAATTATGAAGAATGCAGCAAGCCATTATGACATGATTTATCTTATATTCCGCCAGATTTATGGCCAAGAGGAACAAATGGAACTGGCTGGCCAGAATCCCAAAGGCATTCTCCACAACTCTTCTTTCTCTGGCCAGCCGGTAATTAAATACCCTCCTCTCAGGGGTGAGGAACCTTTGGGGGAACGACCTCATCAAGTGCTCACCAAGAGCAAACGCTTCATCAGCGATGAAAACTGAGGGAAGTCCATCAACATTCTAGTCATCAGGTGGCAATCCCAGGACACCAGTCTGGAGATGCTGGCACAACTCTGTCTGTGCAAAGACTCCTCTGTCCGACATCCGGCCGTTCTTCCCCACGTCCATGAACATAAAATCCAATTGTGCCGAGACCACCGCCATCAATACTACACCCTTGTAGTTAAAGTAGTAAGACCCCGAATGGGGTGGTGGCACAATGCGGACATGCTTTCCATCAATCGCCCCGACACAGTTGGGAAAGTCCCAACGGTCAGCAAACTGGGAGGCCACAGTCTGCCATTCCTGTGTGTTTGAAGGAAACTGTGAAGTCAAGCAAGAAAAAAAAATATAAGTACTTTTAAACATACCTTTGCCAGCAGAATACACAAAAAAAATCTTGAACAACAGCAGTCGAACATTTTTAATATGTGTTATTTCCATAAATAAAAAAACATAAGGCCCACTTATAAGATTACTCACCCCCTCTGATGAACCATTGATCAATTTGTATGTGGGGGAGGGGTTCTAATTTGGGAGAAGAACACACCTGACATTTGGAAACATTTGAGGGGGTGGGGGAGGGGTTCTAATTTGGGAGAAGAACACACCTGACATTTGGAAAGATTTTAGGGGGTGGGAGAGGGGTTCTAATTTGGGAGAAGAACACACCTGACATTTGGAAAGATTTTAGGGGGTGGGGGAGGGGTTCTAATTTGGGAGAAGAACACACCTGACATTTGGAAACATTTAAGGGGGTGGGGGAGGGGTTCTAATTTGGGAGAATAACACACCTGACATTTGGAAACATTTGAGGGGGTGGGGGAGGGGAAAGCAGTACAATGGAGCTGACAATATACATTGTTAAAGGGACTATAGGCTAGAGGTATAAATGGACCCAGGATTGCATGGTGGGGAGGTTAGTGAAGGTAAATATGCATGTAGAGCAAAAAATTATTAATTTAAAAAAACAGGCATGCATGAAGAAAAAGGGGACATTCACAGCATGGTAATTGTGTAACAAGGACATTTAGACAATACATTAGCAAACATTAAATACATATCATGTAATGTTAACCAGTTGCCGACCGCCGCACGATGAGCTGATCCCGCTGCGCAAATACTGTGTGAAAAAAATGAAACACCCACCATTTTAATCTGTAGGGCATTTGCTTTAAAAAATATATAATGTTTGGGGGTTCAAAGTAATTTTCTTGCAAAAAAAAATAATTTTTTCATGTAAACAAAAAGTGTCAGAAAGGGCTTTGTCTTCAAGTGGTTAGAAGACAAGAGTGATGTGTGACATAAGCTTCTAAATGTTGTGCATAAAATGCCAGGACAGTTCAAAACCCCTCCAAATGACCCCATTTTGGAAAGTAGACACCCCAAGCTATTTGCTGAGAGGCATTTCGAGTCCATGGAATATTTTATATTGTGACACAAGTTGTGGGAAAAAGACAAATTGGTCATTTGGGGGGGGGGGTTGTGCCATCTGGGCATTCCATGGCCTCCGAAACTGTGATAGGCAGTGAAGAGTGAAATCAAAAATGTATGCCCTTAGAAATCCTGAAGGTGGTGATTGGTTTTCGGAGCCCCGTACGTGGCTAGGCTCCCAAAAAGTCCCACACGTGGTATCCCCGTACTCAGGAGAAGCAGCTAAATGTATTTTGGGGTGCAATTCCACATATGCCCATGGCCTGTGTGAGCAATATATCATTTAGTGACAACTTTGTGCAAAAAAAAAAATTTCACTTTCCCGCAACTTGTGTCAAAATATAAAATATTCCATGGACTCAACATGCCTCTCAGCAAATTGCTTTGTGTGTCTACTTTCCAAAATGGGGTCATTTGGGGGGGTTGTGCTATCTGGGCATTTTATGGCCTTCAAAACTGTTGAAAAAACAGCTGAATGTATTTTGGGGTGCAATTCCACATATGCCCATGGCCTGTGTGAGCAATATATCATTTAGTGACAACTTTTTGTAATTTTTTTTTTTGTCATTATTCAATCACTTGGGACAAAAAATTAATATTCAATGGGCTCAACGTGCCTCTCAGCAATTTCCTTGGGGTGTCTACTTTCCAAAATGGGGTCATTTGGGGGGTTTTGTACTGCCCTGCTATTTTAGCACCTCAAGAAATGACATAGGCAGTCATAAATTAAAGGCTGTGTAAATTGCAGAAAATGTACCCTAGTTTGTAGGCACTATAACTTTTACGCAAACCAATAAATATACACTTATAGACATTTTTTTTTTACCAAAGACATGTGGCCGCATGCATTTTGGCATAAATGTATGACTAAAATTGAGTTTATTGGATTTTTTTTATAACAAAAAGTAGAAAGTATAATTTTTTTTCAAAATTTTCGGTCTTTTTCAATTTATAGCGGAAAAAAATAAAAACGGCAGAGGTGATCAAATACCATCAAAAGAAAGCTATTTTTGTGGGAAGAAAAGGACGCAAATTTCGTTTGGGTACAGCATTGCATGACCGCGCAATTAGCAGTTAAAGCGACGCAGTGCCAAATTGTAAAAAGTGCTCTGGTCAGGAAGGGGGTAAATCCTTCCGGGGCTGAAGTGGTTAAAGGATAAAAAACTTACCTTCATATAGTCCTTCTGCAGGACCTGAATTATAGCAGAACAGGTCTCTGGGATTATGATCCCCAGAGCCTGGGGGGAGATGCCTGTCGAGAACTTCAAGTCCTGAAGACTTCTCCCAGTCGCCAAGAAACGTAAATTAACAACTAGGCTCTGCTCCGCAGTGATGGCTTGCCTCATGCAGGTATCCTGCCTGCAGATATAAAGGGTCAGCATAGCCAGAAGACGTTCAAAAATGGGGTCCGTCATCCTGAGAGAATTCCTGAGATCCTCAGGATTATTCTCACGGATCTCACGGAGCAAAGGCATGTGCGAGAATTGGTCACGCTGTCGCAACCAAGTCTTCGTCCATGAACTCCTCCTCGCCCTGTTCATGGACTGGACTTGGGTCAAAGTATTAACCCCAACACCAAGTCCCCACACAGCACGAACTCGAGAACTAGTACGTCCACGCAACATGGCTTCAAAACGGTCAGATGGTCAAACAAACAAACTTAGAACAAACGCACTGAAGAGCAGCAAGGCCTATGAAGAGCAACTTGAAGGTCAGGAACAAGCAGAGCAGAACGGCCTGCTAGGCAGGTTACGAACTGACCAACGCGTACTGAAAACCAGATACAAACCTCACAAGCACAAACTAAACCGCAGAAAATGATCGAAATAAGCTGAAGTGTGAAAAGCGCGAATCGTTTCTAACCAAACTTCTACTAACACGAGATAAATATGAGATTAGCAAAAGGAGCGCAAAGGGTGGCGTAGTGGGGCTTGAACTCCCTTTTTCTAGTCCTGTCATACATGCTGTACATCACCGCGTTCAAAACCATCGGACTTTTGAAGTGATCGTGTGTACCCAAGTCCGTCCGTTTGTAAGTCCGGGGCACCTACGCTACAAAGTCCATTGGAAAGATCGCCGGACCAAGTATGCCATAAAGTCTGGTCGTGTGTACGCGGCATTACCGGAATTTGTATCTGGTCTAGAGCGGCGAAGGCAATTTTTGGCATTTTGCAATGGTGCTGGGTAACCACATGTCGTCCAAGGGGAAGGTAAATATTTCCTATTTCCATATTGTAAACGTGCTTGGACGTTCTACACCAGAACTTTTGCCTCATTTTGCCCACATAAAATGTGCCACACTCAAAGGTCATTAGTCACCAGTTTATCTTTCAAAGATGTGACTTTTTTGAAAGTGATCGAGGGAACTGGAGGAATAAAGTGCTTTACAGTATCATCGTCTGTTAGAATTGACCAGTGTTTCTCGATGATGTTGCGTATTTGTTTATGTTGTCTCAAGAAGCGCATAATAATGCGCATGAAATCTGTTTGTTTCTTGCTTTTTGTCTGGGTTCTGAACAGCAAAGTTTCACATGTTTGTGCATTAGTTCGATTATAGGCTTTACGTAAACAGGAACGGCTGTACCCTCTCTCCAGAAAGTGATTCTGGAGCTTACCAGCTTCCATTTTGAATAATGTATCATTGGAACAATTTCTCTGCAAATGGAGATATTGTCCATATGGGATAGAATTTTTTAGAGGGCTTGGGTGAAAGTTCTCCACATGCAATACAGTATTGCCTGCAGTGCTTTTTCTGTAGAGGGTGCTAGTTAAATTTCCTTATATGTCACATTCAATTTTAACATCTAAGAAGGTCACGGATCTAGCATCATAACTCATAGTAAATTTTAAATGGAAACAATTTGTGTTTATATAATCAAAGAACTGAATCAAAAGGTCCTCGGGTCCTTCCCAAATGATGAAGATGTCATCGATGTACGTGAGCCACGTGGTAACATGGCTCAGGTACACCGCGAGGTGTCACTGAAAAGTGACTGCTCCCACTCCCCCAGGTACAGATTGGCGTATGATGGGGCACAACATGTCCCCATCACTACGCCCCGAACATGGAGGTAGTGGGAGCCGTCAAAACAAAAATAATTGTTTTTCAAAATATGGTCAAGTCCACTTAGAATGAAATTGTTGAGAGCATTGTCATAGCGTGATCCCTGCTGCAATATTTTTTGGATAGCCATGAGCCCTTTCCCGTGTGGGATTGAACAATACAAGGCTTCCACATCTATTGTAACCAGGATAGAATTTTCAGAAAGTTTAAATTCATTTATCATCTGTAAGAAGTGAATTGTATCCTTTGTGAAAGAATTTAGTGCTGCTACAAATAGCTGAAGATACACGTCAATCACCCTACTCAAATTCTCAGAGATTCAACCATTCCCTGACACTGTTGGTCGACCTGTAGGTTGGGTAGGGTTTTTGTGAATTTTGGGAATGCTGTAAAATGTGAGTGTCTTGGGGTGTTTAATCCGAATAAAGTCATAAAGATCCTTATTAATGGTCCCATTTTTGTATGCATTGTCAATCAGTTTGTAAAATGCCTGGTTGGACTTTTCCACCTGTCTAATATGGATGGTTTTATTCCATTCCCTGTTGTCAAGTATGTTACGGCACATTGTTTTATATATAGTGTTGTCCATCAGGACAACATTACCTCCTTTGTCTGATGGCTTCACTACTATTGAGTCATTCATGCATAGGGATTCAAGTGCCTTATTCTCTTCTAGCAATAAGTTCCGTGGAATATTTGGGCTGCAGGATATTTTAGCTACATCCCTCAGTATCTGTCGCACAAAAGTAGCTACACTTGAATTTGTGTGCAAGGGTGGAAACTTGGTCGACTGTTTCTTAAACAAAGTTACTGGATTAAAGGTGGACTTATTCACTTCTACAAATAACTTGTCCAGATCAAGTTGATCTATCAAGTCATCAGAATTGCTCTCTTGGAGTAACAGGGTCAAGTCATGTAGCGCCTTGAATTCCTTCATGGTATAATGGGACCACTCGGTGGTATCTGTCTCATTGGGTGTTGATTCATATCGACATTTCAAGAGTAGGGATGAGCCAAACACCCCCCGGTTCGGTTCGCACCAGAACTTGCGAACAGACCAAAACTTCGCACAAACTTTAGAACCCCATTGAAGTTTATGGGACTTGAACGTTCGAAATCAAAAGTGCTAATTTTAAAGGCTAATTTGCATGGTATTGTCCTAAAAAGGATTTGATGACGTAGGTCACTATGGCAATGCAAGGGAAGTGATGTAGGCACGCCTGCATTGATCCCTTGTTTACCTTAACCATCGCTGAACTGCCTTGGACGCATGCGCCGGCGTCTCACACCGGCGCTATATATACTTAGCCAGCTACTTTGCCATTTCTGTCCAGGCAATCATCCAGGCACCACTTGCTATACGGCGGACAGCTCTAGCCACAGGTAGGCTTCATTTATTTGGGGCACACACTCTTTTTCATCATACCTTATTAGATTGATTGTTCATCCCTTATGTTTGTACACATATAGAACCCGTTTACAGTGGGACATCTGGATATTTATCCCGGGGCTATCTAGCCTACATCACTGGTTTCAGCAAACTGGTCGTCCCTCTTGTCCAGACGTTAAGCATATGGACATATGTTATTGAACTAGGTATATCCCTTTTTTTACTCCTCCCCACTAATGGATGCCAAGGATCACTCGTCACCTGTCGCAGTTATAATGCACCTTAAGACTGTGCCTAACACATACCGCCCCTCTAACGTCACAGGGAATGCCACAGGGAAGTCCCCGTCAAGTCCCTGTGCATCAGAGGGGGCGGGGTCACCGGGTGGCCCCGCCCTCCACTATTTAAAAACAGTCAGAAGACGAGAAGTGTCACACAGTGGGAGCCTCCCTCCATGCCATCATGGATGCGGACTGGCCCGAAAAGAAGATGAAGAGAAGAAGATGAAGGGAAAAAGATGAAGAGAAGAAGATGAAGAGAAGAAGGTGCCGCGGAGGGAGATGCCGGACGAGAACACTGGAGAAAGAAGCAGAGGATCAGAGAAAGAAGAAGATGGAGGAAAAAACCGAAGGAAGATAGAAGAAAGAAGATAGAATATGGAAAAAAGAAGATTTTAAAGGAATTGTCAAAAACTGTCTCTTGTCATTTTTAACATTTTTGACAGTTTTTTTGTGAAATTGTAGGGTACCTTACTATTTCACACAGGGGGGCCAGGATTTGGGAGTCCCCTTGTTAAAGGGGGCTTCCAGATTCTGATAAGCCCCCCGCCCGCAGACCCCCACAACTACTGGCCAAGGGTTGTGGGGATGAGGCCCTTGTCCTCATCAACATGGGGACAAGGTGCTTTGGTGGGCTACCCCAAAGCACCCTCCCAATGTTGAGGGCATGTGGCCTGGTATGGTTCATGAGAGGGGTCACTCTCTCATCCCTTCCTCTTTTCCTGTGGCCTGCCAGGTTGCGTGCTCGGATAAGGGTCTGGTATGGATTTTTGGGGGGACCCCACGCCAATTTTTTTTTTATTTTGGTGTGGGGTTCCCCTTAAAATCCATACCAGACCTGAAGGGCCTGGTATGGAATTTAGGGGGACCCCCACACCAGTTTTTTTTTTTGGTTCGTGTTCCCCTGTGGGGAAATCCCATGCAGTTTTTATCAATGAACTTTTATGTGTATTGTCGGACCGGCAATTCATTAATAGCCGCGAGTAGTTTTAAATTACTTTTTTTCCTTTGAAATGTCATTTTGCTGTCAGACTGTTCTAAACACGGGAAACACACGCCACTTTACAGGCATACTATAGACACCCCCAGGTACCAAATTTAAAGGAATATTACACTTTTATTGTTTGACTTTAAGCATTATTAAAATCACTGCTCCTGAAAAAATGTCCATTTTTAAAACTTTTTTTTTGCATTGATACATGTCCCCTGGGGCAGGACCCAGGTCCCCAAACACTTTTTATGACAATACCATGCATATAAGCCTTTAAAATTAGCACTTTTGATTTCTCCCATAGACTTTTAAAGCGCGTTCCGCGGCTTTCGAATTTGCCGCGAACACCCCAAATTGTTCGCTGTTCGGCGAACTGGCAAACAGCCGATGTTCAAGTCGAACATGAGTTTGATTCAAACTCAAAGCTCATCCCTATTCAAGAGTAACTTTCAAGCAAAAAGATGCAAATCCGTAACCGTATTGAAAAGCATTTATTCAGATTACTATGCTGAGTGTAGTCAGAATCAGTATCTACAGTGCGTTTCTTTTGATTCTGTTCTAGAGATCCCCTGTTAGTTCTCATCCTTTTTTGGCGTCCACGCCCTCTATTGCTAGTATGAGTGTGTAAACTGTGTACGGGTGGGGGAGAGTGTAAGTGGGAATGGGTGAAAGGTTTGTTAGATTGGGGGCGATCACAAGCCCATCCTTTCAAATGCGATTTATTGCTAGCCCATTTGTAGGCTTTACCTTCTGGGAAGGATGTCTTGTCCCTCCAAAATTTTGTTTCTTTATTCTGGAGAATGTTTTTATTGTAAACTGATAGGTGCTCCTTTAGCTTCGTCTGTAACTTTGAGTACAAAGCATGGCCCTTAAATTGGGCCAGCTGTGTCTCCAAAGTACTTATTTCCAAATCTAATTGGGCTATTTATTTAGTATATTCTTTTATAAGTATGGTCATTATGGTTTCCGAGCAACTCTGCAGATTGGCCTCCCATTCTTTTTTACACTCTTCACTAATCGGTTCCAAATTTGGAAAGATCTTAATCCGTAATCTGTACGGATTGATCTTTTCTTTTATATATTGATTAAAAGATTTGGTATGCCAATAGAGAATGGATTTTTTCTCCAAGGTTCTGCTAAATTTTTAGGTGAGAGAAACAATCTGGGTCTCTACCTGGTCCCCTTGCTCAAAGTCAGTCTCATAGCCCGACACTAAATGAATCAATTCCTCACCTTGAAAGTCACTCATTTTGAAGTGCAGAGATATATCAATAAAGATGCAAACTACAATGTATAAAACTGAGTACATACAGTACAGGGTTACATGACAGATGCTCAATACCTAATTACCAAAATTAAAATTTTTGGACAATGTTCCAAAAGCTCATATTTCAGCTCATATGTGTCATGGAAATGGGGAAGGGGTGTTTAACCACCCAAAAAGACAAAACTATAACATGGTATGGCACATATATAGAGTCTGAAAGGCTGCACACCCCGGATAGCAAGTCTTGAAAAGAAGGAAGAAGTTCCCCGTGGGGTTTTAAAGCAGTGATTGAGAGTCACAAAAGAATTAGTAAAAAATAGGTATTTTTATTATTATCAAAAAACAATAAGACAATACTGTACGAGAATTAAAAAATGAGCTCTGGTATACACTGTGTGAGACCATAGGATAGGGAGAAGGAAAAGGGAAAAGATGGTTGACAATACCAAATAGAGTACAAATTTCAAAATTATTCGAAAATTCTCAGCTTGCAATAGTGGAATTTTGGTTGTACTGTCAGATGTGCGGAAAAAGCCCCAATGCATTTCGACCTAAATGTTTACAGTCTTCCTCAGGGGGTTCACATATTTCTATAGGTACATCAAAAGACAGGTTACAATCATGTATGGTGTAATATACAATCATAGTTATATTGTCCATATATCATAAATGTAAGAGACGGTAGTCACATCATATTTACCCTCTCCACCGAATAGGCTCGCCTAACCAGAGACTTCTTTAGTAAAAAATACACACAGAGATAGCAGTTGATTTCCTCATTGATGATCCCGGAAAATGCTGAAAGGCCGTCCTCACCTCCACCCCGAAGGGGGCCACCCCCGGCCCGAGGGGCTTACAAGTGGTCACAATAAATTGAGCACCCCAGAGGGAGAGGCATCTGGGAACAAGCAACACCTGGAAGTCATCACAAATATTCCTTTTTTTATGTATTTCTTTATTTTCTTTTTCAAGAAAGGGAACAAGTTATACGTTCGTTACAATAAGTCGGATGTTTCGACTGGAGCAAGTAAAACCAAAACTAACAAAGTAGAGTTAGGTAATGTAGAGATATTCATACAAGTTAAACTAGACAGTGGGGAATCAAGCTTAGTATTTTAACATAACAACTCAGCTCCAGATGGGGGGAGGGGTTGTGGTGAGGGTGAGGGAGCACCAGCTAGTTAGGCAACTTGCTACATCATTAAATGGGGTGAATATGATAATAAATAGGAAATACAAGAATGGGAGGAAGTTACAATAGAGAGAGTACATCATGTGGTTACAGTACATTTTGAATGTGTGAGCCAGGCATGCCAATCATACAGAAACTTTTCCATTCTTAGATTTTTCCTAGCAACTAATCTTTCCATTTCACATTGTAGGTTCAAATCTGTAAGAGTGTTGGCAATGGATGGGGAATCTGTGGTTTTCCAGAATTTGGTGATGTTTATTTTTGCCACGAGTAGTAGATAGACTATTACTACTCATATCCTGGGTGAGAAGTTTTCTATAACAAGGTGTAATAATGCTAGCGAGGTATCAGGGGTCATTGGAACCTGCGATATGATGGAGATTAGGGCAAATATTTGTTTCCAGAATGAGCTCAGGGATCTGCAGAACCATAGGGTGTGTGCTATGGTACCAGCACTTCCACATGACCTCCAACAGGTAGGAGGATGACCAGGGAAGAATTTAGAGAGACGGTAGGGTGTGAGATACTATCTGTGTATTGTTTTTTGGTATGATTCCCAGTGATTAGAGCAGTGGGAGGCTGTAAAGGTGTGCTTAATGGCATTTGTCCACATGTCGGGGGTAACAGTAATGCTTAATTCTTCTACCCATTTTGAGAGAGATGGTATTTGGGAGTAGGGCCGGTTGTCGTTAAGTGCAGAGTACATCGTAGAGATGCCATGTTTTAGGTATGTTGTGTGTGCATAGAAGTTGTGGATCGGTTCAGGAATTTTGGCCGTAATAGAGATTTTAGACCGTTGAAGAAAGTGGGAGATCCTCAGGTATGTATATGCTTCCATGTGGGGGAGGTTGTAGTCAGTGTGTAGGTTCATAAAGGTTTTTAGAGTGTTGTTTGTGTTGTAGAGGTCTGAGATATTAGTTATCTTTTGTTTCTGCCATTTTAACAGGTTTAGATTTGATAAGTGCGACATTAGTGTTCTGAGAGGGATTTGTATTATATGACACGGGTGGTCTAAGGTTGTCATCTGGGTAAGTTTTTTCCAGACTGCCAGAGAGGCCGTAGTTGACAGGGGAGTAGGTAATGCGTGAGGAGGAAGGCCTGCCGACGTGACAAGGAGCATATCGCACAGTGTATTTGGTTTGAAAGTCGATGATTCTATTATTGACCAGGATTTATTGGGATTCGGGTGCCACCAGTAGTAGAGCTGGTCCAGGTTGGAAGCATAGTAGTAGGTTTGTATGTGGGGAAGGCTTACCCTTCCTTTTTTGTGGTGTCTGGTTAAAATGTAGTGAGCGCATCTGGGTGGTTTCGTTTCTCATATGTATCTGGAGAGTTGTTTTTGTATGGAGGTGAAGAAGGAATGGGGAACAGGTAAGATTACTGTGCGAAATAGGTAGAGTAGCTTGGGGAGAATTAGCATTTTAAAGGAGGCAATCCGTCCTAGTTTAGATAGGCCTGTTGTGCGCATTTGATTTAATAGTTGGGGAAGCAGTTTTTGGAAGGCACGGTAGTTAAGGTCATAGGGTTGAGGTAGTGAGGGGGCTAATTTTATTCCTAAGTATAGAATTGAGTGCCTCGTCCAAGAATAAGGAAGAGTACACTCCAGGAGGGACAGTTGTTCATGTGTTAAATTAAGCGGGAGGATTAGGGACTTAGAGGAATTAATTTTGTAGAAGGAAGCAGAGCTAAATTGAGTAATGATGTCTTGGATTGCAGGCATGGAGTGGGCTGGGTTTGTGATCAAAAGTATGACATCATCCGCAAAGAGGCTTTTTTGTGTTCAATGTCATTATGTTTAATGTCCTGGATGCGCTTGTCCCCTCTAATCTTTTGCCGCAAGGGGTTCCACAAGTAGAGCAAAAATGAGAGGGGAGAGCGGGCAGCCTTGGCGAGTGCTGTTGGAGATCTAGAATGGTTTAGACAGGGTTCCGTCAGTTAGCACCCTAGCCGTGGGGTTTGAGTAAACTGAGAGTATGGCCTTTTGGAACCATCCTGTGATTCCAAAATTTGGATAGCACTGCCCTCAGAAATCCCCAGTGGACCCTATTGAACGCCTTCTCTGCGTCCAGGGATAGAAGCAGAGAAGGCGTTCGTGTGTAGGTGACCTGATGAGTCAAATCAATGACTCTTCTAGTTGCATCCGGGGCCTGCCTGTCTGGCATAAAGCCAACTTGGTCCTGTGCACTAGTGAGGGGAGACATTTCAACAATCAATGACCTTAGCAAATATTTTCACGTCCATGTTGAGGAGCGAAATGGGTCTGTAATTGTTAGTGGAGGTAGGGTCTTTCTCTGGTTTGGGGATGGTGGTGATGATTGAACGCAGCATGTCAAGCGGTAGAGAACCAGAGGTGGCAGCAGAGTTGAAGAGGTCAGTGAGATGAGGGGTGACAAGTTTGTCAAATGTTTTGTAGAATTCGTTGGTGTAGCCATCTTCCCCAGGTGACTTATGGAGAGGGAGTGTTTTGATGGCTGTTAGGACTTCTTCATCTGAGAATGGTTGGGAAAGGTCTTCTAGTTGTGTATGGGTTATATTTGGAAGATCAATAGTGGATAGGAAGTTTTGTATGCATTGGTCAGTTGGTTGGAGAGTAGCTCTGTCAGTTGAAAGGTTGTAGAGAGAAGAGTAATAGTCGCTAAAGGCGTTAGTGATATCCTGTGGATTTGTCAGGACTCGTTTGGTGGTGGGATGGTGAAGGGAAGATATTTTATTTTTAAGGCGTTGAGCCTTGACTTGTCAGGCTAGTAAGGCTCCAGCTTTATTGCCTAAGGCATAGTATTTGGCTTTAGTTAATTTAAGGTTGTACTCAAATTTAAAGAGTAAAAGTGAGCTGAGTTTTTGTCGCTGTTCTAAGAGCTCACTGGCTAGTTAGTGGGAGGGATTCAGTTTGTTTTGGTTTTCAAGAAGGGTAATTTGGGAAAGGACCTCGTCAACTTGCTTAGACCTCTGGTGTTTAACATTACTATGGAGTTTAATTAGAATGCCACGCATGTAGGCTTTGTATGCCGACCAAAGTACAAACCTATCAATGTCCGGTTGATTGTTCGTTTGGAAATAGGAGTGGTGTTTGATATTGAGTTTTTGAACTATGCTTGGGTCAGAGATGAGGGAGGCATCAAGTCTCCATAATCGGGTCGTTCTAGGCCTGCAGTTTCCCACAGTAAGGGAGATGGGTGCATGGTCCGACCATGTGATGGTTCCAATTTCGGAGTTCGTCACGTCCTGGAGGGTGAGTTTGTCAACAAGGAAGAAGTCAGTATGGGAGTATGAAAGATGAGAAGAGGAGAAGTAGGAAAAGTCACTCTCATTGCTGCGGTGGCATCTCCACGGATCATAGAGGTCGTTTGTTTGGAGGAAGGGGTTCAGAACAGTTCGATGGTTTCTAGTCGCGGAAGTAGTATCCAATGTGGAATCTCCAATTACGTTGAAGTCACCTCCAAAAAGAAGCCTCCCCTTTCGAGTCGCAATATTTTCTTGTAGAGTTGTTTGTGGAATCGTAGTTGCCGTTTGTTTGGTCCATAGACGTTGATCAGAGTGTAGGTGACTTGATTAATGTCACATAGGAGGATCAGGAAACGGCCGTGGGGGTCTGCGATGGATTGATGTAGTTTAAATTGTAGTGTATTCCGTATAGCAGTGAGGATCCTGTTTTTCTTCTTCTGGCCTGAAGCTGAAAAAACTTGGTCGTAGTTTTTCAGGGTGAATCTGGGAGCTTTAGCGGAGGCAAAATGGGTCTCTTGCACTAAGAGGATATCGGCTTTTTGGGTGTTGGCTTCTTTGAGAAGTGCAAATCTTTTATGCGGAGAGTTTAAGCCCCTGGCGTTGATAGAAACTATTTTGAAAGCCATTCTGGGGGATTAAGGGAAGGGTGGATTGACCCCAGGTGAAGGTGGTGATTGGTTGGTGTGGATCAAATCGCTAGCCTTGCTCTAAGTTGTGTGGACAATGTGATTTGTTACTTATGTAGAAAAATAGAGACCCGGGTGTAGTTTGGAGGAAAGGTGGGTGGAGATTGGCTGGTGCTGGGTTAGGGTGAAAGGTCTTTAATTAAAAAGGGAGAGTCCAGTAACAAAAGGGCCCTGGACTGAATGTGCAGAAACTACTGCAAACAGATAGTGGGGGGAAGAGAACCTATGTCCACAACGTGGGACAGGGATCTCTTAGCAGGCAGGCAGGTACTGGATAAAGGTACTGCAGTATCCCAGCCATTTAGCTTGTGCAGAGAAGGATATATATTGCAGCTGTCAGGCATCTGGAGGTTCTCCTCCGGTCTCCATGAGGATTGGAAGATGAGCGGAAGGGCACGGTGTTTCCTCTGGTATGATATGCCAGTTTCTCAAGAGTGTGAGATCCATAGGGAGGGTGCGCACTGCGTGAGTTTTGTTTTGGTGCGTAATGAGCAGTTTAGTGGGGAAGCCCCATTTGTAAGGGATTTTATGGTTTTGAAGCGCTTTAGTTATAGTCGCCAAATGCCTGCAATTTTCCATTGTTGCTTTGGATAAGTCAGCATACAGTGCGATGTTGGTGAAAGGATCAGGGAGTCTTGCTGCTCGTTTGGCTGCGTACATGACTTTTTCCTTTGTAGTGAAAAAATGAATGCGGGCTAAAACATCCCTGGGAGTGAAAGCAGGCAGGTGAGATGGCTTGGGGAGTCTGTGTGCCCTGTCAATTTCCATGTCACGGGTTGTTAGGTCAGGCAAAAGGGCCCGCATCAGGGATTGCAGAAATTGAGCAATATCAGATTGTTGGATCGACTTAGGGATATTACGGAATCTAATATTATTTTCTCTTGAACGATCTTCCAGGTCTGCGAGTTTCAGATTAATTAATTGAAGTTCATCGTCATGATCTGCAAATCCATCCACCAGTTCATTATGGGCAGAGAGTAAGTCTCCCATTTTAGTTTCCATGTGTGTAATAACTTGATCATGCTGGAGAGCCGTGCCGTTGTTTCTCGGCCACTGCCGTAGCCATTTTGGCCTCTTGCCAGGTCTGGTGAGGGATAGTAATCTGTCAGCTTCCTGGGGATTTTGGATGATTTACTTCGCTTCAACATGGCCGCTCACTGTGTAGGAGTGTTCTGGCTGTTCGTGGGGTAACTTCTCCTTCTCTGGAGCTGCTGGAGATGTCGCTGTGGTCGGTTATACTGTGGAGCTGTGAGTCTAGGCAGCCATTTGCACGAGCCATCAAGCCACGCCCCCATCACAAATATTCTAATTAATATCTTATGTACTTTATAGGTTTATTAAGGGTGTGATAGCTAGGCTTAAAGGAAAAATAGTTACTAAAAAGCAGCAAAGCTCTTCGAAACTTAGATCATAATGTGTTATATATGTTGGAAAAATATAAGATTTCCAAAGACAATATTGAGTTATCATGTTATTGTATAGTGATGAATTTCCCTATGTGGATACCTGTTGTTAATAAGTGATGAAGTGTATAATTTTAACGTGTGATCAATTTTAATTAGTGCTGTAGTATAAATATATTCTATATATTATATTCACAGAAACAATGTGTAAAAGAATACATAATAATATAATAAGTGTCATAAGATAAATGATGTGTTGGTGAGAATATAAGTTGGTGAGTGTGAAATAGATATTATTAGCTAAAAAATATTATTTGATGAAAAATTGTGAGAAAAAAATAATCAATAATCAATAAAAAAATAATCAATAAATTGAAAAATGTGTAAAAAACAGTGTAATGATGCGACGGTGAAAAACGTGAAAAATGTGCACTAAAAGAAATCAAAGTGCTGATGGGTGCTAAAAAGTGCAGTAAGGACACCTGATTACTATGTAAAAGTTGTTAGAATGCTGTGGCCTCTAGAACATGAGGCATCAGGTCCAATAAATTAGTTTGGATACAGATGGCTGAAGGCTCTGAATGAAAAAAGCATACAAACTATTTAAAAATGGTATTGTAAAAGGTGTATGTACAGCAACAGCAGTGCTCAGTCACAATCTACTGCCATACATTCCTACCATGTAGTCAAAGGTGCATGGGCTCTGCATAGGTGCATGGACTCTGCCTTTTCTCTGCTCATCAGGGATTAACTAAAAAGTCCCCAGCTGTTGCATGTCTTATATACACTAATTCCTTAATGGATAACATTCCACAGGTGGCCAGCCTCCCAGTACCCCCCTCCCAAACGAGGAGGGGCCACCAGGCCACTAGCCATGGCCATACTGTGGCCACCTTGGTGTTCCGGAAAGAAAAACATGCCCTACTCCTCCATTGCCCCCGACACAATTGACGTGACCGATAATGTTCCGCGCGCATGCGCAGCCAAGGCACCCCCCGCATAATGCAGGAGACTGTGCCTCACATGAGTGCGACGTCATCCCCCAGTCCGACGGCGAACACGGAACGCTGCCGGCAGGGTTAGCGCTCCCCACAGTGGCGGATGGAAAGACCATGGGTGCTGCTTAGTGGGGGGAGACGCGATTCCTTCAAATCCTCCCCCCACCCTGCCGGGAAGCCACCAGACCTAGGGGGCACCCCGTCGGAGGCAGAGGGAGAGTCACTTACATTCACGTTTTGATCTGGTGAAAATAAAATACTCAGATCATAAACATCTGAATCACACATTCCATCTGGTATTTCCTCCTCTGTTTCTACATTGCTTATAATCAAATTTTGTTCCCAGTAAGGAGTTCTAGCAGATAACAGATCGGTTGGGCTTCCCTTCTGTATTTTCTGTTTGAATGGAACAGACAACAGTATCTATACCAGACCCAAAGGGCCTGGTAATGGACTGGGGGGAACCCACTCTGTTTTTCAATGATTTTTTTATTTATATTGCCAGGATCCGACAATATATTACAGCCGCAAGCAATTTTTACTTATTTTATTTCTTTTAGAAATGTCATTTTGCTGCAGTACTGTTATGCCCAGTACACACGGTCGGACATTGATTGGACATTCTGACAACAAAATCCATGGATTTTTTTCTGACGGATGTTGGCTCAAACTTGTTTTGCATACACACAGTCGCACAAAGTTGTCGGAATTTCCGATTGCCAAGAACGTGGTGAAGTACACCACGTACGACGAGACTAGAAAAGGGCAGGTCTGAACCAAGCGCGGCACCCGTTGGGCTCCTTTTGCTAATCTCGTGTTAGTAAAAGTTTGGTGAGAGACGATTCATGCTTTTTCAGACTCGTGGTTTTCAGATTGTTTTCTGCTGTTCAGTTTGTGCTTGTGGGTTTGTATCTTGGTCTTCAGTGCTTGCAGCGAGTTACGCGTGACTCTTGTCATTGTGTTCTTGTTCGTTCGTTACTGTTTTTCAGGTCGCTCTTCACAGGCCTTGCTGTTCTTCAGTGCGTTCTGTTACTTCGTTCTGAGCAGCCGACCGTTTTCTAGCCATGTTGCGTATACGTACTCCTCGTAGAGTTCGTGCCGTGCGGGGGCTTGGTGTTGGGGTCCTTACCTTGACACAAGTCCAGTCCATGAACAGGGTGGGGAGGAGTTCATAGACCAAGAATTGGTTGCTTCAGCGTGACCAGTTCTGTCATATGCCTTTGCTCCGTGAGATCTGTGAGAATAATCCTGATGATTTCAGGAACTTTCTCTGGATGACGAACCCCGTATTTCACCGTTTGTTGGCTTTGCTGACCCCTTATATTAGCAGGCAGGATACCTGCATGAGGCAAGCCATCACTCCGGAGCAGAGGCTCGTCGCCACCCTGCGGTACTTGGCGATGGGGAGAAGCCTGCAGGGCCTCAAGTTCTCAACAGGCATCTCTCATTATCCCAGAGACCTGTTCTGCCATCATTCAGGTCCTGCAGAAGGAGTATATGAAGGTAAGATTTTTATCCTTTAACATCACATTTTATTGTATTTAATGTTTGATAAAATATTGTATTTCTTTCCTCATTCCCTAATTACCATGATTGTAATATGCTGTGAATATCCCCTTTGTCCTCATGCATGCTTGATTTTTCTGTATTTTATTTTTGTCCTTCATACATATTTCCCTCCACTTACCAGCATGGTCTCCTGGCCCTATATTCACCTCATGTAGTCACTTAACAATGTATTTTATCAGCTTCATAGTAGAGCTTTACCCTAAATACCCCCTAAAATGTTTGAAAATGTGATTTGTGCTTTAAATTCAATCAGAGTGCCAGAGGCTTTTTTGGGGGGTCCCCAAATCATTTGGAACCTCCCTCCCCCGAACTGCTAAGTCAGCTG
The DNA here is from genome assembly GCF_042186555.1 of Aquarana catesbeiana. NCBI lineage: Eukaryota > Metazoa > Chordata > Amphibia > Anura > Ranidae > Aquarana > Aquarana catesbeiana. Next base: position 325,827,563 of record NC_133328.1, on the reverse strand, counting down.
ATACCAATTCTCTATCTATCCTCAATCATCTATCTGCTGACTTTGCCAAACCCATACACACTATACCCATCTCTTTTGTGATCAGATGTATGAATGAATTCCCCAAAGCATGTAGTGCAAGGGCCTGCCTGTATATTTTCAAATGTTTAAAGTTTAAAGTTTTTGTATCCTATTATTATCTTGATAGGTAATAGCCGAATTTCCAAATGTGCTCAAATGTGTACAGTGTGTATTTATATCTTTGTATTATGACACTTCTTACCTATCCAGTGGGCTGCCAATAGTGTAACTAAGGAGGGGCTGGCCAAAGTAATACCCATTATTTAGGCATTCATCTCTCAATGAAGTGGAGAGGGTTACCTGTCCAAGAGCCTCCCCTAAAATGTTAGAAATGGCCCATGAGAGGGGGTACCTTATACTTTGGTCTTTAAAAACTCCCTCAAATAAATGTTATCTTGATGTTGGCCAAGAATGTTTGTGTCTAATCTGCTTTCCCTGTTTATGTGCAAAATGAATAATTTTTTGTTGTTGTTTGACTCCACAGTTTCCTTCCACGCCACAGGAATGGCAGACTGTGGCCTCCCCCTTTGCCCAGCGGTGGGACTTTCCTAAATGCGGAGGGGCAATTGATGGGAAACACGTCCACATCGTCCCACCACCCAACTCGGGGTCATACTATTACAACTATAAGGGGTTCAATAGTATTGTGATGTTGGCGGTGGTGTTGGCTACTTACAAGTTCCTGTATGTGGATGTGGAGAAGAATGGCCGGATGTCCGATGGTGGAGTCATCACCCAAACGGAGTTCTACAGGTGTCTCCAGAATGGCAGCTTGGACTTGCTACCTCCAGAAGACAATGTGGAAGGAATCCCATTCGTCTTTGTTGCGGATGAAGCATTTGCACTGGGGGACCATCTTATGCGGCCATTCCCGATGAGGACCCTCACCCCAGACCAGAGGGTTTTAATTACCGGCTGGCCAGAGCCAGAAGAGTGGTGGAGAACACGTTTGGAATCATGGCCAGCTGGTTCCGCCTATTTCTTACAGCGATACACATGGCAGAATATAAACTCAATCACATCATCCTGGCTTGCTGTGTTCTCCACAACTTTTTAAGGAGAAATTCTGTGAACTATGTTGGCTCAGTTTGGCCTGAAGCTGGAATTAATCTAAATGAACCAACCCTGACGGAGCTTGAAGCTGGCCATCCTGGCTTGCCCCCCCAGAGTGCCGTGATGTCTGGCTAAGATACCTTGAATACTTTGCGGGTAGGGGGGCTATCAATACGCCAGACAATGTCTGAAACCTTTTTTAAAAAAAAGAAAATTAACTACTAATATCTTTGGTGACATTTACTGCTTGTGTTTCTTGTAGCTGACCCTGACAGAAATGTGGTGAGTCCTGAAAATGGCGTGATTGTGTAACATTACAAAGCATTGTTGGGTGTTATTTACTAAAGGCAAAGACACTTTGCACTACAAGTGCACTTGAAACTGCACTTGTAGTGCAAAGTGGATTTTACCTTAGGAAATAACCCCCATTGTCACAGAAAACACCAATTAGAGCACAACAAAAGTTTTGGAGCGTTGAAATAATAATCCACACATTCTTGATTAACAATCTTTTAATACCAGCACAATCACATGTGCATTTAGAAAAGGTTTTTAAAACAAACCAACATGTTTGTTGTATAACAATTTTTGGGGTCACATTAGAAAAAGTAGAAATGTCCATTTAAGATAAAACAGGCATGTTTAAAACCAACAAGAAAGACACAAATCTTGAACTTACAAAGTTCACATTTGGTAGAACTTGAAGGCAATATCAGACATGAGTATTTACAAACTGTGTTTGATATTGCGTTCAGATGGGGTGAAGTCACCCCTAGAAAAGTCAAATTTTGAAGATGCACACCAATTGCTGAATGTCAACATGTGCTAGCTGCCATCATGGGGGATCAAGGGACGTGTTTTGTGGGTGCAACCCCTTCCTCACAGCTACTTTATTATTGAGGAAGGGGTTGCACCCCCAAAACGCATACATTGAGCTCCCATGATGGCAGATAGCACATGTTGACACACTGTGTGCATCTTCAAAATTTGACTTTTCTCAAATATGTCAAAAAATGGTAAAGATTTTTAGCTCACAAAAACCCCCCCAAAAAAGGATTTTGAGGGGTTTTAAACTCTCCCTAAAACATCAATGATGTTCTTCATTTTTTTTTTAACATCATTGATGCTTTTTCTGGATGCTTTCCAAGTCCCTATTACACCCCATGATCTCCTTGATCAGGATCTGTGCACTTTCTGAGGTGAAATGATCTGGAGCCACAACATCACGATCACCTAAAAAGATAGAAACAAAAACACACCATGTATTATAAATATGCCGGCATCCATCTCTTACCTGAGCCTGTGGTCGCAGACACACACCTGTTGTGGTGACTAGTTCCACCACATCTCCTTCCTCCTCCTCCTCCTCCTCCTGTTGGCTTTGGTGGGTCTCCACTTCTTCATGAGGTGGGGGGTCTCTGGTCTCCTCGGATGAGGGGTGTCCTCCGAGTCTTTTCTCCCCTATGTAAAAAAAAATAGGTATACTTAGCACACAGATATTTGATGGCAGAAATAGGAATATTAAACATTGCTTGGAAGTGGGGTAAAATTGCCTGTTTTGGCAGAGTTCCAAGATGTAGAATTTTTATTGTCCTTTGTCAAGCTTCAATACTTTACCTGTTTAGTACAAGCTTCACAAATGGAGACACCCCTATAGTATACACTGGAGCACCTGTGTGGGACCCCATAAAAAAAGTGTGTCCTCTCCTTACACAGAATCTAGTTTGCATTACATTCTAGTTACAAACCCATCTACACAACCAAATTATTTTATGACAAGTAGGCCATAAAAAATGTTGGCAAATGCATATGGCCAAAACAATGGTGTTTTCTAGGCCGACCGAACAATGTTTTCTACGAACGAATAATGTGCCCATGAACATGAAAATTGACATTTTAAACTGGACAACAGTTAAGAAAAGCACATGGAGCAGCATGAACATAATAAACATAAAGAATAGGAACACAGGACAACTACTTACTTTTTGCAGCACTCTCCAGATCTTTCTATACTGCTCATGCTCTCTTAATTTGAGGTCCGACCACCGCTTCCTGAGCTGATCTTTCGATCGTCGTACCCTGAAATTCCGGTGCAGACTCTTGACCACTTTCGCCATGATCTTGGCCTTTCGGACACTGGGGTTGGGGTAAGGTCCATACTTCCCGTCATAGTCGGCCTTCTTCAGGATGTCCACCATCTCCAACATCTCCCCAAAGGACATATTTGATGCCTTAAATTGTCTCCTTCTGGATCGGGACGTTTCAGGCTCCGTGGTTTCCTCCTCCTCATTGGTGTAATTAACAGACACCTGCTCTGTCTCCGCCATGTACTCTTCCCCCACTGTGCCGAACGAGAATAGACTAGAAAGAACGTCAGGGGTAGGGATGAGCTTTGAGTTCGAGTCGAACTCATGTTCGACTCGAACATTGGCTGTTTGCATGTTCGCCGAACAGCGAACAATTTGGGGTGTTCGCAGCAAATTCGAATGCCGCGGAACACCCTTTAAAAGTCTATGGGAGAAATCAAAAGTGCTAATTTTAAAGGCTTATATGCAAGTTATTGTCATAAAAAAGTGTTTGGGGACCTGAGTCCTGCCCCAGGGGACATGGATCAATGCAAAAAAAAGTTTTAAAAACGGCCGTTTTTTCAGGAGCAGTGATTTTAATAATGCTTAAAGTGAAACAATAAAAGTGTAATATCCCTTTAAATTTCGTAGCTGGGGGTGTCTATAGTATGCCTGTAAAGGGGCGCATGTTTCCTGTGTTTAGAACAGTCTGACAGCAAAATGACATTTCGAAGGAAAAAACCCATTTAAAACTACTCGCGGCTATTGCATTGCCGGTCCGACAATACACATAGAAGTTCATTGATAAAAACGGCATGGGAATTCCCCACAGGGAACCCCGAACCAAAATTAAAAAAAAAAATGACGTGGGGTCCCCCTAAATTCCATACCAGGCCCTTCAGGTCTGGTATGGATATTAAGGGGAACCCCGGCCAAAATTTAAAAAAAAATGACATGGGGGTCCCCCTAAATTTCATACCAGACCCTTCAGGTCTGGTATGGATTTTAAGGGGAACCCCGTGCCAAAAAAAAAAAAAAAACGGCGTGGGGTCCCCCCAAACATCAATACCAGAGCCTTATCTGAGCACGCAACCTGGCAGGCCGCAGGAAAAGAGGGGGGATGAGAGTGCGGCCCCCCTCCTGAACCGTACCAGGCCACATGCCCTCAACATTGGGAGGGTGCTTTGGGGTAGCCCCCCAAAACACCTTGTCCCCATGTTGATGAGGACAAGGGCCTCATCCCCACAACCCTGGCCGGTGGTTGTGGGGGTCTGCAGGTGGGGGGCTTATCGGAATCTGGAAGCCCCCTTTAACAAGGGGACCTCCAGATCCCAGCCCCCCTGTGTGAAATGGTAAAGGGGTACTTACCCCTACCATTTCACTAAAAAACTGTCAAAAATGTTAAAAATGACAAGAGACAGTTTTTGACAATTCCTTTATTTAAATGCTTCTTCTTTCTTCTATCTTCCTTCATCTTCTTCTTCTGGTTCTTCTGGCTCTTCTGGTTCTTCCTCCAGCATTCTCGTCCAGCATCTCCTCCGCGGCGTCTTCTATCTTCTTTTCCTCGGGCCGCTCCGCACCCATGGCATGGGGGGAGGCTCCCGCTCTTCTCTTCATCTTCTTCATCTTCATCTCTTCTTCTTTTCTTCTCTTCTCTTCTTCATTTTCTTCTCCGGGCCGCTCCGCACCCATGCTGGCATGGAGGGAGGCTCCCACTGTGTGACGGCGTCTCCTTGTCTGACGGTTCTTAAATAACGGGGGAGGAGCCACCCGGTGACCCCGCCCCCCTCTGATGCACGAGACATGACGGGACTTCCCTGTGGCATTCCCCGTGACGTCACAGGGAAGTCCCGTCAAGTCACCGTGTGTCAGAGGGGGGCGGGGTCACCAGGTGGCCCCGCCCCCCATTATTTAAGAACCGTCAGACGAGGAGACGCCGTCACACAGCAGGAGCCTCCCTCCATGCCAGCATGGATGCGGAGCGGCCCGGAGAAGAAAATGAAGAAGAGAAGAAGAGAAGAAAAGAAGAAGAGAAGAAGATGAAGAAGATGAAGAGAAGAGCGGAAGCCTCCCCCCATGCCATGGGTGCGGAGCGGCCCGAGGAGAAGAAGATAGAAGACACAGCAGAGGAGATGCTGGACGAGAACGCCGGAGGAAGAGCCAGAAGAACCAGAAGAAGAAGATGAAGGAAGATAGAAGAAAGAAGAAGCATTTAAATAAAGAAATTGTCAAAAACTGTCTCTTGTCATTTTTAACATTTTTGACAGTTTTTAGTGAAATGGTAGGGGTAAGTACCCCCTTACCATTTCACACGGGGGGAGGGCCAGGATCTGGGGGTCCCCTTGTTAAAGGGGGCTTCCAGATTCTGATAAGCCCCCCGCCTGCAGACCCCCACAACCACCGGCCAGGGTTGTGGGGATGAGGCCCTTGTCCTCATCAACATGGGGACAAGGTGTTTTGGGGGCTACCCCAAAGCACCCTCCCAATGTTGAGGGCATGTGGCCTGGTACGGTTCAGGAGGGGGGTCCACACTCTCGTCCCCCCCCTTTTCCTGTGGCCTGCCAGGTTGCGTGCTCAGATAAGGGTCTGGTATGGATTTTTAGGGGGACCCCATGCCGTTTTTTTTGTTTTTTTGGCACGGGGTTCCCCTTAAAATCCATACCAGACCTGAAGGGTCTGGTATGGAATTTAGGGGGACCCCCACGTCATTTTTTTTTTAAATTTTGGCCGGGGTTCCCCTTAATATCCATACCAGACCTGAAGGGCCTGGTATGGAATTTAGGGGACCCCCATGTCATTTTTTTTTTTTAATTTTGGTTCGGGGTTCCCCTGTGGGGAATTCCCATGCCGTTTTTATCAATGAACTTCTATGTGTATTGTCGGACCGGCAATGCAATAGCCACGAGTAGTTTTAAATGGGTTTTTTCCTTTGAAATGTCATTTTGCTGTCAGACTGTTCTAAACACGGAAAACATGTGCCCTTTTACAGGCATACTATAGACACCCCCCAGCTACGAAATTTAAAGGGATATTACACTTTTATTGTTTGACTTTAAGCATTATTAAAATCACTTCTCCTGAAAAAACGGCCGTTTTTAAAACTTTTTTTTGCATTGATCCATGTCCCCTGGGGCAGGACCCAGGTCCCCAAACACTTTTTATGACAATAACTTGCATATAAGCCTTTAAAATTAGCACTTTTGATTATTCATGTTCGTGTCCCATAGACTGTAACGGTGTTCGCGTGTTCAAACAAACTTTTTTCCTGTTTGCATGTTCTGGTGCGAACCGAACAGGGGGGTGTTCGGCTCATCCCTAGTCAGGGGCGGGCAGAGTTTCAGGCATGCGCAGTGTATATAAAGCATAACACGCTTGCGTAGTACGTACGATCTGTGAGCAGAGGAAGGAGTATCAGAGGCGCCGATCGTGATAACGAAGATAAGATCTAAACTTAGACCTATACTGCTTCTAGATTGAGGCCTGTATTTGCACAAGTTTAGAAGACTTTAGGCTGACATTAGGGTTTGTCTTGTGTTGTGTCTTGCTGTGAAAATGGATATCTTGAAGGATCAGGACTTTATGCCAATCTTCATAGATATGTTCAGGGAGCTGCCTTGTTTATGGCAGATAAACCATCCTGATTATAAGAACCAAACAAAGAGGAAGGCAGCGCTGGATTATTTGTTGGAATTTGTGAAGACTGTGATCCCGCGGCAGACATCACCTATTTAAAGATCCTAATTGGTGGCCTGAGGAGCACTTATCTAAGGGAGCACAAGAAGGTCCAGGATTCCCAGAGATCAGGAGCAGCAGATGACATTTATGTCCCCAGGCTGTGGTACTATGACAGGCTGCATTTTCTGGCAGGTCATACTGAACCCAGGTCATCACTCTCCACTCTTCCTTCCCCCCCAGCTGAGGCTTTTGACACCCAACCTGGGCCTTCCAGGCAGCAACATGTGGAGGAGCCCAGCTTGAGCCAGGTATAGCATTCTTCTAAATATTTCTGGTTGTCCAATCAATGATGTTAAATAGATGTTAGTTTGGAGTACCAATTTATGATTGTGATTGATGAAGCAAAAACTAAAACCATGTCCCTTTTTCATACACAGGGAAGTCTCAGCCAAGAGGTGGCCGGGCCAAGCAGGCTGCCTGATACCCAGGTCCCTCCCCTACACCTTCAAAGACAAAGTGGCAGGAAGAGGAGTAACCTGGAGGAGGCAATAGGCCTCTTTTGGAAGGCTACAGAGGCCCTCAGAACACCCCACAGTGTGGAGGAGGACTTTGCTGGCATAACTGCATGCAAAATGATGCAGATGGAGAAGGGCCAACGACTTCTGTGTGAATTCTTAATTTTGGAAGCTCTAAATAAAGGGTTGAGGGGCCAACTCACATGTGCAACCCACATTTGTGACCTCACACATAGTCCTCCTCCTCCTCTAGGTCCTACTCCTCCTCCTCCTCCTCCTGGTCCTACTCCTCCTCCTGCCACATCTCCAACACCAGAGCCACAGCGTGGAAGGAAGCGTGGAAGGAAGACCAGAGAGTGATGACCCTGGGCTCAGTCTGGTCTGGCAAAATATGCAGACTCTTGCAGTACCACAGCCTGGGGACACAGATGTCATCTGCTGCTTTCCGGATCTCTGGGACTTCTGGACCAGACTGCACTCCCTTATATATGGACTCCTCCGGCCACCAATTTTGCTGTAAAAGAATTGATGTGTGCCCTGGGGGTCCAAGGCTTCGCCAATTTCTGCTGTTTCTCCAGCATTGCCTCCCTCTTTGTTTGGTTCTGAGTCCTTAATAAAGGAATTTTTGTTTCAATTATACTCGCCTATGTGTGTTTCCCTTCAAAAAGGACAGTTTTTTTGTGAGGAGGCAAGTACATTTCAAAAATACAATGTGAAATTAACAAGAGACACCAACACCAAGCAACCTCCTTGAGATTAAATAATACAAGATAATAATGGTGTTGTGGTAACTTGACACACAAAACACACACAAAAATATTCTAAAAAAAACATCAGCCTTGAAACAAATACAAAACCAAAAAATAATCAGCCTTGAAAGAAATACAGAACAAAAATAAAAAAAAACAAAAAAACATTTTTGCCAGATGTGACAAATCAAAATATATTGAGGGAATCAAGATAAATAATAAATAAATAAGTTTGTAAGAACTATTTCATTCTTCTAGCATTATAAAGAAGAAGAGAGTGCGCTGTATTAAACAATTTTCAACATTGCAGCCTGACTAAAGTGCTCTATCCATTCCGAATGCTAATTTTACCAGACCGAGCAGTTCCATCTCGGAATTTCTTCTGAGCATGCGTGGCACTTTGTGCGTCGGAATTGTCCACACACGGTTGGAATTGACGCAATCGGATTTTGTTGTCGGAAAATTTTATAGCCTGCTCTCTAACTTTGTGTGTCGGAAAATCCGATGGAAAAAGTCAGATGGAGCCCACACACGGTTGTATTTTCCGACAACACACTCCGATCGCACATTTTCCGTTGGAAAATCCGACCATCTGTACGGGGCATAAGAAACATGGGAAAGAGGCTTTACTTTACAGGCAGCCTAAGGGGACCCACCAGGCATGATATTTAAAGGAATATTTCATTTTTATTGTTTCACTTTAAGCATTATTAAAATCACTGCTCCTGAAAAAAAAGGCTGTTTTAAAAACTTTTATTTGCATTGATACATGTCCCCTGGGGCAGTACCCGGGTCCCCAAACACTTTTTATGGCAATAAATTGCATATAAGCCTTTAAAATGAACACTTTTGATTTTTCGCGTTTGTGTCCCATAGACTTTAACAGTGTTCACACAAATTTACTGCCACAGTGATTGGCGAATTAGCAGTGATTGGCAGTGATTGGCCACACACACCTGTTGTGGACTATAAAATGAGTGCCTCAGCACTCCGCACTCCGTCCATCTCCCACTTGTCTGGATGCATCTATGCTGTATGCTGTATGCTGTATGCTGTGTGCTCCTTCTCCTGGGGGGCAAATTTGCATTGTTCAGTCGACTTTCTGATCAGGTAACGTGTTTTTATTTAGGGGTTTACTGCCACCTTATTATTCATTTCTTGCTACCTGCATGCTCCATAGACATACCTTTTATCTCACTATCCTTTAATCTACCTTTCAACTTTCAATTCCAAGTGTTTCATCTGCTCTGGACATTAATTCCAGCAGCACTTTCCTTTTGTTTTTAGCAGCATCCATATGGACGGTATATATTATATACTATGGTCCCTGTCTATGCATTTATATACACACCTACTTGCTGTATATATGTCAAAATAAAATATACAAAAACTATTTGGTGTACAGTATCTTGCTATATATATACTCCTCTATACATTCATCCTTTCTTATCGTTCAATAGAGCATGAGGATTTCCTCAGTGTTATAAGAAGCCCTTCCAAGTACCTGTGTGCCCCTTGTGGCTGTGCTTTACCCTATGCTGGTCTCTCTGGTTGCTCACTGTTGTTCCTATCTGGAGGCCTCTGGTTGCACCAATCGGATCATTGTTGAGACATGGCTGTCTGGTTATTACAAAATCACTCTGTGGCTGTGACATATACTTGCATTTATCTTGGCAACATGTAAGTGTTCCTTTATATTTTTTCCATATACCTGTACTCAGATATGTCTTTAAATAATTAATATCTGTAGATTCTTCATAAATGTATATACACATATTTTTCTGTACGTATTAATTATTATCATTTTTTTCTGTTTTTAAATGATAGAAACAAAATTGCTCTGCACACCCCTGAATAAGGTGTTTCCTGAAACGTGTCAGGTGTGGTCCATGCGACTTGCCGTGGTGACCCTATCACAGTAGTCCCTGGACCTCTCTAGAGTTTTGTTCTTCTGTTTTTTGCCATATCTATGTAATTCAGGTGTCTATAGGCACCTATTGATTCAAATTTTAATTTTTTATATTTCAATAAATTTTGTATACTCCTTTTACATACTCTTTGTGCACTACTACTTGGGCCATTAAAGTCCCGTAAGTGGGAGTTCCTTCTCCACTCTTTATCACCAAAGCCAGCCAAGGGTCCGCAGTACTTACAAATGGGGCTGGACAGGGGCCTAGGTTCAAATATGTTTAAAGTTCAAAGTTCAGCCTTGTCTGTACTTACAGGGGTTTAACAAGCTCTTAACCCTTTAGTGATGCAATTCTTAAAGGCTTGCATGAAGTTAAAGACCTGCCAGGAAACCATTGTGGGATTGTGGGACTTGCTTATGGTCCTCAGCTCTATCAAGGTCTCAGTTCTGTTCTACAGAATTGGCTACACTTTGCAATCTAAACCTGAAGACCGTATATCTGGTTGCTACAACCTCTGTGAAAAGGGTGTCAGAGCTGCAGGCTTTGCATTTGAGGATCCTCAGCTAACGTTCCATCCGGACAGAATAGTCCTAAACCCCCCCAGACAGCTTTAATCCATAAGATGTCTTGCTCCTTCCACTTTAACCACAAAGTCAGTTTACTATCTTTATTTGATGAAGCGTGAGAACTACATCCCCCTCAATGATCACTCCTGTAGTGCCCCCTCAGGTAGTATACACAGGCCTCCCCCCGGTCGGTAGGACATGCTGGGCCCTGTAGTCCCCCCTCTGGCAGTATACACAGGCCTCCCCAGTTGGTAGTACATGCTGGGCCCTGAGAGATGGACTAACGATGGCAATTCCCCGGAACCTGCACCCCCCTACGCAGGAATGTGGATGTGCCAGATGAATCAGATGCCTGCCTTACCTTATGGAGGCAGGGGGAAGGAAGACCGATTCTCCCAGCAACAGCACACAGAGAGACATTCTCCATTTTCCTCCCGGCTGAACAGGAACAGGAAGTGTGTCCTGAGACACAATTGTTCAGGGAGTCCTAAGACTCCCTGGCAAATGGGGCAATCGGGGCTTCCTGATTGTCTGGGAGGAGAATGAGGAAGACGACAGTGAATATTCATTCACTATTGTTACACAAGTGGGTGGGCTCGGGGCACAGTGCTCTGCACCCCGAGCCCACCCTTTTTTGAAGCCAATTAGAGGCTCTGGCTGTAATCACTTGCTTAAAAAAAAACCCAAAAAATGGAATGTAGATTAGGGGGCTGGACACGTGGATAGGGGAGGCGGTGCCCCTGCATTTTTGGGCCATCACTGATACTATGCCTCATAAGCTGAACATCACATGATCTTAAGCAGCCTGCTCTTTGAAATACATCCCCCAACTTTTCCCGCTGGGGTCTGATGTGATAACATTATATTCAAAAGCAACAGTTTGTCAATTATGTAGAACCAAGGATACTCCGGGCACTGTTCTGCTAGAAGAGATTTAGCTCTCAAACACCTTTGACTTTCTCTATCAGAGGATGGATTTTCTCTCATGGAGTTCTACTACATTTATCAGTGTATCTAAAAATGCCCCCAAGAACCTCATTCTTTGGGCTGGGCAGAGGAAGCTCTTCTTTAAATTAATTAGCTATCAGGATTTTGTAGATTGTGTAGCAGAGCATCCCAATTCTGGATAAGAATCTCCCGATTGCTGGCTAGAAGGATGCCATCCAAGTAGTTGTATATTCGCATCCTCCTCGCTATTACAGACAGTAGGACCTTGTGAATGTCACGTGGGAGGTGGACAGACCAAAGGGGAGGCACCAAAACTGATAGTGGAACTGAAATGCAGGATGGATTGGCACAAATAGGTGTCTGAAAAACTTACAGAGAGCATCCAGTTTTTTCAAGATTAGCACTGGGCACAGATGGGTGCTTGGAACCTTCACAATCACTCATTTTTTTTATTTCATTCAGCTGTAAACTGGACCAGAATTTTTAGCTTTTCCAAATATGGTAGCCTAGCTGGCTGGAAGTGATCAGAAGGTGAACATTCCTTAAACTTCCATCAATGTCACACCGATATACTGTAGCTGATATGGCTCACTGACCCTGGATGAGCACACCCTTAAAAGGACTTCTGCTGTTCTTCGAAGACAGATGCCTTGTATTTTTAAGGCTTTAACAATGAAGATTGAGTACTTCTCCAGTTATTTTTGTAATCTTTTCCCGGTTCGTAGAATTTTGGCTTCTAGTATCTACCTGGGAGTTTCTGTCTGTGGAAATAATGACCACACAAGCATCAAGCATGCATGAGTAGAGAACACCACCATGTGTTGCCCAGAAATGCCTTAAAACTGTTTAAAACTAATACCCTTGGCCATTAGTGACATCAGTGCCTGGGCATTCTCAGATTGCAATCTGAGGCTCCCAGCACCATCTTGGAAAAGGGCAAGCCAGGAAACTGGCACTACTGCAGCCATCTTGGAAAAGACAAACACCCACAACACAGACAGGTGCAGGAAAACATAAAAAAAAACTGAAAAAAGAAATGAAAAGCATATGGAATGCAAAGGGAAAATGCTGCCACTTGTGCCAAAGTTTATTTAAAGCTTTCTTTGACAGACCTGCACCACCAGAATGCGACTCCAACCATATAGCTCATTAAGAGGCTGTAAAGCAGGGGTCTCAAACTGGTGGCCCTCCAGCTGTTACAGAACTACAAGTACCATCATGCCTCTGCCTGAGGGAGTCATGCTTGTAATTGTCAGCTTTGCAATGCCTCATGGGACTTGTAGTTTCGCAACAGCTGGAGGGCCACCAGTTTGAGACCCCTGCTGTAAAGGAAGGACTTACACCCAAGAGAAGCTAAACCATGCCCCCCAGACCACTAGAATGGGGATCCAACCATACAGCTCATTTAGAGGCAGTACAGGAAGGACTTCCACCCAGGAGAGGCTGAACCTGACTTAGAAGACAAGCCATGAGGGATACCTCATGACTCCAGTCCTGATTAGGTGAAGACAAAAAGGAGAATGCTGCGAGCCAGGTCTGTCTTTTATTTATAGTTAACCAGTACTACAGGTTGTGGGTGGTGGAGCCACAACCCATTGTATGCTGCCATGATGCCCCAGGAAATAACAATTTTTAAATAGCTTTAGGGAAACCTGCATATAATTACTAAAAAGTTGAGATAATAATATAACAACAAAGTGGGCAGGTGGTGTACTCTCGGCAACTGTCTCCAAGGAAACAAACACAACCTGTGCCCAGAGGTGTGACCAGCCACTTCTGGTGTGTGAGCCCGGGAGAGGGACACTGGGGATTCTGAGTGACTGGCCCAGGATACCAGAGCAGGCTTGCTGTCCCTGACCTGGATGTGTGGAGATTGAAGAGCTTTCCATATCATTCAACTGCTCATGTGGCCTTTGTAATGAGGGTCCATTGAGGAGGGTAAGCGGCAGTATGATCGGATGCCAGTGATAGTTTCTTCCTTTTTCACCTTCTGCTAACCACCTTGTGAATTGTGTGGAACACTTTCCTTTGGCTATCCATTTTCTATGGACTTGCTTTACAAGTGCTGCACCTTACTTAGATTAATAAAACACCTCTTAAGCCATGGAAACTATAATCTTTAACCTGTTAACTAGCCTCATTTTCATAGATTGTGTATCAGCACTAGGGATGAGCCGAACACCCCCCCGCTTCGGTTCGCACCAGAACCTGCGAACAGACTGTAAATTTGCACGAACGTTAGAACCCCATTGACGTCTATGGGACTCGAACGTTCGAAATCAAAAGTGCTCATTTTAAAGGCTAATTTGCATGGTATTGTCCTAAAAAGGGTTTGGAGACCCGGGTCATGCCCCAGGGGACATGTATCAATGCAAAAAAACTTTTAAAAACGTCCTTTTTTTTCAGGAGCAGTGATTTTAATTATGCTTAAAGTAAAAAAAAGTGAAATATTCCTTTAAATATCGTACCTGGGAGGTGTCTATAGTATTCCTGTAAAGTGGCGAGTGTTTCCCATGCTTAGAACAGTCCCTGCACAAAATGACATTTTAAAGGAAAAAGTCATTTAAAACTGCTTGCGGCTTTAATGTAATGTTGGGTCCTGGCAATATGGATGGAAATCAGTGAGACAAACGGCATGGGTACTCTCCAGTCCATTACCAGGCCCCTTGGGTCCTGTATGGATATTAGGAGAACCCCGCACCCAAATTAAAAAAAGGAAAGGCGTGGGGCCCCCAAGCCCTATATACTCTGAACAGCAGTATACAGGCGGTGCAAACAAGACAAGGACTGTAGGTTTGTTGTTAAGTAGAATCTGTTTGTAATTTTGAATTGGTAGATTTTTAAAGTGAAGCTCCAGCCAAAAAATCTGTTTTTAAGCTTTTTGGAAAACATAGGGAAGGGTTATCACACCTGTGACATTTGTTTTGCTGCCTGTGCTCCTCTTCAGAAGATTTCACCTCACTTTTTGTCCCAATGACAAATGTTTTTTGAAAGTTTGGGGTTTTTAGTGAAACAAGGATTGGTGATAAAGCATCAGTGGAAAGGAGAAAAGATTTTCCCATATTAACTCTTACAGGAGAGAATTTCCCTTCCTATGGGGTAGATTTAATCTCACTTCCTGTTGTCTCCTTCCTATCGCAAGTAGGAGTCATTCGTAAGTTGGATGTTTGAAAGAAGGGGCCTACCCTATATACTCAGCAGAAATTTGGGCCTTAAGTGTTGTTGCGGCCTCAACACTGTAAGCCCTCACAGGGCCCTGCTGTGAAATATTAGATCAAGAATTGTAATTACATGCCCCTGTTGAACAGAGCCAGAAAAATTGGGCCTTTGGTGATGGTGGTGGTGCTGGTGCCAGAACACTGTAAGTCCTCACAGTTACTCTTGGTGGGCGCTGGAATGGGCCCTGCTGTGAAATATTATATCAAGAATTGTAATTACATGACCCTGTTGAACAGGGCCTGAAAAATTGGGCCTTTGGTGGTGGTGGTGGTGCTGGTGCCACAACACTGTAAGTCCTCACAGTTAATCTTGGTGGGCGCAGAAACGGACCCTGCTGTGAAATATTCGATCAAGAATTGTAATTACATGCCCCTGTTGAACAGGGCCAGAAAAATTGGGCCTTTGGTGGTGGTGGTGGTGCTGGTGGCACAACACTGTAAGTCCTCACAGTTAATCTTGGTGGGCACTGGAACGGGCCCTGCTGTGAAATATTATATCAAGAATTGTAATTACTTGCCCCTGTTGAACAGGGGCTGAAAAATTGGGCCTGTGGTGGTGGTGCTGGTGGCACAACACTGCAACCCCTCACAGATACTCTAGTTGGAACGCAGGAACGAGCCCTGCTGCAAAGTATTGCATCAAAAATTGTAATTACACGCCCCTGTTAAACAGGTGCTGAAAAATTGGGCCTTAGTCACTGGTGCTGGTGCCACAACACTGCAACCCCTCACAGATACTCTAGTTGGAGCGCAGAAACTAGCCCTGCTGCAAAGAATTGCATCAAAAATTGTAATTACATGAGGCTTAAAAATTGGGCCTTAGGCACTGGTGGCGGGGCCCAGAACCAAAAATGTTCTTACAAGCTATCAGCATGATCATTGAGGAGGAAGAGGATAATTACTCAGCATAACAGGATAGTCACTCAGCATCAGCATAGGCAGTCTTTGAAGGGATCTGACATTTCAAAAAAAATTATTTGGTTACATCAGCATAAGGTGCTTAGTAGCTGGTGGTGATCCAGTACTGATTCATTTTTATGAAGGTCAGTCGATCGACCAAGTCGGTGGACAGACGCACCCTGTGATAGGTTACAAAGCCTCCAGCAGCACTGAATGTGCATTCTGAAAGAACGCTGGATGCAGAACAGGCCAGTAGCTCATTTTCATACTGTGCAAGCTCTGGCCAGTGATCCATCCTCAAGACCCAGTAACCCAGAGGATTTTCGGTGGGAAAGGTGTCCAAGTCAGATCTTGCCCCTAGGTATTCCTGCACCATGTAAAACAGACGCTGGCGATGGTTGCTGCAACCAATCATACTTTGGGGCTGCGGACTAAAAAATTGTCTGAACGCATCGGTCAAACGGCCACCTTCTCCACTGCTCCTTCTTTGACTGACCGAAGACTCAGCAACACGTTGTCCAGAAACAGGAGTTTGTAACCTCCCAGTCTCTGGGAATGCGTTGCACAGACCTTTCTGCAAGGCCTCCCGAAAATGTTTCATCCTCTGCTCCCTCTGCGATGATAACGTCAGCAACCTTACCCTTGTAACATGGATCAAGGAGGGTTGCCAGCCAGTATTGGTCCTTCTCCTTGATACCACGAATACGAAGATCCTTATGCAGGCTTTGCAGGATCAGGGAAGCCATGCAGCGTAGGTTTGCTGAGGCATTCGGTCCGGAGTCCTCTGGGTCACTAAGGACGACATGGTCTGCAGCCACCTCCTCCCAGCCACGTACAAGTCCATGTGTTTTTTGGGACTGATCCCTTAAAGACTGCTGCTGATGCTGAGTGCCAGGCTCCACCTCCATACTGACACAATCCTCCTCCTCCTCATCCTCTTCCTGTGTGATCGGCAGGCACGCAGGAACACTGTCTGGATAAAGTGGGTCTTGAGAGCTAAGGAAGTACTCCTCTTCTTTCCTCTGTTCTGCCTCAAGTGCCCTGTCCATTATTCCACGCAGCGTGTGCTCCAACATGTGGACAAGGGGTATAGTGTCACTGATGCATGCACTGTCACTGCTCACCATCCTCGTGGCCTCCTCAAATGGTGACAGGATAGTGCATGCATCCCTGATCATGGCCCACTGGCATGGGGGAAAAAAAACAAGCTCCCCTGACCCTGTTCTAGGGCCATAGTCGCACAGGTACTCATTGATGGCCCTCTGCTGTGTGTGCAGCTGCTGCAGCATGGCCAACGTTGAGTTCCACCTGGTGGGCATGTCACAGATTAGGCGGTTCTTGGGTAGGCTAAATTCCTTTTGGAGGTCAGCCAGCCGAGCACTGGCATTATATGACCGGCGGAAATGCACACAGATTTTCCTGGCCTGCCTCAGGACATCCTGTAAGCCCGGGTACCTGCCCAAGAACCGCTGCACCACCAAATTAAGGACGTGAGCCAAACAGGGCACATGGGTCAGTTGTCCCTGTTGGAGGGCGGAGAGGAAGTTGGTGCCATTGTCGCAAACTACCATTCCTGCCTTAAGTTGGCATGGCGTCAACCACCTCTGAACCTGCCCCTGCAGAGCTGACAGAACCTCTGCCCCAGTGTGGCTCCTGTCCCCCAAGCACACCAGCTCAAACACCGCATGGCATCTTTTGGCCTGCGTACTTGCGTAGCCCCTTGAACGCCTATGGAGCACTGCTGGTTCCGAGGACAAAGCACAGGAAGAGGCCATGGAGGAAGAAGAAGAGAAGGGGGTGGAGGAGAGAGGTGTGTCACAATCATTAGTAGTGGCATTTTGGAGGCGTGGTGGCGGAACAACCTCCAACACTACTGCACCTTGTCCTACATCCTTCCCAGCTGCCAGCAGAGTGACCCAATGCACCATGAAACTTAGGTAATATCCCTGTCCATGCCTGCTGGACCATGAGTCAGCGGTAATATGCACCTTACCGCCGACCGCCCTGTCCAGCGAGGCCAAGACATTGCCTTCCACATGCCGGTAGAGAGCCGGAATCGCCTTCCGTGAGAAAAAGTGGCGTTTGGGTACCTGCCACTGAGGAACTGCACATTCCACAAACTCACGGAAGGGGACAGAGTTTACCAACTGAAAAGGTAGCAGTTGAAGAGCTAGCAATTTTGCAAAGCTAGCATTCAACCGCTGGGCATGTGGATGGCTGGGAGCGGACTTCTTTCGGCGGTGCAGCAGCTGGGGCAGGGAAATTTGCCTGGTACAATCTGACGTCGGTGTACCGAAAGCAGATTGCCCACAAGTACTTGGCTGTGACACACCTAACTCTACACCTTCATTCCTCTCAGTGCAGGTCTCAGAGAGGACTGAAGGTATAGTGGGATTGGAGATCTCAGCTGATGAGGAGCAAGGAGAGGTCCTCTTTGTTCTTGGCAGGTCAACATATGTCTGGTCAAGCATGTGGTGCCCAAGCGGGAGATGTTTTGGCCACGCGAGATACGCTTGAGACATATGTTGCAAATAGCAGCGGTGCGATCTGATGCACTCGTCTCAAAAAAGGTCCACACCAAAGAACTTTTAGAATAATGCGCAGAGACAGCAGCACCCTGCA
This sequence comes from Aquarana catesbeiana, assembly GCF_042186555.1. NCBI lineage: Eukaryota > Metazoa > Chordata > Amphibia > Anura > Ranidae > Aquarana > Aquarana catesbeiana. Next base: position 325,809,281 of record NC_133328.1, on the reverse strand, counting down.
CATGCAGAGCTTTGCGGTGTGATGCAGTCAGTGTGCTGCCCTTAGGCTGGCCCCTGGAGGGCATCCTGCCTCATTGGTGATGTGCCTCCTCCTCCTCCTCCTCTCTCCTATTGATGATGAGGTCACCCACATTGAGTCAGTGACCTCATCATCCCCTCCCTCCTCATCACTGGAGCAAACCTGGCAGTATGCTGCAGCAGGGGGAGCATGACTGCCAGATTGCTGTCCTTCTTGGGCACCCCCTCTGTCTGTGCTCATGTTACTGCCTTCATCTAGCTCAGTGTCATCATCAGAGCCTTCTAAACGCTGGGCATCCTCCTGCAGCATGTACCCAACACTGTGGTCAAACAGTTCGAGGGACTCCTCAGGAGGACATGGTGGGGCTAGGGAAAGAGTCACTGATGCCATTGGGCCGAGGAAAGAGGCCGCATTGGCAGTTGCTTTGCCAAAGTACCCTAAGCATGGGTGAGAGAGGATGAGGAGGATGAGGATGGCTTGGTTATCCACTCGATCAAGTCTTCCGCATGTTGCGGCTCATCACGGCCAGCTGCCGAAAAAAAGGCCAAGCGTTTCCCACGGCCACGTGCTGATGTGGATGCACTGTCTCCACGACCAGCACTGTTGCCTCTAGACACAGAGCCTGCTTGCCCTCTTTTGTTGGCTTGTGACTGTCTGCCTCTCCTTCTTGGCCTTCCAGACATACTAATGGCCTGTAGCTGCACCACTATGCAGTATATATGTAGCTTTAGCTGAACACTGTGCAGAGGTCGCACTACACTAACATGTAAATAATTTAGCTGCCTGCGGTAGTGATAGGATCAGGAAAATACCACCAACCTTCTACAGGTATCTTTAGCTGTGCAGAGGTTGCACTACACTAACGTGTAAATAATTTTGCTGCCTGCGGTAGTAATAGGATCAGGAAAACACCACCAACCTTCTACAGGTAGCTTTAGCTGAACACTGTGCAGAGGTCGCACTACACTAACGTGTAAATAATTTAGCTGCCTGCGGTAGTGATAGGATCAGGAAAACACCACCAACCTTCTACAGGTAGCTTTAGCTGAACACTGTGAGGAGGATGCACTACACTAACTTGTAGCTTTAGCTGAACACTGTGAGGAGGACGCACTACACTAACCTGCAGCTTTAGCTGAAAACTGTTCAGAGGACGCACTACACTAACTTGTAGCTTTAGCTGAACACTGTGAGGAGGACGCACTACACTAACTTGTAGCTTTAGCTGAACACTGTGCAGAGGTCACACTAAACTAACTTGTAGCTTTAGCTGAACACTGTTCAGAGGATGCTACACTAACTTGTAGTTTTAGCTGAACACTGTCAGGAGGACGCACTACACTAACTTGTAGCTTTAGCTGAACACTGTGAGGAGGACGCACTACACTAATTTGTAGCTTTAGTTGAACACTGTGCATTACACTAACTTGTAGCTTTAGCTGAACACTGTTCAGAGGACGCACTACACTAACTTGTAGCTTTAGCTGAACATTGTGCAGAGGTCATACTAAACTAACTTGTAGCTTTAGCTGAACACTGTTCAGAGGACGCACTACACTAACTTGTAGCTTTAGCTGAACACTGTGAGGAGGACACACTACACTAGCTTGTAGCTTTAGCTGAACACTGTGCAGAGGCCACACTAAACTAACTTGTAGCTTTAGCTGAACACTGTTCAGAGGACACACTACACAAACTTGTAGCTTTAGCTGAACACTGTACAGAGGTCACACTAAACTAACTTGTAGCTTTAGCTGAACACTGTGAGGAGGACGCACTACACTAACTTGTAGCTTTAGCTGAACACTGTGCAGAGGTCATACTAAACTAACTTGTAGCTTTAGCTGAACACTGTGCAGAGGTCATACTAAACTAACTTGTAGCTTTAGCTAAACACTGTTCAGAGGACGCACTACACTAACTTGTAGCTTTAGCTGAACACTGTTCAGAGGACGCACTACACTAACTTGTAGCTTTAGCTGAACACTGTGAGGAAGACGCACTACACTAACTTGCAGCTTTAGCTGAACACTGTTCAGAGGACGCACTACACTAACTTGTAGCTTTAGCTGAACACTGTTCAGAGGATGCACTACACTAACTTGTAGCTTTAGCTGAACACTGTGCAAAGGTCACACTAAACTAACTTGTAGCTTTAGCTGAACACTGTTCAGAGGACGCACTACACTAACTTGTAGCTTTAGCTGAACACTGTTCAGAGGACACACTACAGTAACTTGTAGCTTTAGCTGAACACTGTGCAAAGGTCGCACTACACTAACTTGCAGCTTTAGCTGAACACTGTTCAGAGGACGCACTACACTGACTTGTAGCTTTAGTTGAACACTGTGCACTACACTAACTTGTAGCTTTAGCTGAACACTGTTCAGAGGAAGCACTACACTAACTTGTAGCTTTAGCTGAACACTGTGCAGAGGTCACACTTTACTAACTTGTAGTTTTAGCTGAACACTGTTCAGAGGACACACTACACTAACTTGTAGCTTTAGCTGAACACTGTGCAGAGGTCACACTAAACTAACTTGTAGTTTTAGCTGAACACTGTGAGGAGGACGCACTACACTAACTTGTAGACTTAGCTGAACACTGTGCAGAGGTCATACTAAACTAACGTGTAGCTTTAGCTGAACACTGTTCAGAGGACACAATACACTAAATTGTAGCTTTAGCTGAACACTGTGCAGAGGTCACACTAAACTAACTTGTAGCTTTAGCTGAACACTGTTCAGAGGATGCACTACACTGACTTGTAGTTTTAGTTGAACACTGTGCACTACACTAACTTGTAGCTTTAGCTGAACACTGTTCAGAGGATGCATTACACTAACTTGTAGCTTTAGCTGAACACTGTGCAGAGGTCACACTTTACTAACTTGTAGCTTTAGCTGAACATTGTTCAGAGGACACACTACACTAACTTGTAGCTTTAGCTGAACACTGTGCAGAGGTCACACTAAACTAACTTGTAGCTTTAGCTGAACACTGTGAGGAGGACGCACTACACTAACTTGTAGCCTTAGCTGAACACTGTGCAGAGGTCAAACTAAACTAACGTGTAGCTTTAGCTGAACACTGTTCAGAGGACGCACTACACTAACTTGTAGCTTTAGCTGAACACTGTGAGGAGGACGCACCACACTAACTTGTAGCTTTAGCTGAACACTGTGCACTACACTAACTTGTAGCTTTAGCTGAACACTGTTCAGAGGATGCACTACACTAACTTGTAGCTTTAGCTGAACACTGTTCAGAGGTCATACTAAACTAACTTGTAGCTTTAGCTGAACACTGTTCAGAGGACACACTACACTAACTTGTAGTTTAGCTGAACACTGTGAGGAGGACGCACTACACTAACTTGTAGCTTTAGTTGAACACTGTGCACTACACTAACTTGTAGCTTTAGCTGAACACTGTTCAGAGGATGCACTACACTAACTTGTAGCTTTAGCTGAACACTGTTCAGAGGACACACTACACTAACTTGTAGTTTTAGCTGAACACTGTGAGGAAGACGCACTACACTAACTTGCAGCTTTAGCTGAACACTGTTCAGAGGACGCACTACACTAACTTGTAGCTTTAGCTGAACGCTGTGCAGAGGTCACACTAAACTAACTTGTAGCTTTAGCTGAACACTATGAGGAGGACCCACTACACTAACTTGTAGCCTTAGCTGAACACTGTGCAGAGGTCAAACTAAACTAACGTGTAGCTTTAGCTGAACACTGTTCAGAGGACGCACTACACTAACTTGTAGCTTTAGCTGAACACTGTGAGGAGGACACACCACACTAACTTGTAGCTTTAGCTGAACACTGTGCACTACACTAACTTGTAGCTTTAGCTGAACACTGTTCAGAGGATGCACTACACTAACTTGTAGCTTTAGCTGAACACTGTTCAGAGGTCATACTAAACTAACTTGTAGCTTTAGCTGAACACTGTTCAGAGGACACACTACACTAACTTGTAGTTTAGCTGAACACTGTGAGGAGGACGCACTACACTAACTTGTAGCTTTAGCTGAACACTGTGCACTACACTAACTTGTAGCTTTAGCTGAACACTGTTCAGAGGACGCACTACACTAACTTGTAGCTTTAGCTGAACACTATTCAGAGGACACACTACACTAACTTGTAGTTTTAGCTGAACACTGTGAGGAAGACGCACTACACTAACTTGCAGCTTTAGCTGAACACTGTTCAGAGGACGCACTACACTAACTTGTAGCTTTAGCTGAACACTGTGAGGAGGACGCACTACACTAACTTGTAGCTTTAGCTGAACACTGTGCAAAGGTCACACTAAACTAACTTGTAGCTTTAGCTGAACACTGTTCAGAGGACGCACTACACTAACTTGTAGCTTTAGCTTAAAACTGTTCAGAGGACACACTACAGTAACTTGCATCTTTAGCTGAACACAGTGCAAAGGTCGCACTACACTAACTTGTAGCTTTAGCTGAACACTGTTCAGAGAAAGCACTACACTAACTTGTAGCTTTAGCTGAACACTGTGAGGAGGACGCACTACACTGACTTGTAGCTTTAGTTGAACACTCTGCACTACACTAACTTGAAGCTTTAGCTGAACACTGTTCAGAGGACGCACTACACTAACTTGTAGCTTTAGCTGAACACTGTGCAGAGGTCACACTTTACTAACTTGTAGCTTTAGCTGAACACTGTTCAGAGGACACATTACACTAACTTGTAGCTTTAGCTGAACACTGTGCAGAGGTCACACTAAACTAACTTGTAGCTTTAGCTGAACACTGTTCAGAGGACGCACTACACTAACTTGTAGCTTTAGCTTAAAACTGTTCAGAGGACACACTACAGTAACTTTTAGCTTTAGCTGAACACAGTGCAAAGGTCGCACTACACTAACTTGTAGCTTTAGCTGAACACTGTTCAGAGGACGCACTACACTAACTTGTAGTTTTAGCTGAACACTGTGCAAAGGTCACACTTTACTAACTTGTAGCTTTAGCTGAACACTGTTCAGAGGACACACTACACTAACTTGTAGCTTTAGCTGAACACTGTGCAGAGGTCACACTAAACTAACTTGTAGCTTTAGCTGAACACTGTGAGGAGGACGCACGACACTAACTTGTAGCCTTAGCTGAACACTGTGCAGAGGTCATACTAAACTAACGTGTAGCTTTAGCTGAACACTGTTCAGAGGACGCACTACACTAGCTTGTAGCTTTAGCTGAACACTGTGAGGAGGACACACTATACTAGCTTGTAGCTTTAGCTGAACACTGTGCAGAGGCCACACTAAACTAACTTGTAGCTTTAGCTGAACACTGTTCAGAGGACACACTACACAAACTTGTAGCTTTAGCTGAACACTGTACAGAGGTCACACTAAACTAACTTGTAGCTTTAGCTGAACACTGTGAGGAGGACGCACTACACTAACTTGTAGCTTTAGCTGAACACTGTGCAGAGGTCATACTAAACTAACTTGTAGCTTTAGCTGAACACTGTGCAGAGGTCATACTAAACTAACTTGTAGCTTTAGCTGAACACTGTTCAGAGGACGCACTACACTAACTTGTAGCTTTAGCTGAACACTGTTCAGAGGACGCACTACACTAACTTGTAGCTTTAGATGAACACTGTGAGGAAGACGCACTACACTAACTTGCAGCTTTAGCTGAACACTGTTCAGAGGACGCACTACACTAACTTGTAGCTTTAGCTGAACACTGTTCAGAGGATCCACTACACTAACTTGTAGCTTTAGCTGAACACTGTGCAAAGGTCGCACTACACTAACTTGCAGCTTTAGCTGAACACTGTTCAGAGGACGCACTACACTGACTTGTAGCTTTAGTTGAACACTGTGCACTACACTAACTTGTAGCTTTAGCTGAACACTGTTCAGAGGAAGCACTACACTAACTTGTAGCTTTAGCTGAACACTGTGCAGAGGTCACACTTTACTAACTTGTAGTTTTAGCTGAACACTGTTCAGAGGACACACTACACTAACTTGTAGCTTTAGCTGAACACTGTGCAGAGGTCACACTAAACTAACTTGTAGCTTTAGCTGAACACTGTGAGGAGGACGCACTACACTAACTTGTAGCCTTAGCTGAACACTGTGCAGAGGTCATACTAAACTAACGTGTAGCTTTAGCTGAACACTGTTCAGAGGACACACTACACTAACTTATAGCTTTAGCTGAACACTGTACAGAGGTCAAACTAAACTAACTTGTAGCTTTAGCTGAACACTGTGAGGAGGACGCACTACACTAACTTGTAGACTTAGCTGAACACTGTGCAGAGGTCATACTAAACTAACGTGTAGCTTTAGCTGAACACTGTTCAGAGGACACACTACACTAAATTGTAGCTTTAGCTGAACACTGTGCAGAGGTCACACTAAACTAACTTGTAGCTTTAGCTGAACACTGTTCAGAGGATGCACTACACTGACTTGTAGTTTTAGTTGAACACTGTGCACTACACTAACTTGTAGCTTTAGCTGAACACTATTCAGAGGACGCATTACACTAACTTGTAGCTTTAGCTGAACACTGTGCAGAGGTCACACTTTACTAACTTGTAGCTTTAGCTGAACATTGTTCAGAGGACACACTACACTAACTTGTAGCTTTAGCTGAACACTGTGCAGAGGTCACACTAAACTAACTTGTAGCTTTAGCTGAACACTGTGCACTACACTAACTTGTAGCTTTAGCTGAACACTGTTCAGAGGATGCACTACACTAACTTGTAGCTTTAGCTGAACACTGTTCAGAGGACACACTACACTAACTTGTAGTTTTAGCTGAACACTGTGATGAAGACGCACTACACTAACTTGCAGCTTTAGCTGAACACTGTTCAGAGGACGCACTACACTAACTTGTAGCTTTAGCTGAACACTGTGCAGAGTTCACACTAAAATAACTTGTAGCTTTAGCTGAACACTATGAGGAGGACCCACTACACTAACTTGTAGCCTTAGCTGAACACTGTGCAGAGGTCAAACTAAACTAACGTGTAGCTTTAGCTGAACACTGTTCAGAGGACGCACTACACTAACTTGTAGCTTTAGCTGAACACTGTGAGGAGGACGCACCACACTAACTTGTAGCTTTAGCTGAACACTGTGCACTACACTAACTTGTAGCTTTAGCTGAACACTGTTCAGAGGATGCACTACATTAACTTGTAGCTTTAGCTGAACACTGTTCAGAGGTCATACTAAACTAACTTGTAGCTTTTGCTGAACACTGTTCAGAGGACACACTACACTAACTTGTAGTTTAGCTGAACACTGTGAGGAGGACGCACTACACTAACTTGTAGCTTTAGCTGAACACTGTGCACTACACTAACTTGTAGCTTTAGCTGAACACTGTTCAGAGGACGCACTACACTAACTTGTAGCTTTAGCTGAACACTGTTCAGAGGACACACTACACTAACTTGTAGTTTTAGCTGAACACTGTGAGGAAGACGCACTACACTAACTTGCAGCTTTAGCTGAACACTGTTCAGAGGACGCACTACACTAACTTGTAGCTTTAGCTAAACACTGTGAGGAGGACGCACTACACTAACTTGTAGCTTTAGCTGAACACTGTGCAAAGGTCACACTAAACTAACTTGTAGCTTTAGCTGAACACTGTTCAGAGGACGCACTACACTAACTTGTAGCTTTAGCTTAAAACTGTTCAGAGGACACACTACAGTAACTTGCATCTTTAGCTGAACACAGTGCAAAGGTCGCACTACACTAACTTGTAGCTTTAGCTGAACACTGTTCAGAGAAAGCACTACACTAACTTGTAGCTTTAGCTGAACACTGTTCAGAGGATCCACTACACTAACTTGTAGCTTTAGCTGAACACTGTGCAAAGGTCACACTAAATTAACTTGTAGCTTTAGCTGAACACTGTTCAGAGGACGCATTACACTAACTTGTAGCTTTAGCTGAAGACTGTTCAGAGGACACACTACAGTAACTTGTAGCTTTAGCTGAACACTGTGCAAAGGTCGCACTACACTAACTTGTAGCTTTAGCTGAACACTGTTCAGAGGACGCACTACACTGACTTGTAGCTTTAGTTGAACACTGTGCACTACACTAACTTGTAGCTTTAGCTGAACACTGTTCAGAGGAAGCACTACACTAACTTGTAGCTTTAGCTGAACACTGTGCAGAGGTCACACTTTACTAACTTGTAGCTTTAGCTGAACACTGTTCAGAGGACACACTACACTAACTTGTAGCTTTAGCTGAACACTGTGCAGAGGTCACACTAAACTAACCTGTAGCTTTAGCTGAACACTGTGAGGAGGACGCACTACACTAACTTGTAGCCTTAGCTGAACACTGTGCAGAGGTCATACTAAGCTAACGTGTAGCTTTAGCTGAACACTGTTCAGAGGACACACTACACTAACTTATAGCTTTAGCTGAACACTGTACAGAGGTCAAACTAAACTAACTTGTAGCTTTAGCTGAACACTGTGAGGAGGACGCACTACACTAACTTGTAGCCTTAGCTGAACACTGTGCAGAGGTCATACTAAACTAACGTGTAGCTTTAGCTGAACACTGTTCAGAGGACACACTACACTAAATTGTAGCTTTAGCTGAACACTGTGCAGAGGTCACACTAAACTAACTTGTAGCTTTAGCTGAACACTGTTCAGAGGATGCACTACACTGACTTGTAGTTTTAGTTGAACACTGTGCACTACACTAACTTGTAGCATTAGCTGAACACTGTTCAGAGGACGCATTACACTAACTTGTAGCTTTAGCTGAACACTGTGCAGAGGTCACACTTTACTAACTTGTAGCTTTAGCTGAACACTGTTCAGAGGACACACTACACTAATTTGTAGCTTTAGCTGAACACTGTGCAGAGGTCACACTAAACTAAATTGTAGCTTTAGATGAACACTGTGAGGAGGACGCACTACACTAACTTGTAGCCTTAGCTGAACACTGTGCAGAGGTCAAACTAAACTAACGTGTAGCTTTAGCTGAACACTGTTCAGAGGACGCACTACACTAACTTGTAGCTTTAGCTGAACACTGTGAGGAGGACGCACCACACTAACTTGTAGCTTTAGCTGAACACTGTGCACTACACTAACTTGTAGCTTTAGCTGAACACTGTTCAGAAGATGCACTACACTAACTTGTAGCTTTAACTGAACACTGTTCAGAGGTCATACTAAACTAACTTGTAGCTTTAGCTGAACACTGTTCAGAGGACACACTACACTAACTTGTAGTTTAGCTGAACACTGTGAGGAGGACGCACTACACTAACTTGTAGCTTTAGCTGAACACTGTGCACTACACTAACTTGTAGCTTTAGCTGAACACTGTTCAGAGGATGCACTACACTAACTTGTAGCTTTAGCTGAACACTGTTCAGAGGACACACTACACTAACTTGTAGTTTTAGCTGAACACTGTGAGGAAGACGCACTACACTAACTTTCAGCTTTAGCTGAACACTGTTCAGAGGACACACTACACTAACTTGTAGTTTTAGCTGAACACTGTGAGGAAGACGCACTACACTAACTTGCAGCTTTAGCTGAACACTGTTCAGAGGACGCACTACACTAACTTGTAGCTTTAGCTGAACACTGTGCAGAGGTCACACTAAACTAACTTGTAGCTTTAGCTGAACACTATGAGGAGGACCCACTACACTAACTTGTAGCCTTAGCTGAACACTGTGCAGAGGTCAAACTAAACTAACGTGTAGCTTTAGCTGAACACTGTTCAGAGGACGCACTACACTAACTTGTAGCTTTAGCTGAACACTGTGAGGAGGACGCACCACACTAACTTGTAGCTTTAGCTGAACACTGTGCACTACACTAACTTGTAGCTTTAGCTGAACACTGTTCAGAGGATGCACTACACTAACTTGTAGCTTTAGCTGAACACTGTTCAGAGGTCATACTAAACTAACTTGTAGCTTTAGCTGAACACTGTTCAGAGGACACACTACACTAACTTGTAGTTTAGCTGAACACTGTGAGGAGGACGCACTACACTAACTTGTAGCTTTAGCTGAACACTGTGCACTACACTAACTTGTAGCTTTAGCTGAACACTGTTCAGAGGACGCACTACACTAACTTGTAGCTTTAGCTGAACACTGTTCAGAGGACACACTACACTAACTTGTAGTTTTAGCTGAACACTGTGAGGAAGACGCACTACACTAACTTGCAGCTTTAGCTGAACACTGTTCAGAGGACGCACTACACTAACTTGTAGCTTTAGCTGAACACTGTGAGGAGGACGCACTACACTAACTTGTAGCTTTAGCTGAACACTGTGCAAAGGTCACACTAAACTAACTTGTAGCTTTAGCTGAACACTGTTCAGAGGACGCACTACACTAACTTGTAGCTTTAGCTTAAAACTGTTCAGAGGACACACTACAGTAACTTGCATCTTTAGCTGAACACAGTGCAAAGGTCGCACTACACTAACTTGTAGCTTTAGCTGAACACTGTTCAGAGAAAGCACTACACTAACTTGTAGCTTTAGCTGAACACTGTTCAGAGGATCCACTACACTAACTTGTAGCTTTAGCTGAACACTGTGCAAAGGTCACACTAAACTAACTTGTAGCTTTAGCTGAACACTGTTCAGAGGACGCACTACACTAACTTGTAGCTTTAGCTGAAGACTGTTCAGAGGACACACTACAGTAACTTGTAGCTTTAGCTGAACACTGTGCAAAGGTCGCACTACACTAACTTGTAGCTTTAGCTGAACACTGTTCAGAGGACGCACTACACTGACTTGTAGCTTTAGTTGAACACTGTGCACTACACTAACTTGTAGCTTTAGCTGAACACTGTTCAGAGGAAGCACTACACTAACTTGTAGCTTTAGCTGAACACTGTGCAGAGGTCACACTTTACTAACTTGTAGCTTTAGCTGAACACTGTTCAGAGGACACACTACACTAACTTGTAGCTTTAGCTGAACACTGTGCAGAGGTCACACTAAACTAACTTGTAGCTTTAGCTGAACACTGTGAGGAGGACGCACTACACTAACTTGTAGCCTTAGCTGAACACTGTGCAGAGGTCATACTAAACTAACGTGTAGCTTTAGCTGAACACTGTTCAGAGGACACACTACACTAACTTATAGCTTTAGCTGAACACTGTACAGAGGTCAAACTAAATTAACTTGTAGCTTTAGCTGAACACTGTGAGGAGGACGCACTACACTAACTTGTAGCCTTAGCTGAACACTGTGCAGAGGTCATACTAAACTAACGTGTAGCTTTAGCTGAACACTGTTCAGAGGACACACTACACTAAATTGTAGCTTTAGCTGAACACTGTGCAGAGGTCACACTAAACTAACTTGTAGCTTTAGCTGAACACTGTTCAGAGGACGCATTACACTAACTTGTAGCTTTAGCTGAACACTGTGAGGAGGACGCACCACACTAACTTGTAGCTTTAGCTGAACACTGTGCACTACACTAACTTGTAGCTTTAGCTGAACACTGTTCAGAAGATGCACTACACTAACTTGTAGCTTTAGCTGAACACTGTTCAGAGGTCATACTAAACTAACTTGTAGCTTTAGCTGAACACTGTTCAGAGGACACACTACACTAACTTGTAGTTTAGCTGAACACTGTGAGGAGGACGCACTACACTAACTTGTAGCTTTAGCTGAACACTGTGCACTACACTAACTTGTAGCTTTAGCTGAACACTGTTCAGAGGACGCACTACACTAACTTGTAGCTTTAGCTGAACACTGTTCAGAGGACACACTACACTAACTTGTAGTTTTAGCTGAACACTGTGAGGAAGACGCACTACACTAACTTTCAGCTTTAGCTGAACACTGTTCAGAGGACGCACTACACTAACTTGTAGCTTTAGCTGAACACTGTTCAGAGGACACACTACACTAACTTGTAGCTTTAGCTGAACACTGTGCAGAGGTCACACTAAACTAACTTGTAGCTTTAGCTGAACACTATGAGGAGGACGCACTACACTAACTTGTAGCCTTAGCTGAACACTGTGCAGAGGTCAAACTAAACTAACGTGTAGCTTTAGCTGAACACTGTTCAGAGGACGCACTACACTAACTTGTAGCTTTAGCTGAACACTGTGAGGAGGACGCACCACACTAACTTGTAGCTTTAGCTGAACACTGTGCACTACACTAACTTGTAGCTTTAGCTGAACACTGTTCAGAGGATGCACTACACTAACTTGTAGCTTTAGCTGAACACTGTTCAGAGGTCATACTAAACTAACTTGTAGCTTTAGCTGAACACTGTTCAGAGGACACACTACACTAACTTGTAGTTTAGCTGAACACTGTGAGGAGGACGCACTACACTAACTTGTAGCTTTAGCTGAACACTGTGCACTACACTAACTTGTAACTTTAGCTGAACACTGTTCAGAGGACGCACTACACTAACTTGTAGCTTTAGCTGAACACTGTTCAGAGGACACACTACACTAACTTGTAGTTTTAGCTGAACACTGTGAGGAAGACGCACTACACTAACTTGCAGCTTTAGCTGAACACTGTTCAGAGGACGCACTACACTAACTTGTAGCTTTAGCTGAACACTGTGAGGAGGACGCACTACACTAACTTGTAGCTTTAGCTGAACACTGTGCAAAGGTCACACTAAAATAACTTGTAGCTTTAGCTGAACACTGTTCAGAGGACGCACTACACTAACTTGTAGCTTTAGCTTAAAACTGTTCAGAGGACACACTACAGTAACTTGCATCTTTAGCTGAACACAGTGCAAAGGTCGCACTACACTAACTTGTAGCTTTAGCTGAACACTGTTCAGAGGAAGCACTACACTAACTTGTAGCTTTAGCTGAACACTGTGAGGAGGACGCACTACACTGACTTGTAGCTTTAGTTGAACACTCTGCACTACACTAACTTGAAGCTTTAGCTGAACACTGTTCAGAGGACGCACTACACTAACTTGTAGCTTTAGCTGAACACTGTGCAGAGGTCACACTTTACTAAGTTGTAGCTTTAGCTGAACACTGTTCAGAGGATACACTACACTAACTTGTAGCTTTAGCTGTACACTGTGCAGAGGTCACACTAAACTAACTTGTAGCTTTAGCTGAACACTGTTCAGAGGACACACTACACTAACTTGTAGCTTTAGCTTAAAACTGTTCAGAGGACACACTACAGTAACTTGTAGCTTTAGCTGAACACAGTGCAAAGGTCGCACTACACTAACTTGTAGCTTTAGCTGAACACTGTTCAGAGGACGCACTACACTAACTTGTAGTTTTAGCTGAACACTGTGCAGAGGTCACACTTTACTAACTTGTAGCTTTAGCTGAACACTGTTCAGAGGACACACTACACTAACTTGTAGCTTTAGCTGAACACTGTGCAGAGGTCACACTAAACTAACTTGTAGCTTTAGCTGAACACTGTTCAGAGGACGCACTACACTAACTTATAGCTAAAGCTGAACACTGTACAGAGGTCAAACTAAACTAATTTGTAGCTTTAGCTGAACACTGTGAGGAGGACGCACAACACTAACTTGTAGCCTTAGCTGAACACTGTGCAGAGGTCATACTAAACTAACGTGTAGCTTTAGCTGAACACTGTTCAGAGGACACACTACTCTAACTTGTAGCTTTAGCTGAACACTGTGCAGAGGTCACACTAAACTAACTTGTAGCTTTAGCTGAACACTGTTCAGAGGACGCACTACACTAACTTGTAGCTTTAGCTGAACACTGTACAGAGGTCAAACTAAACTAACTTGTAGCTTTAGCTGAACACTGTGAGGAGGACACACTACACTAACTTGTAGCCTTAGCTGAACACTGTGCAGAGGTCATACTAAACTAACGTGTAGCTTTAGCTGAACACTGTTCAGAGGACGCACTACACTAACTTGTAGCTTTAGCTGAACACTGTGCAGAGGTCATACTAAACTAACTTGTAGCTTTAGCTGAACACTGTTCAGAAGACGCACTACATTAACTTGTAGCTTTAGCTGAACACTGTGAGGAGGAAACACTACACTAGCTTGTAGCTTTAGCTGAACACTGTGCAGAGGTCAAACTAAACTAACTTGTAGCTTTAGCTGAACACTGTGAGGAGGACGCACGACACTAACTTGTAGCCTTAGCTGAACTCTGTGCAGAGGTCATACTAAACTAACGTGTAGCTTTAGCTGAACACTGTTCAGAGGACACACTACACTAACTGGTAGCTTTAGCTGAACACTGTGCAGAGGTCACACTAAACTAACTTGTAGCTTTAGCTGAACACTGTTCAGAGGACGCACTACACTAACTTGTAGCTTTAGCTGAACACTGTACAGAGGTCAAACTAAACTAACTTGTAGCTTTAGCTGAACACTGTGAGGAGGACACACTACACTAACTTGTAGACTTAGCTGAACACTGTGCGGAGGTCATACTAAACTAACGTGTAGCTTTAGCTGAACACTGTTCAGAGGACGCACTACACTAACTTGTAGCTTTAGCTGAACGCTGTGCAGAGGTCATACTAAACTAACTTGTAGCTTTAGCTGAACACTGTTCAGAAGACGCACTACATTAACTTGTAGCTTTAGCTGAACACTGAGAGGAGGAAACACTACACTAGCTCGTAGCATTAGCTGAACACTGTGCAGAGGTCTCACTAAACTAACGTGTAGCTTTAGCTGAACACTGTTCAGAGGACACACTACACTAACTGGTAGCTTTAGCTGAACACTGTGCAGAGGTCACACTAAACTAACTTGTAGCTTTAGCTGAACACTGTTCAGAGGACACACTACACAAACTTGTAGCTTTAGCTGAACACTGTACAGAGGTCACACTAAACTAACTTGTAGCTTTAGCTGAACACTGTGAGGAGGACGCACTACACTAACTTGTAGCTTTAGCTGAACGCTGTGCAGAGGTCATACTAAACTAACTTGTAGCTTTAGCTGAACACTGTGCAGAATTCATACTAAACTAACTTGTAGCTTTAGCTGAACACTGTTCAGAGGATGCACTACACTAACTTGTAGCTTTAGCTGAACACTGTTCAGAGGACGCACTACACTAACTTGTAGCTTTAGCTGAACACTGTGAGGAAGACGCACTACACTAACTTGCAGCTTTAGCTGAACACTGTTCAGAGGACGCACTACACTAACTTGTAGCTTTAGCTGAACACTGTTCAGAGGATGCACTACACTAACTTGTAGCTTTAGCTGAACACTGTGCAAAGGTCACACTTTACTAACTTGTAGCTTTAGCTGAACACTGTTCAGAGGACACACTACACTAACTTGTAGCTTTAGCTGAACACTGTGCAGAGGTCACACTAAACTAACTTGTAGCTTTAGCTGAACACTGTTCAGAGGACGCACTACACTAACTTGTAGCTTTAGCTTAAAACTGTTCAGAGGACACACTACAGTAACTTGTAGCTTTAGCTGAACACAGTGCAAAGGTCGCACTACACTAACTTGTAGCTTTAGCTGAACTCTGTTCAGAGGACGCACTACACTAACTTGTAGTTTTAGCTGAACACTGTGCAGAGGTCACACTTTACTAACTTGTAGCTTTAGCTGAACACTGTTCAGAGGACACACTACACTAACTTGTAGCTTTAGCTGAACACTGTGCAGAGGTCACACTAAACTAACTTGTAGCTTTAGCTGAACACTGTTCAGAGGACGCACTACACTAACTTATAGCTTTAGCTGAACACTGTACAGAGGTCAAACTAAACTAACTTGTAGCTTTAGCTGAACACTGTGAGGAGGACGCACGACACTAACTTGTAGCCTTAGCTGAACACTGTGCAGAGGTCATACTAAACTAACGTGTAGCTTTAGCTGAACACTGTTCAGAGGACGCACTACACTAGCTTGTAGCTTTAGCTGAACACTGTGAGGAGGACACACTACACAAACTTGTATCTTTAGCTGAACACTGTACAGAGGTCACACTAAACTAACTTGTAGCTTTAGCTGAACACTGTGAGGAGGACGCACTACACTAACTTGTAGCTTTAGCTGAACACTGTGCAGAGGTCATACTAAACTAACTTGTAGCTTTAGCTGAACACTGTGCAGAGGTCATACTAAACTAACTTGTAGCTTTAGCTGAACACTGTTCAGAGGACGCACTACACTAACTTGTATCTTTAGCTGAACACTGTTCAGAGGACGCACTACACTAACTTGTAGCTTTAGCTGAACACTGTGAGGAAGACGCACTACACTAACTTGCAGCTTTAGCTGAACACTGTTCAGAGGACGCACTACACTAACTTGTAGCTTTAGCTGAACACTGTTCAGAGGATGCACTACACTAACTTGTAGCTTTAGCTGAACACTGTGCAAAGGTCACACTAAACTAACTTGTAGCTTTAGCTGAACACTGTTCAGAGGACGCACTACACTAACTTGTAGCTTTAGCTGAACACTGTTCAGAGGACACACTACAGTAACTTGTAGCTTTAGCTGAACACTGTGCAAAGGTCGCACTACACTAACTTGTAGCTTTAGCTGAACACTGTTCAGAGGACGCACTACACTGACTTGTAGCTTTAGTTGAACACTGTGCACTACACTAACTTGTAGCTTTAGCTGAACACTGTTCAGAGGAAGCACTACACTAACTTGTAGCTTTAGCTGAACACTGTGCAGAGGTCACACTTTACTAACTTGTAGCTTTAGCTGAACACTGTTCAGAGGACACACTACACTAACTTGTAGCTTTAGCTGAACACTGTGCAGAGGTCACACTAAACTAACTTGTAGCTTTAGCTGAACACTGTGAGGAGGACGCACTACACTAACTTGTAGCCTTAGCTAAACACTGTGCAGAGGTCATACTAACCTAACGTGTAGCTTTAGCTGAACACTGTTCAGAGGACACACTACACTAACTTATAGCTTTAGCTGAACACTGTACAGAGGTCAAACTAAACTAACTTGTAGCTTTAGCTGAACACTGTGAGGAGGACGCACTACACTAACTTGTAGCCTTAGCTGAACACTGTGCAGAGGTCATACTAAACTAACGTGTAGCTTTAGCTGAACACTGTTCAGAGGACACACTACACTAAATTGTAGCTTTAGCTGAACACTGTGCAGAGGTCACACTAAACTAACTTGTAGCTTTAGCTGAACACTGTTCAGAGGATGCACTACACTGACTTGTAGTTTTAGTTGAACACTGTGCACTACACTAACTTGTAGCTTTAGCTGAACACTGTTCAGAGGACGCATTACACTAACTTGTAGCTTTAGCTGAACATTGTGCAGAGGTCACACTTTACTAACTTGTAGCTTTAGCTGAACACTGTTCAGAGGACACATTACACTAACTTGTAGCTTTAGCTGAACACTGTGCAGAGGTCACACTAAACTAACTTGTAGCTTTAGCTGAACACTGTGAGGAGGATGCACTACACTAACTTGTAGCCTTAGCTGAACACTGTGCAGAGGTCAAACTAAACTAACGTGTAGCTTTAGCTGAACACTGTTCAGAGGACGCACTACACTAACTTGTAGCTTTAGCTGAACACTGTGAGGAGGACGCACCACACTAACTTGTAGCTTTAGCTGAACACTGTGCACTACACTAACTTGTAGCTTTAGCTGAACACTGTTCAGAGGATGCACTACACTAACTTGTAGCTTTAGCTGAACACTGTTCAGAGGTCATACTAAACTAACTTGTAGCTTTAGCTGAACACTGTTCAGAGGACACACTACACTAACTTGTAGTTTAGCTGAACACTGTGAGGAGGACGCACTACACTAACTTGTAGCTTTAGCTGAACACTGTGCACTACACTAACTTGTAGCTTTAGCTGAACACTGTTCAGAGGACGCACTACACTAAGTTGTAGCTTTAGCTGAACACTGTTCAGAGGACACACTACACTAACTTGTAGTTTTAGCTGAACACTGTGAGGAAGACGCACTACACTAACTTGCAGCTTTAGCTGAACACTGTTCAGAGGACGCACTACACTAACTTGTAGCTTTAGCTGAACACTGTTCAGAGGACACACTACACTAACTTGTAGCTTTAGCTGAACACTGTGCAGAGGTCACACAAAACTAACTTGTAGCTTTAGCTGAATACTATGAGGAGGACGCACTACACTAACTTGTAGCCTTAGCTGAACACTGTGCAGAGGTCAAACTAAACTAACGTGTAGCTTTAGCTGAACACTGTTCAGAGGACGCACTACACTAACTTGTAGCTTTAGCTGAACACTGTGAGGAGGACGCACCACACTAACTTGTAGCTTTAGCTGAACATTGTGCACTACACTAACTTGTAGCTTTAGCTGAACACTGTTCAGAGGATGCACTACATTAACTTGTAGCTTTAGCTGAACACTGTTCAGAGGTCATACTAAACTAACTTGTAGCTTTAGCTGAACACTGTTCAGAGGACACACTACACTAACTTGTAGTTTAGCTGAACACTGTGAGGAGGACGCACTACACTAACTTGTAGCTTTAGCTGAACACTGTGCACTACACTAACTTGTAGCTTTAGCTGAACACTGTTCAGAGGACGCACTACACTAACTTGTAGCTTTAGCTGAACACTGTTCAGAGGACACACTACACTAACTTGTAGTTTTAGCTGAACACTGTGAGGAAGACGCACTACACTAACTTGCAGCTTTAGCTGAACACTGTTCAGAGGACGCACTACACTAACTTGTAGCTTTAGCTGAACACTGTGAGGAGGACGCACTACACTAACTTGTAGCTTTAGCTGAACACTGTGCAAAGGTCACACTAAACTAACTTGTAGCTTTAGCTGAACACTGTTCAGAGGACGCACTACACTAACTTGTAGCTTTAGCTTAAAA
This sequence comes from Aquarana catesbeiana, assembly GCF_042186555.1. Classification (NCBI taxonomy): domain Eukaryota; kingdom Metazoa; phylum Chordata; class Amphibia; order Anura; family Ranidae; genus Aquarana; species Aquarana catesbeiana. The sequence goes on along the minus strand of NC_133328.1, from coordinate 325,790,321 downwards.
CTGTTCAGAGGACACACTACAGTAACTTGCATCTTTAGCTGAACACAGTGCAAAGGTCGCACTACACTAACTTGTAGCTTTAGCTGAACACTGTTCAGAGGAAGCACTACACTAACTTGTAGCTTTAGCTGAACACTGTGAGGAGGACGCACTACACTGACTTGTAGCTTTAGTTGAACACTCTGCACTACACTAACTTGAAGCTTTAGCTGAACACTGTTCAGAGGACGCACTACACTAACTTGTAGCTTTAGCTGAACACTGTGCAGAGGTCACACTTTACTAACTTGTAGCTTTAGCTGAACACTGTTCAGAGGACACACTACACTAACTTGTAGCTTTAGCTGAACACTGTGCAGAGGTCACACTAAACTAACTTGTAGCTTTAGCTGAACACTGTTCAGAGGACACACTACACTAACTTGTAGCTTTAGCTTAAAACTGTTCAGAGGACACACTACACTAACTTGTAGCTTTAGCTGAACACAGTGAAAAGGTCGCACTACACTAACTTGTAGCTTTAGCTGAACACTGTTCAGAGGACGCACTACACTAACTTGTAGTTTTAGCTGAACACTGTGCAGAGGTCACACTTTACTAACTTGTAGCTTTAGCTGAACACTGTTCAGAGGACACACTACACTAACTTGTAGCTTTAGCTGAACACTGTGCAGAGGTCACACTAAACTAACTTGTAGCTTTAGCTGAACACTGTTCAGAGGACGCACTACACTAACTTATAGCTAAAGCTGAACACTGTACAGAGGTCAAACTAAACTAACTTGTAGCTTTAGCTGAACACTGTGAGGAGGACGCACGACACTAACTTGTAGCCTTAGCTGAACACTGTGCAGAGGTCATACTAAACTAACGTGTAGCTTTAGCTGAACACTGTTCAGAGGACACACTACACTAACTTGTAGCTTTAGCTGAACACTGTGCAGAGGTCACACTAAACTAACTTGTAGCTTTAGCTGAACACTGTTCAGGGGACGCACTACACTAACTTGTAGCTTTAGCTGAACACTGTACAGAGGTCAAACTAAACTAACTTGTAGCTTTAGCTGAACACTGTGAGGAGGACACACTACACTAACTTGTAGCCTTAGCTGAACACTGTGCAGAGGTCATTCTAAACTAACGTGTAGCTTTAGCTGAACACTGTTCAGAGGACGCACTACACTAACTTGTAGCTTTAGCTGAACACTGTGCAGAGGTCATACTAAACTAACTTGTAGCTTTACCTGAACACTGTTCAGAAGATGCACTACATTAACTTGTAGCTTTAGATGAACACTGTGAATAGGAAACACTACACTAGCTTGTAGCTTTAGCTGAACACTGTGCAGAGGTCACACTAAACTAACTTGTAGCTTTAGCTGAACACTGTTCAGAGGACACACTACACAAACTTGTAGCTTTAGCTGAACACTGTACAGAGGTCACACTAAACTAACTTGTAGCTTTAGCTGAACACTGTGAGGAGGACGCACTACACTAACTTGTAGCTTTAGCTGAACGCTGTGCAGAGGTCATACTAAACTAACTTGTAGCTTTAGCTGAACACTGTGCAGAATTCATACTAAACTAACTTGTAGCTTTAGCTGAACACTGTTCAGAGGATGCACTACACTAACTTGTAGCTTTAGCTTAACACTGTTCAGAGGACGCACTACACTAACTTGTAGCTTTAGCTGAACACTGTGAGGAAGATGCACTACACTAACTTGCAGCTTTAGCTGAACACTGTTCAGAGGACGCACTACACTAACTTGTAGCTTTAGCTGAACACTGTTCAGAGGATGCACTACACTAACTTGTAGCTTTAGCTGAACTCTGTGCAAAGGTCACACTAAACTAACTTGTAGCTTTAGCTGAACACTGTTCAGAGGACTCACTACACTAACTTGTAGCTTTAGCTGAACACTGTTCAGAGGACACACTACAGTAACTTGTAGCTTTAGCTGAACACTATGCAAAGGTCGCACTACACTAACTTGTAGCTTTAGCGGAACACTGTTAAGAGGACGCACTACACTAACTTGTAGCTTTAGCTGAACACTGTTCAGAGGACGCACTACACTAACTTGTAGCTTTAGCTGAACACTGTTCAGAGGACACACTACACTAACTTGTAGCTTTAGCTGAACACTGTGCAGAGGTCACACTAAACTAACTTGTAGCTTTAGCTGAACACTGTGAGGAGGACGCACTACACTAACTTGTAGCTTTAGCTGAACACTGTGCACTACACTAACTTGTAGCTTTAGCTGAACACTGTTCAGAGGATGCACTACACTAACTTGTAGCTTTAGCTGAACACTGTTCAGAGGTCATACTAAACTAACTTGTAGCTTTAGCTGAACACTGTTCAGTATACACACTACACTAACTTGTAGTTTAGCTGAACACTGTGAGGAGGACGCACTACACTAACTTGTAGCTTTAGCTTAACACTGTGCACTACACTAACTTGTAGCTTTAGCTGAACACTGTTCAGAGGACTCACTACACTAACTTGTAGCTTTAGCTGAACACTGTTCAGAGGACACACTACACTAACTTGTAGTTTTAGCTGAACACTGAGGAAGACGCACTACACTAACTTGCAGCTTTAGCTGAACACTGTTCAGAGGATGCACTACACTAACTTGTAGCTTTAGCTGAACACTGAGAGGAGGATGCACTACACTAACTTGTAGCTTTAGCTGAACACTGTGCAAAGGTCACACTAAACTAACTTGTAGCTTTAGCTGAACACTGTTCAGAGGACGCACTACACTAACTTGTAGCTTTAGCTTAAAACTGTTCAGAGGACACACTACAGTAACGTGCATCTTTAGCTGAACACAGTGCAAAGGTCGCACTACACTAACTTGTAGCTTTAGCTGAACACTGTTCAGAGGAAGCACTACACTAACTTGTAGCTTTAGCTGAACACTGTGAGGAGGACGCACTACACTGACTTGTAGCTTTAGTTGAACACTCTGCACTACACTAACTTGAAGCTTTAGCTGAACACTGTTCAGAGGACGCACTACACTAACTTGTAGCTTTAGCTGAACACTGTGCAGAGGTCACACATTACTAACTTGTAGATTTAGCTGAACACTGTTCAGAGGACACACTACACTAACTTGTAGCTTTAGCTGAACACTGTGCAAAGGTCACACTAAACTAACTTGTAGCTTTAGCTGAACACTGTTCAGAGGACGCACTACAGTAACTTGTAGCTTTAGCTTAAAACTGTTCAGAGGACACACTACAGTAACTTGTAGCTTTAGCTGAACACAGTGCAAAGGTCGCACTACACTAACTTGTAGCTTTAGCTGAACACTGTTCAGAGGACGCACTACACTAACTTGTAGCTTTAGCTTAAAACTGTTCAGAGGACGCACTACACTAACTTGTAGTTTTAGCTGAACACTGTGCAGAGGTCACACTTTACTAACTTGTAGCTTTAGCTGAACACTGTTCAGAGGACACACTACACTAACTTGTAGCTTTAGCTGAACACTGTGCAGAGGTCACAATAAACTAACTTGTAGCTTTAGCTGAACACTGTTCAGAGGACGCACTACACTAACTTATAGCTTTAGCTGAACACTGCACAGAGGTCAAACTAAACTAACTTGTAGCTTTAGCTGAACACTGTGAGGAGGACGCACGACACTAACTTGTAGCCTTAGCTGAACACTGTGCAGAGGTCATACTAAACTAACGTGTAGCTTTAGCTGAACACTGTTCAGAGGACACACTACACTAACTTGTAGCTTTAGCTGAACACTGTGCAGAGGTCACACTAAACTAACTTGTAGCTTTAGCTGAACACTGTTCAGAGGACGCACTACATTAACTTGTAGCTTTAGCTGAACACTGTACAGAGGTCAAACTAAACTAACTTGTAGCTTTAGCTGAACACTGTGAGGAGGACACACTACACTAACTTGTAGCCTTAGCTGAACACTGTGCAGAGGTCATACTAAACTAACGTGTAGCTTTAGCTAAACACTGTTCAGAGGACGCACTACACTAACTTGTAGCTTTAGCTGAACACTGTTCAGAGGACGCACTACACTAACTTGTAGCTTTAGCTTAAAACTGTTCAGAGGACACACTACAGTAACTTGTAGCTTTAGCTGAACACAGTGCAAAGGTCGCACTACACTAACTTGTAGCTTTAGCTGAACACTGTTCAGAGGACGCACTACACTAACTTGTAGTTTTAGCTGAACACTGTGCAGAGGTCACACTTTACTAACTTGTAGCTTTAGCTGAACACTGTTCAGAGGACACACTACACTAACTTGTAGCTTTAGCTGAACACTGTGCAGAGGTCACACTAAACTAACTTGTAGCTTTAGCTGAACACTGTTCAGAGGACGCACTACACTAACTTATAGCTTTAGCTGAACACTGTACAGAGGTCAAACTAAACTAACTTGTAGCTTTAGCTGAACACTGTGAGGAGGACGTACGACACTAACTTGTAGCCTTAGTTGAACACTGTGCAGAGGTCATACTAAACTAACGTGTAGCTTTAGCTGAACACTGTTCAGAGGACACACTACACTAACTTTTAGCTTTAGCTGAACACTGTGCAGAGGTCACACTAAACTAACTTGTAGCTTTAGCTGAACACTGTTCAGAGGACGCACTACACTAACTTGTAGCTTTAGCTGAACACTGTACAGAGGTCAAACTAAATTAACTTGTAGCTTTAGTTGAACACTGTGAGGAGGACACACTACACTAACTTGTAGCCTTAGCTGAACACTGTGCAGAGGTCATACTAAACTAACGTGTAGCTTTAGCTGAACACTGTTCAGAGGACGCACTACACTAACTTGTAGCTTTAGCTGAACACTGTTCAGAGGACGCACTACACTAACTTGTAGCTTTAGCTGAACACTGTGCACTACACTAACTTGTAGCTTTAGCTGAACACTGTTCAGAGGACGCACTACACTAACTTGTAGCTTTAGCTGAACACTGTTCAGAGGACACACTACACTAACTTGTAGCTTTAGCTGAACACTGTGCAAAGGTCGCACTACACTAACTTGTAGCTTTAGCTGAACACTGTTCAGAGGACACACTACACTAACTTGTAGTTTTAGCTGAACACTGTGAGGAAGACGCACTACACTAACTTGCAGCTTTAGCTGAACACTGTTCAGAGGACACACTACACTAACTTGTAGCTTTAGCTTAACACTGTTCAGAGGACACACTACAGTAACTTGTAGCTTTAGCTGAACACTGTACAAAGGTCGCACTACACTAACTTGTAGCTTTAGCTGAACACTGTACAGAGGTCAAACTAAACTAACTTGTAGCTTTAGCTGAACACTGTGAGGAGGACACACTACACTAACTTGTAGCTTTAGCTGAACACTGTGCAGAGGTCATACTAAACTAACTTGTAGCTTTAGCTGAACACTTTTCAGAGGACGCACTACACTAACTTGTAGTTTAGCTGAACATTGTGAGGAGGACGCACTACACTAACTTGTAGCTTTAGCTGAACACTGTGCACTACACTAACTTGTAGCTTTAGCTGAACACTGTTCAGAGGACGCACTACACTAACTTGTAGCTTTAGCTGAACACTGTTCAGAGGACACACTACACTAACTTGTAGCTTTAGCTGAACACTGTGCAAAGGTCGCACTACACTAACTTGTAGCTTTAGCTGAACACTGTTCAGAGGACACACTACACTAACTTGTAGTTTTTGCTGAACACTGTGAGGAAGACGCACTACACTAACTTGCAGCTTTAGCTGAACACTGTTCAGAGGATGCACTACATTAACTTGTAGCTTTAGCTTAACACTGTTCAGAGGACACACTACAGTAACTTGTAGCTTTAGCTGAACACTGTACAAAGGTCGCACTACACTAACTTGTAGCTTTAGCTGAACACTGTTCAGAGGACGCACTACACTAACTTGTAGGTTTAGCTGAACACTGTGAGGAGGACAAACTACTCTGACTTGTAGCTTTAGTTGAACACTGTGCACTACACTAACTTGTAGCTTTAGCTGAACACTGTTCAGAGGACGCACTACACTAACTTGTAGCTTTAGCTGAACACTGTGCAGAGGTCACACTTTACTAACTTGTAGCTTTAGCTAAACACTGTTCAGAGGACACACTACACTAACTTGTAGCTTTAGCTGAACACTGTGCAGAGGTCACACTAAACTAACTTGTAGCTTTAGCTGAACACTGTTCAGAGGACGCACTACACTAACTTATAGCTTTAGCTGAACACTGTACAGAGGTCAAACTAAACTAACTTGTAGCTTTAGCTGAACACTGTGAGGAGGACGCACTATACTAACTTGTAGCCTTAGCTGAACACTGTGCAGAGGTCATACTAAACTAACGTGTAGCTTTAGCTGAACACTGTTCAGAGGACGCACTACACTAACTTGTAGCTTTAGCAGAACACGGTGAGGAGGACGCACTACACTAACTTGTAGCTTTAGCTGAACACTGTGCACTACACTAAGTTGTAGCTTTAGCTGAACACTGTTCAGAGGATGCACTACACTAACTTGTAGCTTTAGCTGAACACTGTGCAGAGGTCATACTAAACTAACTTGTAGCTTTAGCTGAACACTGTGCAAAGGTCGCACTACACTAACTTGTAGCTTTAGCTAAACACTGTTCAGAGGACGCACTACACTAACTTGTAGCTTTAGCTGAACACTGTTCAGAGAACACACTACACTAACTTGTAGCTTTAGCTGAACACTGTGCAAAGGTCGCACTACACTAACTTGTAGCTTTAGCTGAACACTGTGAGGAGGACGCACTACACTAACTTGTAGCTTTAGCTGAACATTGTGAGGAGGACGCACTACACTAACTTGTAGCTTTAGTTGAACACTGTGCACTACACTAACTTGTAGCTTTATCTGAACACTGTTCAGAGGACGCACTACACTAACTTGTAGCTTTAGCTGAACACTGTGCAGAGGTCACACTTTACTAACTTGTAGCTTTAGCTGAACACTGTTCAGAGGATGCACTACACTAACTTGTAGCTTTAGCTGAACACTGTACAGAGGTCAAACTAAACTAACTTGTAGCCTTAGCTGAACACTGTGAGGAGGACGCACTACACTAACTTGTAGCTATAGCTGAACACTGTGCAGAGGTCATACTAAACTAACTTGTAGCTTTAGCTGAACACTGTTCAGAGGACGCACTACACTAACTTGTAGCTTTAGCTGAACACTTTGAGGAGGACGCACTACACTAACTTGTAGCCTTAGCTGAACACTGTGCACTACACTAACTTGTAGCTTTAGCTGAACACTGTTCAGAGAATGCACTACACTAACTTGTAGCTTTAGCTGAACACTGTGCAGAGGTCATACTAAACTAACTTGTAGCTTTAGCTGAACACTGTTCAGAGGACGCACTACACTAACTTGTAGTTTAGCTGAACACTGTGAGGAGGACGCACTACACTAACTTGTAGCTTTAGCTGAACACTGTGCACTACACTAACTTGTAGCTTTAGCTGAACACTGTTCAGAGGACGCACTAAACTAACTTGAAGCTTTAGCTGAACACTGTGAGGAGGACACACTACACTAACTTGTAGGTTTAGTTGAACACTGTGCACTACACTAACTTGTAGTTTTAGCTGAACACTGTTCAGAGGACGCACTACACTAACTTGTAGCTTTAGCTGAACACTGTTCAGAGGACACACTACACTAACTTGTAGTTTTAGCTGAACACTGTGAGGAGGATGCACTACACTAACTTGTAGCTTTAGCTGAACACTGTGCAGAGGTCACACTTTACTAACTTGTAGCTTTAGCTGAACACTGTTCAGAGGATGCACTACACTAACTTGTAGCTTTAGCTGAAAACAGTACAGAGGTCAATCTAAACTAACTTGTAGCCTTAGCTGAACACTGTGAGGAGGACGCACTACACTAACTTGTAGCTTTAGCTGAACACTGTGCAGAGGTCATACTAAACTAACTTGTAGCTTTAGCTGAACACTGTTCAGAGGACGCACTACACTAACTTGTAGCTTTAGCTGAACACTTTGAGGAGGACGCACTACACTAACTTGTAGCTTTAGCTGAACACTGTGCACTACACTAACTTGTAGCTTTAGCTGAAAACTGTTCAGAGGACGCACTAAACTAACTTGAAGCTTTAGCTGAACACTGTGAGGAGGACACACTACACTAACTTGTAGGTTTAGTTGAACACTGTGCACTACACTAACTTGTAGCTTTGGCTGAACACTGTTCAGAGGACGCACTACACTAACTTTTAGCTTTAGCTGAACACTGTGCAGAGGTCACACTAAACTAACTTGTAGCTTTAGTTGAACACTGTGAGGAGGACATACTAAACTAACTTGTAGCTTTAGCTGAACACTGTGCAGAGGTCATACTAAACTAACTTGTAGCATTAGCTGAACACTGTTCAGAGGACACACTACACTAACTTGTAGCTTTAGCTGAACACTGTGAGGAGGACGCACTACACTAAATTGTAGCTTTAACACTGTTCAGAGAACGCACTACACTAACTTGTAGCTTTAGCTGAACACTGTGCAGAGGTTGCGCTACACTAACTTGTAGCTTTAGCTGAACACTGTTCAGAGGACGCACTACACTAGCTTGTAGTTTTAGCTGAACACTGTGAGGAGGACGCACTAAACTAACTTGTAGCTTTAGCTGAACACTGTGAGGAGGACGCACTACACTAACTTGTAGCTTTAGCTGAACACTGTGCACTACACTAACTTGTAGCTTTAGCTTAACACTGTTCAGAGGATGGACTACACTAACTTGTAGCTTTAGCTGCACACTGTGCAGAGGTCATACTAAACTAACTTGTAGCTTTAGCTGAACACTGTTCAGAGGATGCACTACACTAACTTGTAGCTTTAGCAGAACACGGTGAGGAGGACGCACTACACTAACTTGTAGCTTTAGCTGAACACTGTGCACTACACTAACTTGTAGCTTTAGCTGAACACTGTTCAGAGGATGCACTACACTAACTTGTAGCTTTAGCTGAACACTGTGCAGAGGTCATACTAAACTAACTTGTAGCTTTAGCTGAACACTGTGCAAAGGTCGCACTACACTAACTTGTAGCATTAGCTGAACACTGTTCAGAGGACGCACTACACTAACTTGTAGCTTTAGCTGAACACTGGTCAGAGGACACACTACACTAACTTGTAGCTTTAGCTGAACACTGTGCAAAGGTCGCACTACACTAACTTGTAGCTTTAGCTGAACACTGTTCAGAGGACGCACTACTCTAACTTGTAGCTTTATCTGAACACTGTTCAGAGGACACACTACACTAACTTGTAGTTTAAGCTGAACACTGTGAGGAGGACGCACTACACTAACTTGTAGCTTTAGCTGAACACCGTGAGAAGGACGCACTACACTAACTTGTAGCTTTAGCTGAACACTGTGAGGAGGACGCACTACACTAACTTGTAGCTTTAGTTGAACACTGTGCACTACACTAACTTGTAGCTTTAGCTGAACACTGTTCAGAGGATGCACTACACTAACTTGTAGCTTTAGCTGAACACTGTGCAGAGGTCACACTTTACTAACTTGTAGCTTTAGCTGAACACTGTTCAGAGGACGCACTACACTAACTTGTAGCTTTAGCTGAACACTGTACAGAGGTCAAACTAAACTAACTTGTAGCCTTAGCTGAACACTGTGAGGAGGACGCACTACACTAACTTGTAGCTTTAGCTGAACACTGTGCAGAGGTCATACTAAACTAACTTGTAGCTTTAGCTGAACATTGTTCGGAGGACGCACTGCACTAACTTGTAGCTTTAGCTGAACACTTTGAGGAGGACGCACTACATTAACTTGTAGCTTTAGCTGAACACTGTGCACTACACTAACTTGTAGCTTTAGCTGAACACTGTTCAAAGGATGCACTACACTAACTTGTAGCTTTAGCTGAACACTGTGCAGAGGTCATACTAAACTAACTTGTAGCTTTAGCTGAACACTGTTCAGAGGACGCACTACACTAACTTGTAGTTTAGCTGAACACTGTGAGGAGGACGCACTACACTAACTTTTAGCTTTAGCTGAACACTGTGCAGTACACTAACTTGTAGCTTTAGCTGAACACTGTTCAGAGGACGCACTAAACCAACTTGAAGCTTTAGCTGAACACTGTGAGGAGGACACACTACACTAACATGTAGGTTTAGCTGAACACTGTGCACTACACTAACTGGTAGCTTTAGTTGAACACTGTTCAGAGGACGCACTACACTAACTTGTAGCTTTAGCTGAACACTGTTCAGAGGACACACTACACTAACTTGTAGTTTTAGCTGAACACTGTGAGGAGGACGCACTACACTAACTTGTAGCTTTAGCTGAACACTGTGCAGAGGTCACACTTTACTAACTTGTAGCTTTAGCTGAACACTGTTCAGAGGATGCACTACACTAACTTGTAGCTTTAGCTGAACACTGTTCAGAGGATGCACTACACTAACTTGTAGCTTTAGCTGAACACTGTACAGAGGTCAAACTAAACTAACTTGTAGCCTTAGCTGAACACTGTGAGGAGGACGCACTACACTAACTTGTAGCTTTAGCTGAACACTGTGCAGAGGTCATACTAAACTAACTTGTAGCTTTAGCTGAACACATTTCAGAGGACGCACTACACTAACTTGTAGTTTTAGCTGAACACTTTGAGGAGGACGCACTACACTAACTTGTAGCTTTAGCTGAACACTGTGCACTACACTAACTTGTAGCTTTAGCTGAACACTGTTCAGAGGATGCACTACACTTACTTGTAGCTTTAGCTGAACACTGTGCAGAGGTCATACTAAACTAACTTGTAGCTTTAGCTGAACACTGTTCAGAGGACGCACTACATTAACTTGTAGTTTAGCTGAACACTGTGAGGAGGACGCACTACACTAACTTGTAGCTTTAGCTGAACACTGTGCACTACACTAACTTGTAGCTTTAGCTGAACACTGTTCAGAGGACGCACTAAACTAACTTGAAGCTTTAGCTGAACACTGTGAGGAGGCCACACTACACTAACTTGTAGGTTTAGCTAAACACTGTGCACTACACTAACTTGTAGCTTTAGCTGAACACTGTTCAGAGGACGCACTACTCTAACTTTTAGCTTTAGCTGAACACTGTGCAGAGGTCACACTAAACTAACTTGTAGCTTTAGTTGAACACTGTGAGGAGGACACACTACACTAACTTGTAGCTTTAGCTGAACACTGTGCAGAGGTCTTACTAAACTAACTTGTAGCTTTAGCTGAACACTGTTCAGAGGACGCACTACACTAACTTGTAGCTTTAGCTGAACACTGTTCAGAGGACGCACTACACTAAATTGTAGCTTTAACACTGTTCAGAGGTTGCACTACACTAACTTGTAGCTTTAGCTGAACACTGTGCAGAGGTTGCACTACACTAACTTGTAGCTTTAGCTGAACACTGTTCAGAGGACGCACTACACTAGCTTGTAGTTTTAGCTGAACACTGTGAGGAGGACGCACTACACTAACTTGTAGCTTTAGCTGAACACTGTGAGGAGTACGCACTACACTAACTTGTAGCTTTAGCTGAACACTGTGCACTACACTAACTTGTAGCTTTAGCTTAACACTGTTCAGAGGACGGACTACACTAACTTGTAGCTTTAGCTGAACACTGTGCACTACACTAACTTGTAGCTTTAGCTTAACACTGTTCAGAGGACGGACTACACTAACTTGTAGCTTTAGCTGAACACTGTGCAGAGGTCATACTAAACTAACTTGTAGCTTTAGCTGAACACTGTTCAGAGGATGCACTACACTAAATTGTAGCTTTAGCTGAACACTGTTCAGAGGATGCACTACACTAACTTGTAGCTTTAGCTGAACACTGTGCAGAGGTTGCACTACACTAACTTGTCGCTTTAGCTGAACACTGTTCAGAGGACGCACTACACTAACTTGTAGTTTTAGCTGAACACTGTGAGGAGGACACACTACACTAACTTGTAGCTTTAGCTGAACACTGTGCACTACACTAACTTGTAGCTTTAGCTTAACACTGTTCAGAGGACGCACTACACTAACTTGTAGCTTTAGCTGAACACTGTGCAGAGGTCACACTACACTAACTTGTAGTTTTAGCTGAACACTGTGCAGAGATCACACTAAACTATCTTGTAGCTTTAGCTGAACACTGTGAGGAGGACGCACTACACTAACTCTAAATGGTCTAGCTGCCTGACTGTGGTACTAATAGGATCAAAAGAACATCAGCAATTTTCTTCAGGTAGCTGGAAATACTGTAACAACACAAGCCTGCCTGTCAGTAGAAAGATAACATGAACGGATCTAACTAAACTGAATACAGTGTATATATATATATATATATATATATATATATATATATATACACACAGTATATACAACACCTGGGATGCATATATATACACAATACACTGTAAGTGCAGCTAACTGACTGACTGTCCTGCCTAATCTATCTAACTTAAATCAAATGACACTGTCTCTCTCTCTCTGTCTATCTCTCTCCCAAGCCGGAACACACTACACAGGGCCGCCATGCAGGCGGCCTTATATAGTGTGGGGCGTGTTCTAAACCCCCTGAGCCATAATTGGCCAAAGCCACACTGGCTTTGGCCAATTACAGCTCTCTCTACAGACGGCGCTGTGATTGGCCAAGCATGCGGATCATAGTGCATGCTTGGCCAATCATCAGCCAGCAATGCACTGCGATGCCTCAGTGAATTATGGGCCATAACGCGCCACACGAATTTGGCGCGAACGGCCCATGTCGTTCGCAATTCGGCGAACGATGGAACAGCCGATGTTCGAGTCGAACATGGGTTTGACTCGAACACGAAGCTCATCCCTAATCAGCACTGGGAACACTGAAGCAATTACAAATTGGCTTCGTCTAATTATTGAGAAAGCATTGTAAGCATATTAATCTTATCTGGAAATTGTGATTGCTTCTAATAGACAAGACACTATCATCACATTGGAAGAGTTTCTTTCAGATAATCAGCTACACCCTGTAAATTTCATTCAGTGTCTCTCTGGCACTTGTGAAGGCTCAGACCCAATATTCTATATTCACACCCTAAAATGGCTCAATTGAAACAAAAAGGAAATAATACATTGGGATTATAAAAGCTGATATATCTTTTATTATACACATTCTGTAAATTAAAATAATACTCACACTGGAACACTATCAAGCACGAGACCTCTCACCATGGTACTGCTCTAAGACTTTGTGAGTAGTATATAGATAGATAGACAGACAGACAGACAGACAGACAGACAGACAGACAGACAGACAGACAGACAGACAGACAGACAGACAGACAGATAGACAGATAGACAGATAGACAGATAGACAGATAGACAGATAAACAGATAGACAGATAGACAGATAGACAGATAGACAGATAGACAGATAGATAGATAGATAGATAGATAGATAGATAGATAGATAGATAGATAGATAGATAGATAGATAGATAGATAGATAGATAGATAGATAGATAGAAACAAATATATAAACAAATAATATAGATACATTGCAGAATCTTCAAAACACTGGAAGGCCATAACATTTGGAAAAATACAAAAGAAAATAATGACAAAGTAATAGGAGAGGGAAGGGGAAATGTGGGGGAGATCCAGACATGGTTAACTCAAGGTGACAGGGTGTCAGAATAAAATTTAAAATGGATAAATTGCTCTCTTTAAATTGTATGGTAGCAATCAGCACAGCAAAGGATCAGTTTGCAAAGTGAAAAACTATGTATACAACAAAGTGCAGCGCTGATATAATATCTATAGAATAAACCACAATAAAATAATGAAATAAATGTTCAATGAAGTGAACCCCTATAACGGGAAAAGTGCATAAATGTGTACAAAAATGTCTATGCTCTATATCAGAAAGTCAAACAATACTCATATAATTTGCTGAAAAATCATGAGATACCTGACATTCAATATAGTTCTAAGAGGAATCATGTGAAACAAATAAAATGAAAAATCTAAAAAGTGAATGACTCAAAGTCCATAAAACAATGTGCATAGTGACATAGTGACTTGAAGTATGAAGTTTGTGCAGACACAATTTGCCAGTAGATGATCCACCACCAATAGGTACAATGCTTACAGGAAAAATTGAACCCAAATAGGCATACGCCTAATGAGTAACGATGGGCGACTGTGCTCGTGGCAAATTCGAAAACCACGGACACTGTTAAAGTCTATGGAACACTAACATGAAAAATCAAAAGTGATAATTTTAAAGGCTTATATGCAAGTTATTGTCATAAAAAGTGTTTGGGGACTCAGGTCCTGCCCCAGGGGACATGTATCAATGCAAAAAAAGTTTTAAAAACGGATGTTTTTTCTGGAGCAGTGATTTTATTAATGCTTAAAGTGAAACAATAAAAATGAAATATCATGCCTGGGGGTGTCTATAGTATGCTTGTAAAGTGGCACAGTTTTCCAGTGTTTAGAACAGTACCACAGCAAAATGACATTTCTAAAGGAAAAAAGTCATTCAAAACTGATCGCAGCAATATAGATAAAACTCATTGAAAAAAACAGCATGTCCCCCCCCAGTCCATTACCAGGCCCTTCAGGTCTGGTATGGAAATTAAGGGGAACCCTGCGACAAATAAAAAAAACAATGGCATAGGGGCCCCCCAAAATCCATACCAGACCCTTCAGGTCTGGTATGGATTTTAAGGGGAACCCTGTGCCAAAATAAAATAAATGGCATAGGGGTCCCCAAAAATCCATAAGAGACCCTTATCTGAGCAACCTGGCAGGCCGCAGGAAAAGAGGGGAGACGAGATAGCCATACCATACCAGGCCACATGCCTTCAACATGTGGAAGGTGCTTTGGAGTAGCCCCCAAAGCACCTTGTCCCCATGTTGATGGGGACAAGGGCCTCATCCCCACAACCCTTGCCCAGTGGTTGTGGGGGTATGCGGGTGGGAGGCTTTTCGGAATATATGAAAGCCTCCTTTAACAAGGGGACCGCCAGATCCCTGCCTTCCCATATGTGAATTGGTAAGGGGTACATTGTACCCCTACCATTTCACAAAAAAGTGTCAAAAATAGTAAAAAAGACAGGAGACATTTAGGGACAAGACCTTTATTAAAAGATAAAAAAATAAAAATGTTCAGAGATGTCCATTCATCTTCTATAACGCCGCCGATGAGCTGAAAAAAGAAAAAAAATGCAACAGCTCCTCCTCCATGGGAGGCTCCCACCGAGTGACGCTTCTTCTTGGTGACAGCTGTTATATAGCTGAGGGCAGGGCCACTCGGTGGCATAAATGGGTGACCCCGTTTTCCTCTGACATCACGAGACTTCAGAGGGGGGCGTGGTCACCCATTTACGTGGTCACCGGGTGGCCCCACCCTCAGCTATATAAGAGCTGTCCAGACGAAGTGCATGGGCAAGTGCATGAAACGCGTTGACGTTCCTATCGCTGAACCCCCTCTCTTGCACCCCCACCATGGCCCCTCATCCATGAATGAAAACTGATGTTTTACGCTTGACTTCTATGAAATGGTGTCTAGATAAGCCTACTTCTGCATTTCTGAGCGGCCCTTTTCAGCCACTGTAGCGGTTCATCCCAGACACCAAAACCAGGAAGTACCTGTATGAAGTACACACGGAGAAATGCAAACCATATTTCGGCTCAGCTAACGCCAGTGGCAGAAGTCTAGCAAAGCAGTTCCACAGTTATCCTATATGACCACCTCAACTGAGGACACACTAGCACTAGTCGGGGCATAACCAGCCAAGGACAGGAGAGGTAAGCGCCCGTACAGGGCGATCCTTTCTCATATGCTATTTCGCTATAGTGTGTCTTACTGGCGATCATTCAAGGACTAAAATCTGCACTGTGTTGAATGCTTCACACTTCCATATTACCCATTACGATCAACTGCAGCCCTCTACATAGGTTTTCACAGTTAATACTAACCGTTATACAATTGCTATTGCAACCTATGTTGTTTTATGGCAAATTATCTACTACCGCTCATTGCTGTTGGAAACTATGAACTGCCGAATGGAATAATAGATTCACTTTTCAGCTATCCCGTGTTGAATGTCTTTGCACATTTATATTACTAACTACGGTCAACTAAAGCCTTTTACACAGGTTTATACAATCAGTTTCAAACCAGTGAAGAACTATTATTGTGTTGTTTATTGATATATGGCAATGTTCTAATACTGCTCACTCACTACTGCTGGAAGTAGTGGATTGCTGAATTGAACAACAGAATTATTCTCCAGCCGAAGCAATACGCAGGAATGATATGAACTGTTTAACTATTTTTTACTTACCTTTTTCATTATACCACCCTTTATTGCAGCATTTGTATTAGTCATCTCAATGGACATAAGGCTATGATTAAATAATACATTAAATTAATATAGGGTGGATTTACTAATGGTATTTCTTCAATAGAAGCAGGACAATACTCAACAGTAGTACCATCTCTTATCCATACACGGAAATAAGGACTTTCATGGTGGGGGTAGTAGGTTTGTGTGGTTTAGCAGGGTTTTAATGACAATGTTGTCCAATACTGCAGAGATTTTTAAGAGTTACTGTGTACGTTGGAGGAATGAGGTCCACCAAAATGGTCATTGTACCAGTCGGTTGGCCTTATTCATTATTATTATTTTGTGTATTTCATCAATAAAGCCATATACTTTTTGTTCAATTAAACCATCGTTGACACTCCCCTTAATTGCTTTCTGAGGACATCTCTTTGTCCTACCATTTTTAATAGTATATAAGAGCTGTCACCAAGAAGAAGCATCACTCGGCGGGAGCCTCCCATGGAGGCAGAGCTGTTGTGGGTTTTTTTTTTTGGTTCGTCCCCCCTTGCCTGGTGGTTGTGGGGATGGGGACAAGGTGCTTTGGGGGGCTACTCCAAAGCACCCTCCCCATGTTGAGGGCATGTGGCCTGGTACGGTTCAGGAGGTGGGGGCGCTCTCTCACCCCCCTCTTTTCCTGCTGCCTGCCAGGCTGCGTGCTTGGATAAGGGCATGTATGGATTTTGGGAGGGACCCCCACACCATTTTTTTTAATTTGGCACAGGGTTCACCTTAATTCCCATACCTGACCTGAAGGGCCTGGATTTTGGGGGACCCACACACAATTTTTTTTTCAAATTTTTCGTTTGGGGTTCCCCCAAATATTCTTACCAGACCCAAAGGGCCTAGTAATTGACTGGGGGGGGACCCATGTTTTTTTCAATGAGTTTTATCTATATTGCCGAGTCCCAACAATTCATTACAGCTGCAATCAGTTTAAAATGACTTTTTTCCTTTAGAAATGTCATTTTGCTGTGGTACTGTTCTAAACATGTGAAAAATGCGCCACTTTACAGGCATACTATAGACACCCCCCCCAGGCATAATATTTAAATGAATATTTCATTGTTATTGTTTCACTTTACGGATTATTAAAATAACTGAAAAAACGGCCATTTTAAAAACTTTTTTTGCATTGATACAATGCAAAACCCGGGTCCCCAAACACTTTTTATGACAATAACTTGCATATAAGCCTTTAAAATTACCACTTTTGATTTTTCATATTCGTGTCCCATAGACTTTAATGGTGTTTGTTCGTCCAAATTTTTTGCCTGTTCGGATGTTCTGGTGCGAACCGAACCGGGGGGTGTTCGGCTCATCCTTACTAATGCGTCAGTAGAGCTTGTGGTGTAATACACTAAGGGGAACCACATCAGCATACATGGCATCCAGTTAGGGATATAGACTCCTATGGTCCTTCACAGCAATGCTTCTAGTGAGTACCCTCCAAAGGGATAATGACCAGGGGCTGGATCAAAAGGTCTCTCTCGTATGGTATAATTTATAGGAAGAAGAAGTGTAATAGTGTAATTCTATTTCGATAAGAAAGGACATTTATTAAATAAAAAAGGAACACTCACATTTTATTGACTATACACTGTAGTCAATTTTTCTGAGAATGAGGTTTGAACCACATTCCTTTGAATATATTTATCGGGCTTGGTCCACACGTTTCCATGCCATTTTGGTGGCGACTGGAAGTGGGGGCTTGGTCCGTACATCTCTGCGCCATTTTGGTGGCGACCGGAAGTAGGCACTAGCTTATTCAGACGTCAGGGAGCTTATTAAGTATCGAATGAGATTTCAATACAAGCGTGGAATGTCATTTCCGCTGTTTTCTTCTCTCAGAATGAGCCGTGAATCGCATGCCTCTGAAGTTATTATAACTTAGAATGAATCCTGAACCGCACGCTTCCGTGCCATTTTGGCCATGACCAGAAGTACGTGCAAACACATCTAATCACCAGGGAGTAGGGATGAGCTTCGAGTTCGCGTCGAACTCATGTTCGACTCGAACATTGGCTGTTCGCAAGTTCACCGAACAGCGAACAATTTGGGGTGTTCGCGGCAAATTCGAATGCCGCGGAACACCCTTTAAAAGTCTATGGGAGAAATCAAAAGTGCTAATTTTAAAGGCTAATATGCAAGTTATTGTCATAAAAAGTGTTTGGGGACCTGGGTCCTGCCCCAGGGGACATGGATCAATGCAAAAAAAAGTTTTAAAAACGGCCATTTTTTCAGGAGCAGTGATTTTAATAATGCTTAAAGTCAATCAATAAAAGTGTAATATCCCTTTAAATTTCGTACCTGGGGGGTGTCTATAGTGTGCCTGTAAAGGGGCGCATGTTTCCTGTGTTTAGAACAGTCTGACAGCAAAATGACATTTTGAAGGAAAAAACTCATTTAAAACTACCCGCGGCTATTGCATTGCCGACAATACACATAGAAGTTCATTGATAAAAACGGCATGGGAATTCCCCAAAGGGGAACCCCGAACCAAAATTTAAAAAAAAAAATGACGTGGGAGTCCCCCTAAATTCCATACCAGGCCCTTCAGGTCTGGTATGGATATTAAGGGGAACCCCGGCCAAAATTAAAAAAAAAAAATGACGTGGGGTTCCCCCTAAATTCCATACCAGACCCTTCAGGTCTGGTATGGATTTTAAGGGGAACCCCGCGCCAAAAAAAAAAAAAAAAAACGGAGTGGGGTCCCCCCAAAAATCCATACCAGACCCTTATCCGAGCACGCAACCTGGCAGGCCGCAGGAAAAGAGGGGGGGACGAGAGTGCGGCCCCCCCTCCCTCCTGAACCGTACCAGGCCACATGCCCTCAACATTGGGAGGGTGCTTTGGGGTAGCCCCCCAAAACACCTTGTCCCCATGTTGATGAGGACAAGGGCCTCATCCCCACAACCCTGGCCGGTGGTTGTGGGGGTCTGCGGGCGGGGGGCTTATCGGAATCTGGAAGCCCCCTTTAACAAGGTGACCCCCAGATCCCGGCCCCCCCCTGTGTGAAATGGTAAGGGGGTACATAAGTACCCCTACCATTTCACGAAAAAAGTGTCAAAAATGTTAAAAATGACAAGAGACAGTTTTTGACAATTCCTTTATTTAAATGCTTCTTCTTTCTTCTATCTTCCTTCATCTTCTGGTTCTTCTGGTTCTTCTGGCTCTTCTGGTTCTTCCTCCGGCGTTCTCGTCCAGCATCTCCTCCGCAGCGTCTTCTATCTTCTTCTCCTCGGGCCGCTCCGCACCCATGGCATGGGGGGGAGGCTCCCGCTCTTCTCTTCTTCTTTTCTTCTCTTCTTCTCTTCTTCATTTCCTTCTCCGGGCCGCTCCGCAATCCATGCTGGCATGGAGGGAGGCTCCCGCTGTGTGACGGCGCTCCTCGTCTGACAGTTCTTAAATAACGGGGGGGCGGGGCCACCCGGTGACCCCGCCCCCCTCTGACGCACGGTGACTTGACGGGACTTCCCTGTGACATCACGGGGAATGCCACAGGGAAGTCCCGTCAAGTCACCGTGCGTCAGAGGGGGGCGGGGTCACCGGGTGGCCACGCCCCCCCCGTTATTTAAGAACTGTCAGACGAGGAGCGCCGTCACACAGCGGGAGCCTCCCTCCATGCCAGCATGGATTGCGGAGCGGCCCGGAGAAGAAAATGAAGAAGAGAAGAAGAGAAGAAAAGAAGAAGAGAAGAGCGGGAGCCTCCCCCCCATGCCATGGGTGCGGAGCGGCCCGAGGAGAAGAAGATAGAAGACGCCGCGGAGAAGATGCTGGACGAGAACGCCGGAGGAAGAACCAGAAGAGCCAGAAGAACCAGAAGAACCAGAAGATGAAGGAAGATAGAAGAAAGAAGAAGCATTTAAATAAAGGAATTGTCAAAAACTGTCTCTTGTCATTTTTAACATTTTTGACACTTTTTTCGTGAAATGGTAGGGGTACTTATGTACCCCCTTACCATTTCACACAGGGGGGGGCCGGGATCTGGGGGTCACCTTGTTAAAGGGGGCTTCCAGATTCCGATAAGCCCCCCGCCCGCAGACCCCCACAACCACCGGCCAGGGTTGTGGGGATGAGGCCCTTGTCATCATCAACATGGGGACAAGGTGTTTTGGGGGGCTACCCCAAAGCACCCTCCCAATGTTGAGGGCATGTGGCCTGGTACGGTTCAGGAGGGAGGGGGGGCCGCACTCTCGTCCCCCCCTCTTTTCCTGCGGCCTGCCAGGTTGCGTGCTCGGATAAGGGTCTGGTATGGATTTTTGGGGGGACCCCACGCCGTTTTTTTTTTTTTTTTTGGCGCGGGGTTCCCCTTAAAATCCATACCAGACCTGAAGGGTCTGGTATGGAATTTAGGGGGAACCCCACGTCATTTTTTTTTTTATTTTGGCCGGGGTTCCCCTTAATATCCATACCAGACCTGAAGGGCCTGGTATGGAATTTAGGGGGACCCCCACGTCATTTTTTTTTTTTAATTTTGGTTCGGGGTTCCCCTTTGGGGAATTCCCATGCCGTTTTTATCAATGAACTTCTATGTGTATTGTCGGCAATGCAATAGCCGCGGGTAGTTTTAAATGAGTTTTTTCCTTCAAAATGTCATTTTGCTGTCAGACTGTTCTAAACACAGGAAACATGCGCCCCTTTACAGGCATACTATAGACACCCCCCCAGGTACGAAATTTAAAGGGATATTACACTTTTATTGTTTGACTTTAAGCATTATTAAAATCACTGCTCCTGAAAAAACGGCCGTTTTTAAAACTTTTTTTTGCATTGATCCATGTCCCCTGGGGCAGGACCCAGGTCCCCAAACACTTTTTATGACAATAACTTGCATATAAGCCTTTAAAATTAGCACTTTTGATTATTCATGTTCGTGTCCCATAGACTTTAACGGTGTTCGCATGTTCGAACGAACTTTTTTCCTGTTCGCATGTTCTGGTGCGAACCGAACAGGGGGGTGTTCGGCTCATCCCTACCAGGGAGCTGTATCTCAATAAGGGGGATGTAACACTGAATATAAACGCAGTGGCTGCAGTGGACAAGCACCCACCTGTGTCCAATATGTTGTTGCATGATCAACCACAATGACTAAATCTGTCCACACTCACACTGTCACACAGAAAGGGTTGATTCACATTCACATTTAAAGAGAAATTACACCTAACTTTCAATAATCTGAACCGGAAAAGCACAACAGAACAATCAGGTATGGTTATTCTATATCATATCCCCTAAAGCTAATAGAGAACCTTTCAATAGCATAAATGATAGGAACCAAAGGACATTACCTGTTCCACAATTCCAATATTCAAAGTTGACCTTCTTTAGCCACTTCAATACACGGCCTTCCTGCCCAAGCCAATTTTCAGCTGTCGCTGTTTATGACAATTGCATGGTCAGGCTACACTGTACCCAAACAAAATTATCATTTTGTTCCCACAAATAGAGTTTTCTTTTGGTGGTATTTGATCACCTCTGGGGTTTTTATTTTTTGCTAAACAAATAAAAAAAGACTGAAAGTTTTGAAAAAAAAGTTTTTCTTTGTTTCTGTTATAAAATTTTGTAAATGAGTACATTTTCTCCTTCACTGGTGGGCACTGATGAGGCTGCACTGATAAGGTGGCACTGATGAGCACAGATGAGGTGGCACCAATGAGGTGGCACTGATGAGGTGGCACTGATGATGGGCACTGATATATGACACTGATGAGCACTGATAGGCGGCACTGATATGCAGCACTGATGGGCACATATAGGCGGCACTGATGGGCACTCATAGGTGGCACTGATGGGCACTTATAGGCGTCACTGATGGGCACTCTTAGGTGGGCACTGAAAGGTGGTGATGGGCATCGCTGTTATTGAGGCACTGGCAGGTATTGCTGGTGGACACTTATTGGCATTATGTGTTTGCACACATTGGCATCTTGTGTGGGCACACATTACCACCCATGGCCACCAGAGATGCCATACCTGGTGGTCATCAGTGCTGGCCATCCCTGGTGGTCCTGGTGGCATCCCTGGTGGTCATGGGTGGGCATCTGCAGGGAGGCTGCGCTGATAAACAATCAGCACAGACCCCCTCTGTCAGAGGAGCAGCCGATCGGCTCTCCTTTACTCACGTCTGTCAGATGCGAGTGAGAAAAAGCCGATCAATGGTTCTTCCTGTTTACATCGTGATCAGCTGTGATTGGACATGGCTGATCACGTGGTAAAGAGTCTCCATCTATCAGGAACCATGAATCAGACAGAGACAGAAGTATAGTTAAATGACACTTGTTTAATAATAATAATAAGATAAACAGAGTAAACGTAGTCAAAACACTCCAGAGTTCAGTAATCGGATCGGGTAGTCAGCCAAGCAAATATCAGAGAGCCGGAGATAAACGTAGTAGTACAGCAAGCAGGATCAGGAGCCAGAAGGAATGTCAGCTGAGCAAGTCTTCAACAGGAACGCAGGAGAAAGTCACTGTGATGTTGACAAAGGCGAAGGCAGAGATCAAGTGAGCTGGAGGACTTTAAGTAGGCAGGACTGACGAGCAGAATCAACAACAGCTGGGTAAGTGTGGGGAGAGATGGAAGCTAGCAATTAGCCGACAGCTGAGCGGCCAGCTTAGAGAAGGAAGGGCTGAGACCAGCCATGACAGTACCCCCTCCTCAATGACCAGTCCCCCTCGGAGGACCACCAGGCTTGAGGGGAAAACGTCTGTGGAAATCACGGAGGAGGACAGGGGCATGTATGTCTGAGGATGAGACCCAAGAGCATTCCTCTGGACCGTACCCCTGCCAATGCACCAGGTACTGTAAGCGCCCATGGAACCTACGGGAGTCAACAATGGATTGCACTTCATACTCCTCATGGTTCTCAACCTGTATATGGTGAGGACGTGGCACTAAGGTGGTAAAGACGTTGCAGACCAAAGGTTTCAATAAGGAGACATGAAACACATATGAGATGTGCGTACTAGGAAGAAGGTCCAAGCCACTGAGTTAATCCTGCGAAGGATAAGGAAAGGCCCAATAAACAGAAGTGTGAACTTCAAAGAAGGAACACGAAGTCGGAGGTTGCGAGACGACAGCATACTCTGTCCCCAACCTGGTAGGAAGGCTCAGGCAGGCGTCTGTGGTCAGCATGAAGTCTGTACCTATTGTTAGCATGCTGCAAAGCCTCCTGAACTTGTGCCCAAGTGGAATGAAGACCACGGAGATGCTCCTCTAACTCAGAAATACTCTGCGGAACAAACGAGTCAGGCAACATGAAAGGTTGGAAACCATAAACGGGGACAATCGGGAAGCAGAATTCAAGGCACTGTTGTAAGAAAACTCTGCCCAAGGTAATAGGTCTGACCAGTTGTTATGATGGTCAGGATTATAGCAACTTAGGAATTGCCCCGAGGACTGATTGGCTTGTTCTGCGGCCCCATTAGACTGCGGGTGATACACAGAGGAGAAAGCAAGCTGAATTGCCAACTGTGCACAAAAGGCTCGCCAGAACTGGGACACAAACTGACTACCCCTGTCTGAGACAATCATCTTGGGTAGCCCATGTAAGCGAAAGATCTCCCAAGCAAAAATAGAGGCCAGTTCCTTAGAAGTGGACAACTTCGTAAGTGGAATACAATGACACATCTTTGAAAACCGGTCAACCACCATAAGGATAACAGTGTTGCCTTGGGAGTTGGGTAACTCCACAATGAAATCCATAGACAGGTGGGTCCAGGGCCTCTCTCCATTGGGTATGGGTTGTAGGAGGCCCACTGGAAGGTGTCGTGGAGTCTTACTCTGAGCACACACGGAACAGGCAGCTACGAAGGCAGTTACATCAGCCCGTAGACTAGGCCACCAGAATTGTTGGGAAATGGCCCAAACGAGTTGATTCTTCCAAGGATGGCCAGCTGCCTTGGGAGAATGGTAAGTCTGGAGCACAAGGTTTCTCAGGAGGAGCATGGACCAGTGCAGCAATAATTTTGTCACCCAAAGGAGAAGTAAGACTGGTGCGAACCGTAGCCAGAATACGATCAGGAGGAATCACGGGAACCGACTCCAACTTGGAAGTGGAGGAAAATTGTTGTGACAAGGCATCAGCCCTTACATTCTTAGTACCGGGTAAGAATGAGACAATGTAATTAAAACTCGACAAGATAAGAGCCCATCGTGCCCTTCTGAGAGAGAGGCGCTTAGCCTCAGACAAGAATGTGACATTCTTGTGGTCAGTAAGAATGAGAACTGGCACAGTGGTACCTTCAAGGAGATGTCTTCATTCTTTCATGGCTAAAATGATCGCCAACAGCTCTCTGTCACCAGTCTTATAATTGCACTCTGCAGGTGACAATTTCTTGGAAAAGTAGCCACCCGGATGCATAGCGCTCTCAGCGTTAGGACAGTGAGACAGAAGGGCGTCAACTCCAGTCTCCGAAGCATCAACTTCTAGGATAAAAGGCAACGTAGGTTCAGGATGTACCAACACAGGAGCAGAAACAAAGGCAGCTTTGAGACTCTCAAAGACCTTAATGGTCTCCAGAGACCAACTCTGTGGGTTACCGTCCTTTCTGGTCATATCAGTCAGGGGCTTGACCAGAGAGGAGAAGTTATGAATAAACTTCCGATAATAGTTGGCAAAGCCAAGGAAACGCTGCAGAGGACGTAAACCCACAGGTCAGGGCCACTGTAGGACTGCCGAAAGTTTCTTTGGGTCCATCGAAAAACCAGCAGTCGAAATGACATAGCCCAGGAATTTAACCTGTTCACAATGGAACTCACACTTCTCCAGTTTACAATAGAGTTTGTTTTCTATTCATTTCTGAAGCACACGACAGACATCTGTGTGGTGGCTCTCCAGGGACTTAGAAAATATGAGGATATAACTGCAACAAATCTCGGACATCATTAATAAATTCCTGGAAAACTGCCGGGGCATTACAAAGGCCAAAAGGCATTATGAGGTGCTCATAATGGCCTGTTCTGGTATTAAATGCAGTTTTCCACTCGTCGCCCTCCTTAATCCGCACGAGATTGTATGCCCCTCTCAAATCAAGCTTTGTGAAAACCGCTGCTCCCTTGAGGCGGTCAAATAACTCTGTAATCAACGGAATCGGGTAGGCATTCTTAATCGTCAAATGATTGAGACCCCTATACCCTATAATCAATACAAGGTCTCAGTTCACCGCTCTTCTTCTTCACAAAGAAGATACCAGCACCAGCAGGAGATGAGAATTTGTGGATGAAACCTCGAGAGCGTCTGCAACATACTCCTCCATGGCCTTATCTTCCAAGACCGACAAAGGGTAAACCCGGCCACGAGGGGGTATGGCACCAGTTGAAGGTCAATTGCGCAATCATAAGGCCAGTGTGGAGGCAAACTACCTGCTTGACCTATGTCAAAGACATCGCTAAAATCGCGGTACTCTTCCGGCAGGGAGGAGAGTGAAGAGATGCACAGGACCTTGGCTACCTTCTGGAAGCATGTCTCACTGCATTGTGGTGACCAGGAGAGAACCTCAGCACGGAGCCAATCAAAAGAGGGGTTGTGCCAGTGGACACCTAGGTGAGGAAATAACTTGGAATTGGATTATCTCATGGTGAAGAGCCCCTATGGCCATGGACAATGGAACCATCAAGAGCCTCAATGGCAAGTGGAGTGTCACGCAGATGCAGTGGAATTGAGTGCTGCGATACAAAGGCAACATCAATGAACAGGCCTGCAGCCCCAGAGTCGATGGACAACTCAGCCCAAGAAAGGGTTACCAAAACCAGGGGCTTATCCTTCTGGATAACTGGGGACAAAACAACACCACCTAAGGTCTGTCCATGACAGGACCTCAAGATTCGGGCGTTCCCTGGACGGGTAGGACAAGATTTCAAAAAGTGACCTGCCTGGCCACAATAAAGGCACAATCTTTCCCTCCTCATAAAGGTTCTCTCATCCGCAGAGAGAAGCATGAAGCCCAAGTGCATGGGTTCATCTTCACTGATGGACTCGGTACCAGGAGGCATGGGAGGTAAGGGAGGCATGGGTAGGACTGCAAAGCTCGGAGGCAAACATACAGGAGGCTTCTGCAAGCGCTCCTTAAAAGATAGTCTTTCTCTGAGTCTAGAGTCAATGAGGATGGCAAACGTGATCAAAGTCTCCAGCTCAGTGGGTATATCTCGGGCTGCTATCTTATCCTTGATGGAATCCGAGAGACCATGAGAAAAAGCAGCCACGAGGGCCTCATTGTTCCAAGCAATACCAGACTATGGAATTCAATGGCGTAGTCTGCAACAGTTCTCGTATTCTGTTTGATGGACATGAGGCACTTGGCAGCAGAATCGGAGTGTGCAGGAACATCAAATACCCTTTTAAAGGAGGCCACAAACTCAGGGTAACTCAGGACAACAGGTTTTTGCGTCTCCCATAGAGGGTTTGCCCAGGCCAAGGCTCTCTTAGAAAGCAAAGATATCACGAAACCTACTTTGATTTTGTCCATGGGAAACGCCTGGGGTAGCATCTCAAAGTAAATCTCAACCTGGTTGAGAAACCCTCTGCATTGAACTGGATTACCCCCAAATCACTGGGGAAGAGGAGCGGAACCAGACATACCCCTTATATAGGTAATACTCGAGGCGGGTGCCTGCAGAGAGACTGGCGCAGCAGCAGGGACGGCCTGCAACTCAGGTTTTACCGGAGCAGCCACAGTGGGAGTTTCCAGGTGAGCTGTGCGACTCAGGAGCATTTGTAACGCTATGGCAAACTGATCCATGCAATGATCTTGCTCATCCAATCTGAAAAAATATTACCAACAAGTGGATCGACTGTACCTTCTGAATTTATGGCCTTCACCTACTATCAGGAACCATGAATCAGACCGAGACAGAAGTATATAATATAATTATGTTTTATAATAATACTAAGATAAACAGAGTAAACATAGTCAAAACAAGCCAGAGTTCAGTAACCGGATCGGGTAGTCAGCCGAGCAAATGTCAGAGAGCCAGAGATAAACGTAGTAGTACAGCAAGCAGGATCAGGAACAAGATGGAATGTCAGCTGAGCAAGTCTTCAACAGGAACGCAGGAGAAAGTCTCTGTGATGTTGAAAAAGGTGAAGGCAGAGATAAAGTGAGCTGGATGGCTTTAAGTAGGCAGGATGACGAGCAGAATCAGCAACAGCTGGGCAAGTGTGGAGAGAGATGGGAGCTGGCAATTAGCCGACAGCTGAACGGCCAGCTCAAAGAAGGAAGGGCTGAGCTCAGCCCTGACACCATCAGAGACTTTTTACCTAGATCGGACTTGCGGTGTGTCAGAGTGACACGCCTCAACAACGATCACTGTAATACACGTCCCCAGGGGCGCACAGCGGCTTGTTATCCTGATCATGTCATTCTGCTATATGGCGGGCGGCAAGTGGTTAAAGGGAAAATACACCCATAATTTAAAATCAACTTTAGATTACTTTTTGGCAGGGAAGTATGTTTCATGTAGTATATAGCAACTCAAAAATATGGGTGCAAAGTACCTATCTCATTCACCCACAGGGTTTCTTTCCTGGATACTTCTTTCACTTTATCCATCCCTCTCCAATGTCCCATAACCCTCTCTATTCCATAAAATGTGAGCAAGCTAGGGTCTGTTAAGCTTTAGTTTGAAGTGTCTAGAAACACTATGATTCTTTTTTATATTGTTAATATGTTTCCCAATATGAGTTTTCAGCTTTCTTGTGGTCCTCTCCATGTACTGTAGCTAGCATGGGCATTCCAACACATAAACCACGTGGGTGGAGTTACACGTAATTAGAAATTTGATATCATATGTTTGATATCATTTTTTTTTGTGGTGACCGAATTAAACCCACTTTTTCCTTTTCTCCTTTTCCATTGAGCTACAAGCTACACAATGATTACATTTAAAAACCCTTTCAAATCAGGGAACATTGTTATTTGTTTTGGGGGTCCAGAATTTTTTTGACAATCTTATTCCACAGAGACTTGTTTTTCCTATAAATGAACTTCGGATGTCTCTTCTTTATTTTACGTAAAGTCTCATCCCTTAGCATATTACTCCAATGCTTTTTTATAGTTGTTTCCAATTTTTTGGACTGTAATTTGTAATCTGTAATAAAACTACAGCGTACATCATTCTGTTCATTCTCCTTGTTCTTGTTAAAAAGTAATTGTTGTCGATCCTTCAAAAAAAGGATATCCCTTTCACCTTTTAAGAAGGATTGCTGTAGCCTTTCTCTAAGAATCTTTCAGGTCTACAGTATGTAATCTGCCAGCCTGCTCAGGAATTTTACTCTGTGATAGAATCAGATTCTATGTATTTTAGACAGGGGAGCGCTAAACTACATGTGTGATGAAAGACATCTCCTGTATGGTGAGACACATGTGACAACTTTATATGCAAAGTTAAGGACCTGTGCAGTACTAAGTTTCTCTAGGTTTGTTACTTCCCCTTCTGTCGCATGATAAAATTATGGGAAGTGATTTTCTAAATTCTGTGAATTCCATGATCACCCAAACAAACAATAAAAAACTTCTTCAGGCATGAAGGAGGTCCTAGATAATCTGCTAATGGTCATGAGGTTCCTGAGTTTCTTTTGTCTGTGTTTGCAGGGGAAGCAATGAGCCCTGGGTAGCAGCTAGCATCCCCAGAGGAGAACCGTCAACCTCCTACATTTGTTGATTTGGAGATATACAGAGAAAACTGTGAAACTGAACATTTGAAAAACCCAATGCTGATAGGGGTTAAGGAGACTGTGATACAAAATAGATGTGGACTCACATAACGCAAACAATAGGATTGCCCTCCTATACTACTCATTAAAAGGGATCTATTATACTGGGTATCAAAAAGGGGGGAGGAGCTCATTGAGCAACTGGTAATGTGCAAACCTTACTGGGGGATAGCATTAGAATTGACCATGGGTACATTCTAGGAGAAAATTGAGGGGCAAAAAAGCCCAAAAGAGAATAGTACAAAAGATCTATTGGTCTGGGATTGCTAAGGAGTTTGAAATGTACTTTTCTTCCTGCCTTGTGTCTCAGATATCAGATGAGCCACATTTCTGTAGCCCTTTGGTTCCCCTCTTTCTCCCTCTAGCACCATAGTCCATTTCAAATGGATTGCTATAGATTTGGTCAGGCCTTTTTTGAAGTCCTTGAACAGATGGGTTATTTGAGAGGTTCAACACAACTTTGAAAAAGATGCTGTGGTAAAGTGTTAAAAAGTAATGGAGATAATTGTGGCTGTCTGATTTTGTATTCTTTTAATATTCATTGTGTGATTCAGTACGTCATATATTATTATTATTATTATACAGGATTTATATAGCGCCGACAGTTTACGCAGCGCTTTACAACATTAGGGCAGACAATACAAGTACAATACAATTCAATACAGGAGGAATCAGAGGGCCCTGCTCGTTAGAGCTTACAATCTAGGAGGGAGGGTCAAGTTATACAAAAGGGTAATAGCTGTGGGGGATGAGCTAATGGAGAAAATAGTGCAGTTATTAGATGGAGGCAGGATAGGCTTCTCTGAAGAGGAAAGTTTTCAGGGATCGCCTAAAAGTGGATAAATTTGGAGACAGACTGACAGATTGGGGTAGGGAATTCCAGAGGATGGGCGAGGCTCGGGAGAAGTCCCAGAGGCGGATATGGGAGGAGGTGATGAGGGAGGTAGAGAGCAGGAGGTCTTGGGAGGAACGGAGATGGCGATTAGGTTGGTATTTTGAGACTAGGTTAGTGATGTAGCTGGGGGCAGAGTTGTGGATGGCTTTGTAACTTATTGTTAGTATTTTGAATTTAATTCGTTGGGCGAGTGGCAGCCAATGGAGGGATTGGCAGAGAGGGGTAGCAGACACTGAGCGGTTTGTAAGGTGGATAAGTCTGGCAGCAGCAT
The DNA here is from genome assembly GCF_042186555.1 of Aquarana catesbeiana. NCBI lineage: Eukaryota > Metazoa > Chordata > Amphibia > Anura > Ranidae > Aquarana > Aquarana catesbeiana. The sequence continues at coordinate 325,759,959 of NC_133328.1, read as the reverse complement.
TCATGATGGACTGCAGGGGGGATAGTCTGTTTAAAGGTAAGCCAATGAGGAGTGAGTTGCAGTAGTCAAGGCGAGAGATAACCAGGGAGTGAATCAGGAGCTTTGTGGTTTCATTGGTTAGAAAGGGACATAGTTTAGAGATGTTGCGGAGGTTGAGGAGGCAAGCTTTGGAAAGTGATTGGATGTGGGGCTGAAAGGAGAGTTCAGAATCCAGGATAACACCTAGCACCCTGACATGTGGGGACGGGTGGATGGTTGTGCCATTGCTCTTGACAGAGAAGCCAAGGGAAGAGGCACGTGGGGGAGGAAATATTATAAGCTCAGTTTTGGACAAGTTGAGTTTGAGGAAGTGGTGTGACATCCATACAGATATGTCGGTTAGTAAGTTAGTGATGCGTGAAGAGACTGATGGAGTGAGTTGAGGGGTGGAGAGATAGATTTGCGTGTCATCAGTATAGAAATGATATTGAAAGCCGTGAGAGGCTATCAGCTGACCCAGGGAAGACCACAAAAGGTATTCCATCAAACAGTTTTGCACTTGTACCACTAGTTATATCGTATATTTAATTACATGTCACTTTGGAAAACAATATGTGGGCCGCACCATTCGCTCTTTTGCTATAAGAGTGGCGGAGCACATTGCACTCATAAAGAGTGGAGACATTAAACATACTGTCCCCCGGCACTACAAATTACAACATAATCGCGTTATGGAGGGGACACAGTTTGTCGTGATAGATCGATATGTACCCCCTTGGAGGGGCGGCGCCATGACCAGAGGTGTCTCCCATTTGGAGACCTTCTGGATCCATGAACTCCACACTCTCCGCCCATTAGGTATCAATGTTGAATTAGACGTTAATGCTTTTATCAACCAAGCTTAATGCTCATTTGATTTCTGTTCTCTCTCCTATTTACATATATATATATTTACAATTTTTACAATTTTTTTGTTTTAGGTTTATAGCATTAGAACAGATAACCATTTGTTTCCCATCTTTATTGTATATCCTATTAATTGGGTTTATTTTTGGGGTGCATTTTGTCATTCACTTATGCACTCTGTATTGTGGGTCCACTCCACCACCACTGTGTACACACACATGTTCTCTATGAGGTTTCTTTTTAATTTTCCCAATTTTTTGTAAGTGTCTTTTTTTTTTTATAATTGACAATTTTTATTAAATTTTTCATAATAGAACACAAATAGAAAATTAAAGTACAAGGTGATACATAATAAAGTGCAGTAGTCGTTTCCAGAAAAGAGCCCGGCTCTAATAACAGTTATAACATGAAGTTAGTGTCACTTTACATGTCTGTCTGAATGTTAGAGAAATAGGAAAAAATTATAACAGGTGGACAAACTTTAGATTTATACCACTGGATGTATACCTTGTACAACGTAACAGAAAAAAAGATTGATAGAAAAAAGTGTAGGAATAGAAATTATAGAGAAGAATTGAGAAGAAGGAGAGGTAGCAGAAAGTCTAGAGTGGGATGAGTAGAATTGAGTAGGGAAAATAGGGAAATAGAATGAGGGCAGTGGAATCGTGCCCCACCCCGGGAGCCCAGTCCCCCCTCGCCAAAGGAAAAGACCAACCCTCCGGAGGGCGTCACATGGCGGTTTAGGTTATGGGATTTTCAAAAAGGACCCATAGTTCCCATACTTGATTATGTTTCTCAAGTTTGTCAGTTAAGGAGGCCGTGAGATATTCCATCCTTTTGACCTCTCTGATCCTGGAGTGGAATTCTGACATCGAAGGTGGTTCCCTCTGCTTCCATTTTAATGCCACCAAACAACGTGCAGCTGTTAGGATATGTGATAGAAGTTTTTTGGATCTTCTAGGGAGAGAGATTGGTGGGAGGCCTAACACAAAAACCTTCGGGTCGAAAGGCACCCCTGGACCAAGGATGGCCCCCAGGAGGGAGTGAACCAATTCCCAATATGGCACAATCAGGGGGCATGTCCAATAAATGTGGTATAGGGTTCCCATATCCTTATGGCACCGCCAACAGCGAGAGTCAGTCAGTGGGTACATGGAGTGGAGCAAGTCAGGGGTCTGATACCAATGAAAAAAAATCTTGTATTGGTTCTCTTTATATAGCGTACACATAGAGCTTTTAGTGGCTTGAGACCAGATGAGCTGCCATGTGTGGAGAGGAAGGTCTGCACCCAAGGCTTGCTCCCACTTACCCATGTATACATGCCGGGGACCCTCTGGTGAGAAATCGTGTGTTAGGAGCTGGTAGGTTTGTGAGATCATGCCTTTAGGGGATGAGCTCTCCAAGCACAGCTTTTCGAAATCAGTTAGTGGGGAGAAATGGAGATCAGGGACTAAGGATTGTGTATAGTGTCGTATTTGTAAGTAGCTGAAGAAGGCCTGTTTGGGGATGTCAAATTCTCTTTGCAGATCTTGAAATGACCTTAATATACGGGTCCTGGGGTCTATCAGTTGGCCATAGCGGAATAGGTTCCTTTCCATCCAAAAATGGGACATCTGAGAGGTCAGACTGTCCGGAATGTTGGGGGTAAATAAGAAGGACGTGACCGGTGATGAAGGGGTGGTGAGGGGATGTGCCGATTTTGCACGCTTCCACAGCTGGCGTAAGAGGGACATTGGTCCCAGCAACTGCATGTTTTCGGAAGCCACATCAGAACTCCACAATAGTGAGTTCGGATGTATAGGGGCTAACCATAGCTTTTCGATTTGTGTCCAGCGGTTGTAGGCGTGCAGGGTATACCAAGAGGCTACAGGGCGTAGTTGAGCTGCCAAGTAATATTTGGCTATATTAGGAAACGCTAGGCCTCCTTGGTTGCGGGGGGCGTAGAGAACCGATTTAGCAATCCGGTGTCTCTTGTAGTTCCAGAAAAAATTAATCATATCGCCCTGCAGTCTCTTTAGGTGTGTGGCTGGTATAGATATCGGAAGTGTCTCAAATAGGTATAGCAGTTGGGGTAGGATCATCATTTTAAGGGTAGCTAATCGTCCAAAGAGGGACAATTTCAGGGGTTTCCATTTAGCCAGTGAGGCTCTGATAATGGTATATATGTGGGGGAAGTTAGCTTTATATAGGGAATCATATGTGGGTGTGAGATGGACTCCTAGGTATTTTAGGGAGAAAGTTTTCCAGGAGTAATTAAATGCTTGCGAGAGGGCCGCTTGCTTTTGAGGAGGCATATTGATGGGGAGAGCCTCTGTTTTAGAGTTGTTTATCTTATATCCCGATAGGTCACTGTATCTGTCCAGTTCTACATGTAGGTTCGGCAAGGAGATGTGGGGTTGCGTGAGTGTAAGGAGAACGTCATCGGCATATAGGGAGATCTTAAAGTCTCTGGTTCGAACTGGAATGCCATGTATATTTAAGTTTTCCCTAATATGGGCTGCTAAAGGTTCTATGCAAAGGGTGTAGAGGAGCGGTAAGAGCGGGCACCCCTGTCGCGTTCCGTTTGAAATCGAAAAGGTGTTAGAAGTTGCGTGCTGGGTGCACACCATGGCTGATGAGGATGAATATAAAAGATAAATGGCTCGCAGAAAGGGGCCCGCAATTCCGGCTCGCCGTAGAGTAGCAAACAGGAAAGGCCAACTTAGCCTATGAAAAGCTTTTTCTGCATCAAGACTGAGCAGGAGTGCCTCTACTTTGGTCCTATTTGCTACTTCTACCAAGTCGATAACCTTATGGGTATTTTCCCCTGTTTGCCTCATGGGTATAAAGCCTACCTGGTCTTTATGGATCAGTGATGGCATGATCTGTTAGCTAGTAATTTCGTAAAGATTTTAAGATCAGCGTTAAGTAGCGCAATAGGTCTATAATTTGAAGGCAAGCTATGATCTTTGCCAGGTTTGGCAATCAGCGTAAGGTAGGAGTTTTGCATATCTCGTGGTATGGGTGTCTCTGACAAAAATGAGTTAAACAGTGTTGTCATATGGGGGAGTAGGTGCGGTAAGAAAGTTTTGTAGTACTGGTATGGGAGCCCATCAGGACCTGGGGCTTTGTTGTTTGGAAGCGATTTAATTGTGTCCGTGATCTCTTCCTCTGTAATGCGGGAGTTTAGGGTGGTCAAGGCGGAGGGGGTGAGTCTCGGTGTGTCGCACTCCTCTAAGTAGGAATGGATTCTTTGAGATAGGTCTTGTGAGGGAGGATTGTGTGGAACATCCGGATTATTATACAGGGTCGAATAGTAGTCATGAAAAATCTGAGCAATCTTAGTGGGATGTGTTTGGGGAGTACCCGTTCGGTCATTAAGATGGGTAATGGAGGTGGTCGCGAGTTTATCCCGTAGTTGTTTGGCTAATAGTGTATGTGGTTTGTTTGCTTTGTCATAGTAGGTTTGCCGTAGTCTTATTAGTGCCTTCTCGATTTTACCCACATCTATATCACTGAGACCGGCCCGTACCTGTACAATCTCTCTAAGAGTTTTTAAGGACAGAGAGGAGAGCAGCCTTGCTTCCAATTGTTTGAGCTTAGCCAATAGGGCTATGCGGGCCGTATTAGCTTTCTTCTTGAGCGCCGTGGATAGCGAGATACATTGGCCCCTGAGGACGGCTTTATGACCCTCCCTGAGAGTAGCAATGATAACATCTGGTGAGCTGTTTTCTGCAAAATATAATTTCATTGTTTTTTCCAGGTCCTCTCTGGAAGGGTCATGCTTGAGCAGAAAATCATTCAATCGCCAATGACATGTACGGAGGGTTCCCGGGGACAATGCCAGGGATAGGGTTATTGGGGCATGATCCGACCATGAGATAGCCTGAATATCTGAGCTCTCGTGGGCTCTCAGGGTTGGGGCATTCACAAAGAAATAATCTATGCGCGAGTGGGACTTATGCGGGTGGGAGTAAAAAGTAAATTGTTTAGCTGAGGGGTTTGCAGTTCTCTAACAGTCAAACAGGGCGTATTTCCTGGTCAATTGGCGGAAGAGAGAGCACCTTCTCTCGAGGGCTTTGGGGGCCTGACTCTGCCTGAGAGAGTGTCAATCTAGGCAGGAGGAGAAGGTCAGGTTAAAGTCTCCGCCAATAACCAGGTACTGATGGGGAAATGCAAATAGTCGTTTATACACTTTAGATAGGAAGGAGGTTTGATTAGTGTTAGGGGCGTATATATTACAGAGTCCAAGGTCAGCATTCTTCCAAGTGCCTCTCGGGATGATATAGTGTCCTAGGGGATCCGAAATTAGTGATTGTAACTTGAAAGGGGAGTCTTTTTTGAACAAAATAGCCACGCCTGCTCGTTTACGAGGATTAGAAGCTAGGTATATCTGGGAATAATACTTAGTGGCAAATGCCATATTATCAGTCTTAGTGAGGTGCGTTTCCTGGGTGGAAATAATGTCAGCTTTAGATCTTTTAAATTCCCTTCGGGCTAAGCTTCGTTTGGTGTTAGAATTAAGACCTTTCACATTTAATGATAATATGTCAATCATTGGGTGGTAAAAATATAAGAAGTATTAGCTTACCAAGATGAATGGAGCACGCTTGGATGCAGAGGATGATAATCGACTGAACTTTCAAGTAAGGTACATACCCAACCAGGAACATGCTCCTACGGGCTAGGCCTGGGCTCCAGAGGCGGGGAGCACCCACAGTACAACAAGTTAGGGGGAAACAGAAAAGAGAGAAGCCAGGGGCGAGAGAATAGAAGGAGAAGTGGATGATAAAGAAAAAGAAAACAAAGATTAGTACAAAATCAAGTAATAACCAAATGCGGTTTAACCCACTCAAACAGAGTGGTGGGTTGGAAACCCTCGGAGGGCTCCCCCCCATGCGGGGTATGAAAACATTACTCTCCACAGGGGTTATAGGGGAAGCCATTCGAAGGTCTCCCGGGGGAGGATAGGACAGTCCCAGACCGGCCACTATCCCCTCCCAGATCCGCCTGCAGTTAAGTAATTATGCAGCACACCATGATGGAGCAGCAAAAAAGAAAAAAAAGAAGAACTTTCCTTTAACAGCTAGTAACCAGATAACCATGTGGTCTAGACCAAGGCAGCAGATAAATTCAGCTAGTGCTGTTTATGCTCAGTGATGGACCAACCACACTAATATGGGGGGTACTGGCTGGGTAAAGACCCAACGACTCTTCCCAGTAGCTCTTTAGAAACCCGGGATAGGCGAGGGCCATTAGGTACATATGTTAGTACATTCTAGTGGGGTAAAGGATGGTAGGACAGAGGGGGGTAGGAGGGGGTGGGGAATGGTAAGTATGGGGTGAGGGGGGGGGCCAGGGTAGTGGGATGGAAGGGGAGGGGGAGTAAGGGAGAGAGGGACCCCATTGATAGCTTGTGAGAGTTAGAACATAACCGTAGTATATCAACAATAGTATTGTACCTTAAAGTTGCATAAGTTCTAAATCTTTAACCTGTATTCCCACCTAGTGGAAATAAAAAAAAAAAAAAATTTTAAACTTAGTTTCTAACCCTCTACAGTGGGAACAAGAGAAACAGCTTATTTCCTGAGCTCTCAGCATGATAAGCAATATTCGTAACACTTCTGCTAATAACTTATCCTGATCTGGAACCTCTTGGTCAGCAAAAAAAAAAAACAAAAAAGAAAGGGGAAAGTCATCTCTGGTGGGTATTTGCTGAGGGGCTATTGGAATGCGGCCTCTGTCGCTTTCTCCCGTTCACCTGAACCCAGGGTTCCGGACAAGGTGGTGGAGTGGGTAGGGGGTCCCACCCGGGTGTGGGGGGAACCGGAATGTCCAAGTCCTTGCAGAATGAGTGGAGGGCCTCCGGGTATCGCAGTGTGGTGGATCTCCCATCTTTCTTTGCTGTGAGGCTAAAGGGGAAACCCCAGTGGTAACGGAAGTCATGTTCCTTTAGTGTTGTGAGGAGTGGCTGTAGGGAGCGCCTTTGCTGGAGAGTGATCCAGGACAAGTCCGGGTACAGCTGTATAGGGGCTCCATCAAAATCGATGGTGCGCATGTTGCAAGCTTTTCTCATTATATCTTCCTTCAGAGAGTAGTTATGGACCCTGCAGATTACATCTCTTGGTCTTGGGCCTGGCCCTCGGGACCGAAGAGCGCGATGGGCTCTGTCCAGCTTGACTCTTTGGTTTTCCGGGCGACCCAAAACATTGTTAAAGATAGCTTGCAGTGTGACTTGTAAGTCCTCGTCCTGGGTCGCTTCTGGGAGGCCGCGGACTCTAATGTTGTTACGTCTGCCTCTATTGTCAAGATCCTCAAGATGGCGTTGAAACTCTCTAAGGGCCGAAGCTTGCGTGGATAATCGATCATGTATGTGGGAGACTTCCATCCTAGTGTCATATGCTTCTTCTTCTATAGAATGGACCTTAGCAGACAGGTGATGTAAATCAGTGCGGAGCATGTTAATTTCAGATCTACATGTGTCACGTACCTCTTGGATAAGCATACGAAAGTCCTGTTTCGTGGGCATGCAGCGGATATAATCTCTCCATGAAGTACATGCATCAGGTTCAGGGTCAGGGTCCATTGTGATATGGGCATGTGGATCCCTCATGGTGGTGGAGGAAGTGCCCAGTGGGGGAGGCCCCCTCTGCAATGTATGTGGAGGGGTCTTGAAGTTAGATTGCCTTACCGGATCACTGGCATGTACTTGTGCTGCATAGGCTGCATGTGAATAAGCCCCCTGCAGCTCTTCAGGCCGCTGCGGTGAGGAAGGCCTTGCCACTTTGTTAGACTCCTTGTGCTGCAGGGATGAGGATGATGACTTGTCCCTTGTAGCCTGGGATCTCTGTGGCAGGGAATTTGGGTCCCACTCCTGGGCTGAGGATTCCCACAGAGGAGAAGCTTGGCCTGCACTCGGTGTCGGTGTAGGCCCCAGTAGGCAGGGAGGAAACGGCTGGGACAGGCTGCTAAGTGTGTCCCCCACATGGGATAGTATAAGGCCGGCCTGGCTGCTGTCAGGTGGTAGCGGTGGGCGATCGGGTAGCAGATCCCCCTCAGAGGCATACCTGTCCGTTCGCTTTCCTGGGGAGAGCCGCGGAGGAGAGGGCCGCTGCATATGATGGTGGAGCCGGCGCCGGCACCATCTTGGCCTCGTGGTGTCCCGCCGGAGCCCCGAGGCCAAAATACTCCGTAATGAGGGGCGGGGGGGCGAAGAAGATCTAGTGGTATGTCCCCTGGGTTCTGGGTCTTTAGCCTTGCGAGGTTTGCCCATGTTTTCGGTGCTTTTTAGCTGCTTTTAGCTGTTTGCAGGCGGATCTGGTCAGGAACTCTAAGGAGACACGTCCGCTCCGGAAGCCATCCAAGCCACGCCCCCCGTAAGTGTCTTTCATATGCGACACCTTACTGGCATTTATCGTTTTATGTCATATTTTGGTGACAATTTACATATATGCATGTTTCTTGCCATTCACCTTTGGTGAATGGCAATATGGTAATAAAATGTCACATTTTTGTGGCTATTTGTGCACACGATTTTTGACGGGTCCTCTGTTATTCACTTCTCTCATTTATTTATTCATTCACCCTTTCCGGTTTACATATATGTTTTCTTTCCGGGTAGGTGCGGGATGATTGTTGGGCAGAGATGTCCGCACTTCCTGTGTCTCTGTAAGCCCCTTCATTGCTACACGGATGTTTCCTGGGCAGGATGTTGTTGGTCAGAGATGACCGCACTTCCGGGGTCCCCGTATGCCCCTTTTTATCGTTACACGGAGGTTTTGCGGCACGCATGCGCACCACGAGTCCGCTTGGATTCACGTTGCCATTGTGGCTTATTCCCGCACGGCATCCACCCTCTCTGTCACCACGCATGCGCAACACACGGCACATTAGCACACTGCGCATGCACAATACGTACACTACGCACATGCACAGTACATTACTGCACTGTACGTTTTTCTTTTTTTTTTTTTTTTTTTTTAACCACTTGAGCCCCGGACCATTATGCTGCCTAAGGACCAGAGGTCTTTTTCCAATTTGGCACTGCGTCGCTTTAACTGCTAATTGCGCGGTTATGCAATGCTGTACCCAAACGAAATTTGCGTCCTTTTCTTCCCACAAATAGAGCTTTCTTTTGATGGTATTTGATCACTTCTGCAGTTTTTATTTTTTGCGCTATAAACGGAAAAAGACCGAAAATTTTGAAAAAAAATGATATTTTCTACTTTTTGTTATAAAAAAAATCCAATAAACTCAATTTTAGTCATACATTTAGGCCAAAATGTATTCGGCCACATGTCTTTGGTAAAAAAAATGTCAATAAGCGTATATTTATTGGTTTGCGCAAAAGTTATAGCGTCTACAAACTAGGGTACATTTTCTGGAATTTACACAGCTTTTAGTTTATGACTGCCTATGTCATTTCTTGAGGTGCTAAAATGGCAGGGCAGTACAAAACCCCCCCAAATGACCCCATTTTGGAAAGTAGACACCCCAAGGAAATTGCTGATAGGCATGTTGAACCCATTGAATATTTATTTTTTTTGTCCCAAGTGATTGAATAATGACAAAAAAAAAAAAAATATTTACAAAAAGTTGTCACTAAATGATATATTGCTCACACAGGCCATGGGCCTATGTGGAATTGCACCCCAAAATATATTCAGCTACTTCTCCTGAGTACGGGGATACCACATGTGTGGGACTTTTTGGGAGCCTAGCCGCGTACGGGGCCCCCGAAAACCAATCACCGCCTTCAGGATTTCTAAGGGTGTAACTTTTTGATTTCACTCTTCACTGCCTATCACAGTTTCGGAGGCCATGGAATGCCCAGGTGGCACAACCCCCCCCCAAATGACCCCATTTTGGAAAGTAGACACCCCAAGCTATTTGCTGAGAGGCATATTGAGTCCATGGAATATTTTATATTTTGACACAAGTTGCGGGAAAGTGACACTTTTTTTTTTTTTTTTTTTTTTTTGCACAAAGTTGTCACTAAATGATATATTGCTCACACAGGCCATGGGCCTATGTGGAATTGCACCCCAAAATACATTTAGCTGCTTCTCCTGAGTATAGGGATACCACATGTGTGGGACTTTTTGGGAGCCTAGCCGCGTACGGGGCCCCGAAAACCAATCACCGCCTTCAGCGTTTTTAAGGGCGTGAATTTTTGATTTTACTCTTCACTGCCTAACACCGTTTCGGAGGCCATGGAATGCCCAGGTGGCACAAAACCCCCCCAAATGACCCCATTTTGGAAAGTAGACACCCCAAGCTATTTGCTGAGAGGCATGGTGAGTATTTTGCAGCTCTCATTTGTTTTTGAAAATGAAGAAAGACAAGAAAAAACTTTTTTTTTTTTTCTTTTTTCAAATTTCAAAACTTTGTGACAAAAAGTGAGGTCTGCAAAATACTCACTATACCTCTCAGCAAATAGCTTGGGGTGTCTACTTTCCAAAATGGGGTCATTTGGGGGGGTTTTGTGCCACCTGGGCATTCCATGGCCTCCGAAACTGTGATAGGCAGTGAAGAGTGAAATCAAAAATTCACGCCCCTTAGAAAGCCTGAAGGCGGTGCTTGGTTTTCGGGGTCCCGTACACGGCTAGGCTCCCAAAAAGTCTCACACATATGGTATCCCCGTACTCAGGAGAAGCAGCAGAATGTATTTTGGGGTGTAATTTCACATATTCCCATGGCATGTTTGAGCAATATATCATTTAGTGACAACTTTGTGCAAAAAAAAAAAAAAAAAAAAAAATTTGTCTCTTTCCCGCAACTTGTGTCGCAATATAAAATATTCCATGGACTCGACATGCCTCTCAGCAAATAGCTTGGGGTGTCTACTTTCCAAAATGGGGTCATTTGGGGGGGTTTTGAACTGTCCTGGCATTTTATGCACAACATTTAGAAGCTTATGTCACACATCACCCACTCTTCTAACCACTTGAAGACAAAGCCCTTTCTGACACTTATTTTTTACATGAAAAAGTTTTTTTTTTTTTGCAAGAAAATTACTTTGAACCCCCAAACATTATATATTTTTTTAAAGCAAATGCCCTACAGATTAAAATGGTGGGTGTTTCATTTTTTTTTTTCACACAGTATTTGCGCAGCGATTTTTCAAACGCATTTTTTGGGGAAAAAACACACTTTTTTAAATTTTAATGCACTAAAACACACTATATTGCCCAAATGTTTGATGAAATAAAAAAGATGATCTTAGACCGAGTACATGGATACCAAACATGACATGCTTTACAATTGTGCACAAACGTGCAGTGGCAACAAAATAAATACATTTTTAAAAGCCTTTAAAAGCCTTTACAGGTTACCACTTTAGATCTACAGAGGAGGTCTACTGCAAAAATTACTGCCCTCGATCTGACCTTCGCGGCGATACCTCACATGCATGGTGCAATTGCTGTTTACGTTTGACGACAGACCGCCGCTTGCGTTCGCCTTAGCGCAAGAGCAGGGGGCGACAGGGGTGCTTTTTTTTTTTTTTTTTTTTTTCTTTATTATTTTTTTGCTTTTTTATCTTATTTTTAAACTGTTCCTTTCATTTTTTTTTTTTTTAAATCATTTTTATTGTTATCTCGGGGAATGTAAATATCCCCTATGATAGCAATAGGTAGTGACAGGTACTCTTTTTTGAAAAAATTGGGGTCTATTAGACCCTAGATCTCTCCTCTGCCCTCAAAGCATCTGACCACACCAAGATCGGTGTGATAAAATGCTTCCCCAATTTCCCAATGGCGCTATTTACATCCGGCGAAATCTAAGTCATAAAATGCTCGTAGCTTCCGGTTTCTTAGGCCATAGAGATGTTTGGAGCCACTCTTGTCTCTGATCAGCTCTATGGTCAGCTGGCTGAATCACCGGCTGCATTCTCAGGTTCCCTGTTGAGACAGGAGAGCCAGAGAAAAACACGGAAGACGGTGGGGGGGGGCATTCCCTCCCACGGCTTGTAAAGGCAGTCTAGAGGCTAATTAGCCGCTAGGATTGCTTTTACATGAAAGCCGACCGCTGGCTGAAAAGAATGATACCAAGATGATACCTAAACCTGCAGGCATCATTCTGGTATAACCACTCAAAGTTGTGAATGGCGTACCTGAAGACAAAAAAATGGTTAACAATAAAGCACAGTAAACAATAAAGTATAAATAATTACATACCTGAAAAACAAACATGATAAAACATAATAACAATAACAATAACAATAAAACACTGCAGAATAGAATACAGTAAAAAAAGAGCAGAACAATAGAGAGAGAGAATAGAGAGAGAGAACAATAAAACGACAACTATTTTTTTTTATTTTATATATATATTTTTTTTTTTTACACTTTTTTTGTAACTAACTTTTATAACTGTAACCGGTTCCAGGTTCGGGTCTCTCAAAATGCGATGGCATCTTGGGAGACCCTGTGAAAGTGTGCCTAGTCTGTGCAATGCTGTACCCTACGCTAATACTCAACTAGTGTATGGTAGCGTTCAAAACATTCACCAATGCAAAGACCAGGATTGTCAGGACAGGAGGGACAATAATAGCGGGTGTCACGCCTATATCCGCGTTTGCTGCAGACACAACATCTTTTTGGGGGGGGTTCGTTGGGTAGGGGTACTCGGGAGGACAAAGAAAATGCCTCTCATGCAGCCGACTGCATTTCGTTGGGGGATGTGAATGGGGGAAGTACGGGCGCTGCAGAAGTGGTGGGTTCCCAATTAGGATTGGCGAATGCAGCAGGAAGGGCACTATGGGCACGACGGGCCTGTGTTTGTCTTTTTGGTGGCAGCGGGACACTACTTGTGCTTGTCACCTCACCAGCTTGAACTGCACTTATGGGACTCGCCACGTCACCAAGTGTTATTGCAGTGCTGGTTTGACTACGACCGGGGTGTACTAGGCCGCTGGTGCTTGCCAGTTCAATAAAAAGCTTCCAAAAAAACTGTTAGCGATCGCAGGGATCAGGCCTGACTCTGCGAACGCTGCAGTTATGCGTTTAGTGTTTTGTAAGTGACAGTGATCGATCGATACTGCACTTGGGTGGGCTGGACTGGGCCGGGCGGAGGGGCAAAACGCAGGTGCTAGCAGGTATCTGGGTTGATCCCGCTAACACTGCGTTTTTGGGAACCCTAAACTGCTGGGGACGCTAGTATAGATCTGATCTGATCGGATCAGATATTGATCCGTTCAGATACTATACCACTAAAGGAGGCGTATGCTGCGTGCGTGGGTGTTAGTGGTACTGGCGCTAACCTGACGCTGCCTGGGGCCGGTGCTTGCTAGTTCACCAAAATGCTACCAAAAAAACTGTTAGCGATCGCAGGGATCAGGCCTGACTCTGCGAACGCTGCAGTTATGCGTTTAGTGCCTTGTAAGTGTCAGTGATCGATCGATACTGCACTTGGGTGGGCTGGGCTGGGCCGGGCGGAGGGGCACAACGCAGGTGCTAGCAGGTATCTGGGCTGATCCCGCTAACACTGCGTTTTTGGGAACCCTAAACTGCTGGGGACGCTAGTATAGATCTGATCGGATCAGATATTGATCCGATCAGATACTATACCACTAAGGGAGGTGTACGGTGCGTGCGTGGGTGTTAGCGGTACTGGCGCTAACCTGACGCTGCCTGGTGCTTGCTTGCCAGTTCACCAAAATGCTACCAAAAAAACTGTTAGCGATCGCAGGGATCAGGCCTGACTCTGCGAACGCTGCAGTTATGCGTTTAGTGTTTTGTAAGTGACAGTGATCGATCGATACTGCACTTGGGTGGGCTGGGCGGAGGGGCAAAACGCAGGTGCTAGCGGGTATCTGGGCTGATCCCGCTAACACTGTGTTTTTGGGAACCCTAAACTGCTGGGGACGCTAGTATAGATCTGATCAGATCAGATATTGATCCGATCAGATACTATACCACTAAGGGAGGCGCATGCTGCGTGCGTGGGTGTTAGCGGTACTGGCGCTAATCTGACGCTGCCTGGGGCGACGCATATCACCGCCGGGCGATCAGGGGGCTAAACCTTTATTAGGTAATAAACGGCGGGTGCCCTGACACTATAAAAAATAAACGAACTAACCTGCGTCACCCGTAACGATTATACGGTGATCAGTGGTGAAAGGGTTAACTAGGGGGCAATCAAGGGGTTAAAACATTTATTAGGTAGTATATGGGGGTCCCTGTCACTATAAAACACTGATGGCGAACCTAAATATTTACCTCACTAACTAGCGTCACCAGCGACACTAATACAGCGATCAGAAAAATGATCGCTTAGCGACACTGGTGACAGGGGGTGATCAAGGGGTTAAAACTTTATTAGGGGGGGTTAGGGGGGTACCCTAGACCTAAAGGGGGGTAATACTCACTGTCCCAACACTGTAACTGTCACAAACTGACACTATGCAGTAATCAGAAAAAAAAAAAAAAAAAAAAAAAAAAACCTGCTGGTGTCAGTTTGTGACAGGGGGGGGGGGTGATTGGGGGGGGATCGGGGGGCGATCGGGGGGGGATCGGGGTGTTTTGTATGCCTGGCATGTTCTACTGTGTGTGTGTGTGTTGTGCACTCACATTGATGTCTTCTCCCCTCGGCGCTGGAACGGAAACTACCGAGCCGAGGGGAGATGACATCATTTCCTTTGCTGCTGTTTAGCATACAGCAGCAAAGGAGTGTTCCCATTGGCCGGCGGCGATCGCGAGGGGGGGGCCACGAACGGATGGCCTCCCCCTCATCTCGGATCGCCGGGGAACAGAACGGGACCGCTTCGGGCACCGGGGGGGGTCCGATCGGACCCCCCACCCGCGAGAGGCAAATCACGTACATGTACGTGATTTTGCCTGCCCGTGCCGCCTTGCCGACGTAAATCGGCGTTAGGCGGTCCTTAAGTGGTTAAGGCTTTACAACCTCTTTAATTTCAGTTGCTAGTAACCTGTGATTTTTTTATTTTAAGGTCACCTCTCCTAATGCATTCTTTTTATCATATGCTTAGTTCCCAGTATGAATTTCTTTCTTCTTTTCAAATAATTTATTGAGAATACAACAATACAATTTTACAGTACTGGTTTTAAATTTATGTAAGGTTACAAAATATGAGGAAAAGGAACTTCTCAATAATAACTTAGAATAATAATACTTAAGTTATCTTGTAGAAATCAGTAAGAAAATCTATTATCCAGTGTACATATCTGAATTATATGGTTATAATAATTAATAGAGCTTTTGTAATTGGAAAAATAAATAAATAAGTAAGTAGATAAATATATATAAAAAAAAATACAATATGTCACAATAGTGAGACATAAAATGCAACTAAATTAGATAAATTGGGTATTAATGAGATGACCTAGAGAAACACCCAAACAACCAGGGCCAAGGTCCGGCTATTTGGCCCGGCATATCCCGGGTGCATGGGTGTCCCTCCAAAGCATCCCCATCAAAGGTATAGATAGTTTGCATCCGAAAAAGACATAGTTTGCCTAACCAAATAATAATTTAATAGAAATAGATAAAGACACATTTTATTATTATACATCACTAAAAATAAAATTTAATAAGTGGGAATATGTGTTGGGATCTGAAATGGTTATGGAGGGAATTTGGGGAATTTGGGGTCTCCAGAGAGAAGCGAGTGTTAAATATTTATGGGAACATGTAATAATATAGACCGTGAAGGTGGTAGATCTCATCAGGGTAAAAGAAGTGAATAGTTCAAATCCGGTGGTAGTATGTGTGTTATCCATGGAAGCCAAAGAGATTCAAATTTGTCCAGTTTATCAAGTATGATTGCCTCCATTTTAGCATGGATCATAGCTTGAGTTACACGTTGTTTTACAGATATGTCACAAAGCTTATTGGTTTTCCAGGCTTTTGCTATAGATTGTTTTGCAGCTGTTGTGACATATAGTAAAAGTTTAAATTGACGTTGAGTTATGTTTCGTGGCTTATTATTTAGGAGGGCTACCAATGGATCTGGTTGTAATGTGGTTTCAAACATTGTAGAGAGAATTTGAAATATTTTTGACCAATATGTTTGGACTATTGGACAAGTCCACCAAATATGCAGATGTGTACCAATGTCGCTGCATCCGCGAAAACAGTGAGGGGGGTATTGGGGAAGGTATTTTGATATACGTGCTGGCACTAAATACCACCTGGTAAGAACTTTATAATTTGTTTCTAGGGCAACTATGTTGGGTGTGGCTGATTTTGTAGATTGCCAGATTTGTGACCAATCCAGTGAGTCTGGAGGAAGGTTTAAATCAGCTTCCCATTTGGTAGTATAAGACGGGGGAGAGGAATTTGTTTGTGAAAGTAGTTGAGCATATATGTCAGAGATAAGTCCTCGTCTGTGTGGGTCTGACATACATGATCGTTCGAATGAAGTATATTCTGGAGTTGTCAAGTTTGTGGGGATGTTTTGGGATAAAAAGTTTTTAATTTGTAAGAATCTAAATGTTTCTTTACTGGGTATGTTGTGTGTCTTGCTTATTGTAGGAAATGAAATAAGTTTATCAGAGTCGTAGAAGTGACGAACTCGTGTAAGACCCACATTTATCCAAGCTTTAAAGGAGGAAGGTAAAGTCCAAGCTGGGTAGAAGGAGGGGTTGTTTAGAAAGGAGAGGAGAGGGTTTAGTGGAGATTGGAGACCAAAACGGAATTTAAGTCTATCCCATATTGAGAGGCTATGTTTTGTGACTAGATTTGTTATTGAACGTCGTTGGGGTGGTGAAAGCCATAACAGATTTGATATAGAAAGTGGATCACATTCCACCGATTCTATAGTTACCCAAAGAGGGATTTCTTTAGTGGCATGGTATTTAATAATTTGTGCTAATTGAGAAGAATAATAGTATTTTGAGAAATTTGGAACACCCAAACCTCCACAGGTTCGGGCCATATGTAGTGTATTTTGTGGTAATCGTGGTTTAAGTTTGCCCCAAATAAATTGGGCTGATTTGCGTTGTAGTATTCGGAAAAAATAAGCCGGAACGTTTATAGGAAGTACACGGAACAAGTATAGGATTTTAGGCAATATGGACATTTTTACTACTGTGATTCTACCCATCCATGCTAACGGTAAAGAAGACCATTTTCTCAGTAAGGTTGATAATTGAGTTAGCATGGGAGGATAATTTGCAGAGTATAGGTCAGCTGGATTAGCCGTTAGTGAGATCCCTAAATATGGTAAATGTGTTGTTGACCATGTAAATGGAAGGGAGTCTTGTAACTGTTTCTGTAAATCAGGTGATAACGATATATTTAGGGCTTTTGATTTTTGCTGATTTATCTTAAGACCAGATATTTTACCGAATTTTGTAAGAATTTCAATGAGGTTTGGAGCTGATAGTAGGGGCGAAGTAAGAAATACTAAGACGTCATCGGCAAATAAACATAACTTATGTTGGTGACCACCTAATTCAAGTCCTTTTATATTTATATTGGATCTAATAAGTTGAGCTAGGGGCTCAATAGCCAAGGAGAATAGAAGAGGGGATAATGGACATCCCTGCCTGGTTCCTCTTTCAATATTAAAGGGGTCTGAGCAGTAACCTGAATAGGTTATATACGCTTTTGGATTATGATAAAGAGAGGAAATCCATCCCTGGAACCGCTCACCAAATCCCCATTTATGAAGAATGGCTTTAAGATAAGACCATGACAGAGTGTCAAACGCCTTTTGTATATCGATAGAGAGGAAACAGGCAGGGATTTTGCGAGACCTGGCTATATGAGCCAGTAGGGTAGCACGCCGTATGTTATCACCTGCTTGTCTGAAAGGTATGAAACCCGTTTGGTCTTTATGAATTAATGTGCCAATAATTGGATTAAGTCTATTAGATAGAATCTTTGCTAATATTTTTATGTCTATATTAAGGATTGAGATTGGTCTGTAATTGGACCATGACGTGTCATCTGCATGCGGTTTTGGAATCATGGATATTGAAGCTAGTAGGGATTCCGCGTTAAAGGCACAGCCTTCTAATAGAGAATTAAATGCGTTTGTCATAAGTGGGGCTAGTAGTGTAGTAAAGTGTTTATAAAATGTGGCTGAGTATCCATCAGGGCCTGGGCGTTTATGCAATTTTAGGGATTTTATTGCTGATATGACTTCCATATTAGTGATCTGCTTATCTAAAGTTTCTTGTTGGGTAACAGAAAGGGTTGGGAGAAGAATAGAAGATAACAGTGCGTCTAATTTTGTTGAGTCGAATGTTTGTGTATTTTGGTATAAATCTTTGAGTTTCCTACGGAACTCATTGATAATTTTCTGTGGATTACTAGAAAAATTGTTTTTGGTGATTTGTAGCCGAATTGGTTTCGGAATGTGGTCTGCTCTGCGTAGAGTTAATGCCAAGAATGTGGTTGGCTTATTAGCTTTCATATATATTGTATGTTTAGTTTTGCGAAGAATCTGTATCTGAGTCTGTTAAAAAAAGATCAAGCTCCAACTTTGCTTTATCATAGTCTAGCTTTGTAGTTTGAGAGGGCAAATTTTGGAAAATTTCAGAGGCTTTATAATAAGCTTCCTCTAATTTGTTTTGCATTTGCTGTTTCAATTTACATCGGTAAGACGACTGGCTGATACAGACTCCTCTAATGGAAGGTTTAAGAGCTTCCCATAGATTCAGTGGATTAGTATCTGTTGGTAAATTATTAGCGATGTAATCTTGTATGGCTGTTTCTATTTTTAGACGGTATGTTGGGTCAACTAATAAATTATCATTTATAGTCCAGGATCTATGGCTAGGCCTCGGGATCAAGGATGAGAAGGACGTCATGACCGCATTGTGGTCTGACCATGCGCATGGGATGATTAAGGAATTATGTATTTGTGGTAACGTGCCAATGTGGACGAATTGGTGGTCTATACGAGAAAATGTTTTGTGGGGATGGGAATAGTAAGTGTATTGTTTTCTTCTAGGGTTTTGTTCACGCCAAGAGTCAATAAGAGAATGTTGTTCAAGGAGTTGTCTGAAATTAAGGCGTTGAGGTTGTAGTGGTGTAGGGGTTTTGTCTAAAATTGGGTATAAAACTTGATTTGAGTCTCCACACATCATGAGGGTACCTTTTTTATGAGATTCAACTACTGAGAACAAGTGTGAGAGGAACGAAAGAGGATTTCTGTTGGGAGCATAGTAAGAAACTATAGTTATTTCATTATCTAACAGGAGACCTGTAAGGATTATATAGCGACCCTCAGGATCTTTTATTTCTCTATGTAAAGTGAAGGGGGTTGTGTTATGAAATGCAATCAGCACTCCTCTTTGTTTTGTAGTGGCCGAGGCCATATAGACTTGTGGGTATTGGCGACTTATAAATTTAGGGGAAGACTGTGTAGAGAAGTGTGTTTCCTGCAGACATATTACATGTGCAGAAAGTGAAGAAAAGGAATGAAAGGCTTTTGTTCGTTTTGGTGGGGAGTTGAGACCCTGGACATTAAGTGTTAGTACATTTAAAGACATTTTTGAATAAAAGGTATTAGGGATTATAATAAATTCTTAATGTGATAATATCCAAGAAGGTTATACTCTGGAGGGGCGAGAAAAAACAAAAAAACAAAACACAATAAAAAAAAAAAAAAAAAAGGGGGGGGGGGCAGGAAAGGATGGGTAAAAAGAATAAAGGGGGATGAATAGGACAAGTAGAATAAGTAAAATTCCTGTTTTAGAGCAGTAGATGAGAAGTTGTTTTTAAATAAAGAGGAAAATAGCTCCTATATGGAGCTAGTATCCAAGGGGTGGTGAAATATCACCAACCGGTGGGTACAAATGGTCCAAAGAGAGTCCGGTCAGTAAGTCCGGCTACTCGAGGATCTATTGAGAGGCGCAGTGGATTGTCTCCGGGACAAAGGCAGCCTCCTCAAAGACTATACAAACAATAACAAAATAATACAAGTCACTAATAATATAATAGCTATTATTAGGATAATGTAATAGAGATATGTTTCTATAACTTTGCATTACATCATGCACTTATAAAAAAGGGCATTGTATTTACTAAACTAAACCTAAAAAATGATATTGGAGTAATAAAGTTTGTTAACAATTATTATTTTACAAAGGATTGATTAACTTCTGCTTTAATTGAAATTATAAGGATAAAGGTAAAGACAGAGGAAGGATTATTCGATCCCTACTCTGAATCTACCTGAAATTGGTTACCGTTATAATAGTAACACTAGGTAAAAGGTTTCAATGAAATAAAAGAATCGTAGTGGCTTTCAGTCCATTTGATCTTTGGAATTAGGAGGTGGTGATGCAAAACGACTCCTTTTACTGGTACTGGAGTGAGCTAGTTGAGTTTGGTTGTCTTGCTGAGCCTTGGGTGAGTTTGATGATGCTCTGCGTTTGGAGCCTTCAGTCGAATTATCTGGAATTGACAAACGAAGCTCCTGGATCGCAGTCAGTAGGTCGTCCAATTTCTTGCAGGTATATGTTGTACCTTTATAGGTGAATCGCAGGGCAAATGGAAAACTCCAACGATAGGGGATGTGGTGGTATTGGAGTATTTGTAGGTGAGGTTTCATCTCTTTTCTTCTGTAGAGAGTTTGCTGCGAGAGATCATGGAATACTTGGTAGCGATGGCCTTGAAAGGTTAATGTATCTTTATTACGTGCCGCTTCCATCAGTTGTTCCTTTGTTCTAAAATAGTGTAATTTTATTACAATGTCCCTGGGGAGACCATCTTCTTTTTTAGGGGCCAAAGTTCTATGAATTCTGTCCATCTCCAATCGTTCAATGGGGATTGATGGGGCTAACTCCTGAAAAAGCGCTGTAATGGTTGATTGAAGATCTATTATAGTTTCAGGTATACCGCGCAGTCGCAGGTTGGATCTCCTCGCTCTGTTTTCGAAATCTTCCAGACGTGTGTGTAGAGTAAAATTTTCTTCTTTCAAGGCTTCTAGCTCGTCAGTATGAGTATTAGTGATATCATTTATATCCTCCATTTTGTGTTCTAAGATAGATGTGCGGCGCCCTACCTCACGAATTTCCCTTGTCAGTTTTTCTGTTATTGTGTCTGAGGTATTTTGGAGGGCTTTTTGTAAAACACGTTCAAACTGACTAAGAATATCCGAGTTATTAGGAATATTCTGTAGAGATATTGGTGTTAATCCATAATCAAGGTCAGAGTCAGCAAGTTGTGAGGAAAAATATGTAGAGTTCCCCCTTTGTGACTGTCTCTGAGGTAATGCAGAGCGGGAAGATTGTGCTGCTGTCATATTAGGAGCGTTTCTTGTCAGCTTTTCTTTGCCTGCTGGCTGTTTAAGTTTTGTCTTTTTCCCGCTAAACATTATATGTAGTTGTGCCCCGTAGTCTCAGTAATAAGTGGGTTACCGTATTAATGCGGTATTCGACCGTGACTTGTCGATAGAAGGCCTTTTCGTCCCGGTGACAGCGGAGCTCTAAGCATTCATGACTGCTCAGCAGCTTCGCACCTGTGCTCCGCACTGTACGTTTTTCTTTTCTGTGCCCATTGAACGGCCTTCTTCTCTCCGTTCATCACTGCTTCTTTAGATTGCTCATCCTCTTTTCACATACTGCACATTGCTTTACCAGTTATGTTTATTCAAACCTAAACATGGTTTTATCCACCTCCGGTATCTAAGGTGAGGCGCCGGACGGCCATTTTGGCCAGAAACCGGAAGTGGTGTTTACACAGCCGTGGAGCCTTTTTTCATTATTTTATTTGACCCTCTATATAAACCCTGGTGGCTACAGTGGGGGGAACCCCCCAGACGACGTCTATGAAGACGAAACGCGTCGGGTAGGACCCCACTGTCGCCACTTCTTTTCTCAGCGCTGTTTTATTTGTTTTACCTGGATTTACATGTGAGTGTACATCCTTTTATTTTCAATAATATATATATATTTTTTACGGATTTACACTATGTGGCCATTCCTTCTTTTTCCACTTGTCCACATCATCGTTTGGCTCTTCTAAACTCGATTCTGAGGGATACGATACCACCTGACTTGCTTCATCCACATCGCCCCCCCGGCTTGGACACCCACCATTTAAAGGGATCCAGCAACAAGCCGGTTCATCCACAAGTATCATCTTTCCAGGTTGTCTCGAGTCGCTCACCACCCAAGCCTATCTGACCCAACTTGGCGCATGCCTTTTGGGTTCATCACATCTGGTAAGCCTCTTCATCTTCAGGTGGTGGTGTGTTTATTTTCAGCATAGATGTCTCCTTGAAGCTTCAGTCTCTTGAAGGACCTCTCATATTGTTGCCTTTTTGTTTATCTTTGGGAACATTTATGGTTTTTACATATTGGACATTCATCTCATTAGCGCTACACTTGTTTTGTTTTTTTCTCTTGTCTATGCCTTGTTGGTTGTGTTAGCTGCTTTTCTTTTTATATAGGGCAGCGCAGAATCGTTTTGTACATATTTTATGTGGGGACAGGTGGATGGTTGTGCCATTGCTCTTGACAGAGAAGTCAAGGGAAGAGGCACGTGGGGGAGGAAATATTATAAGCTCAGTTTTGAGTTTGAGGAAGTGGTGTGACATCCATACAGATATGTCGGTTAGTAAGATAGTGATGCGTGAAGAGACTGATGGAGTGAGTTGAGGGGTGGAGAGATAGATTTGCGTGTCATCAGCATAGAAATGATATTGAAAGCCGTGAGAGGCTATCAGCTGACCCAGGGAAGAGGTGTAGATTGAAAATAAAAGAGGTCCAAGAACAGAACCTTGGGGGACCCCGACAGAGAAGGGAAGAGGAGTGGAGGAAGTAGAATTGTAAGTGACACTGAAGGTGCGTTGGGATAGGTAGGATGAGAGCCACTGAAGAGCACAGTCACGGAGACCGAGGGAGTAAAGTTTTTTGAGGAGGAGGGGGTGGTCAACCGTGTCAAAGGCAGCTGAAAGATCCAGAAGTAGGAGTACAGAATAGTGTCCATTGGTTTTTGCAGTTAGTAGGTCATTTGTGAGTTTTAAAAGAGCAGTTTCTGTAGAGTGTTGAGGGCGGAATCCAGATTGAAGGGGATCAAGAAGGTTGTTTTTAATGAGGTGGTCACTCAGTTGGTTGTAAACCAGGCGTTCAAGGAGTTTAGAGGAAAAGGGGAGCAAGGAGATAGGGCGTAGGTTGTTAAGATTGGTAGGGTCCAAGGACGGCTTTTTGAGTATGGGGGTGACCAGTTCATGTTTTAGAGCGTCTGGGAAGATGCCAGAGGTGAGGGAGAGATTGAAGATGTGGGTTAGAGAGTGTAGGATGGGGTCAGAGGGTGACCGTAGCATTTGAGAGGGAATAGGGTCCAGGGGACAGGTGGTTAGGTGGGCGATAGAAAGGAGTTTAGCAACTTCATCTGTAGTAGCAGATTTGAATAGGGGGAGTGTCAGTTGTACCTGTTGACATGGGGTCTTAGCTGGGGGAGATACCTGTAGAATGGAGATTTCATCAAGGATTGTATCAATCTTGTTTTTGAAGTGAATAGCAATCTCCTGGGCAGTGAGTGAGTCAGTGGGTGGAGATGGTGGAGGGCAAAGTAGAGAGTTGAAGGTAGAGAAGAGTTTACGGGGGATTGGATGAGAAGGTGTTAATAAGAGTTGTAAAATAGGTTTGCTTGGCAGTGTGGAGGAAAGAATAGTATTTTTGGAGGGCAGATTTGTATTGATTGAAGTCTTTGAGAGACTTAGTCTTGTGCCACAGACGCTCAAGAGCACGACTACGTTTTTTGAGACTTTTGGTGTCATCTGTTTGCCAGGGTTGTAGGGGTCGAGGCCTGATTCTGCGTGTAGTGAGGGGAGCGAGCTTGTCCAGGGTGGTGGACAGAGATTTATTGTAGATGGACGTGGCTTGGTTGGGGCAGGACAGGGGAGAGATTTTGTCATAGAGGTGGTCA
This sequence comes from Aquarana catesbeiana, assembly GCF_042186555.1. NCBI lineage: Eukaryota > Metazoa > Chordata > Amphibia > Anura > Ranidae > Aquarana > Aquarana catesbeiana. The sequence continues at coordinate 325,736,244 of NC_133328.1, read as the reverse complement.
GTAGCAGAATAGAGGAGAGAGGAGTTGAAGTTGCGAAAGTTTCTACGGGTGATGGTTAGGCGTTTGGAGGGAAAGGTGGTGGAAGACAGGGGGAGAGAGAAACTAATAAGATGGTGGTCGGAGAGAGGAAAAAGATTGTTTGAGAAGTTGCATGGAGTGCATAGGTAGGAGAATACACGGTCAAGGGTATTGCCATCAGAGTGAGTAGAAGCCTGTACCCATTGCTTCAGGTCAAATGAAGAGGTTAGACTAAGAAGTTTAGAAGTAGCAGGAGTGTTTGTATTAGCAGGGATGCTGAAATCACCGAGAAGGATTGTTGGAATATCCGAAGAGAGAAAGTAGGGTAGCCAGGCAGAAAACTCATCAAGGATAGTTGATAATGGTCCAGGGGGCCGGTAAATCACAGCAATTCTTAGGGAAGTAGGAGAGAATAGACGTATACAGGGGGCTTCGAATGATGAGAGGGAAAAAGAGGGAGGAGGGTGAATAACCTGGAAGGTGCTCTGGGGGGATAGGAGGAATCCCACTCCATCTCCCTTGCGTCCATTAGGCCTAGGGGAGTGAGTCCAGTGAAGGCCACCCTGGGAGAGGGAAGCAAGAGAAGGGGTGTCATATTCGTGGAGCCAGGTTTCGGTGAGAGCAAGTAGTTGAAGGAATTAGTGACAAAGATGTCATGAACAGCAGTGAGTTTGTTGCAGACAGAGCGGGCGTTCCAGAGGGCGCAGGAGAGAGGGAGGCTGGTGTTGGGAAGAAGAGGAATGGAGACTAAATTGTGTAGATTGCGACTACTGCCAGAGGATGTAGGGTGATGGTGATGGGTGTGTTGGGTACAGTTAAATAAGGGAGGCCCAGGGTTTGAGGAAATATCTCCAGCGATTAGGAGAAGCAGAAGAGTGAGGGAGGTAATATGAGAATATGATTTGTATGAGGGGACATGCTTCAGTATCCTGGGGGGTATGTTAGCAAGTGGGCTTAGAGTTAGAAAGAGGTGATGAGTGCAGTAATAGGGGGTGGGGAGAAGTGAGGGTGATATGTACAGATTGTGTGGTGGAGCAGAAGGATGTAGAAAAGAGAGCTTGAGGAGAGAGGCTGCAATTGTGAAGAGGAGGAGAGGTAAAGAGTGCATGTTTCAGAGAAGGAGAGATAATATGAAAATGAGATCACCTGCAATCTGCTATGGTTTGCTTTGTGCAAATCGCTGAAGTGCAAGAGCAGAAGTGCCACTTATTTTAAGAACGCCACTTCTTTGGAAGAACCCCTGTATGTGCAGCCCCCTGTATGTGCTCCCCCGTAAAGAAAGCCTTGTTATACTGTGTTGGGTGTGGATGGAATCTGGCAATTAATCAATTAGGAGGGCATATTAGGAACACAGCAAGCAGGGCATAACTTTCACACCACAATCAAACTGCAAGGGGACTAAAAGGCCAAAATTGTAAAGATAAGGAAACCCATAATTTAGGTAAGACTTAATGGCTAAATAAACATTGAAATAATGTGAGCATGGCTACAGATGTAGTTGAGACAGCGGTGACAAACAGATTACCAAAAATGTATGTAAGCGGTCAGTCAGTTTTCAGTTTGCAGGACATGGGAATATAAACGCAGATTACCAAAAATGTATATAAGCGGTCAGTCAATTTTCAGTTTGCAGGACATGGGAATATAAACGCAGATTACCAAAAATGAATGTAAGCGGTCAGTCAATTTTCAGTTTGCAGGACATGGGAATATAAACGCAGATTACCAAAAATGTATGTAAGCGGTCAGTCAATTTTCAGTTTGCAGGACATGGGAATATAAATGCAGATTACCTGTGAAGAGAGAAGAAAATGTTCAGATGGATGGTGCAAGAGCAGAAGTGCCTCTTATTTTAAGAACGCCACTTCTTTGGAAGAACCCCTGTATGTGCAGCCCCCTGTATGTAACACAACTTCGAAAAAGATGCTGTGGTAAAGTGGTAAAAAGTAATGGAGATAATTGTGGCTGTCTGATTTTGTATTCTTTTAATATTCATTGTGTGATTCGGGTATGTCATATAGTTCTGTTTGTAAAAAATATCAGCGTTGCTTTAATTTTTTTAATACTAATTCTTTGTCTAGATATTGCATTCTTATTTATGTCAACCCAAAATATGAGATTTTCTTTTACGTTCATTTTTAATGTTAACGGTAAACCGAACAAATAAAGAGAGTGAATCTCCCAAATGGGGCACAGATAGCAAAACTAACAGGTGTTCTAACCCCTCTCCACTCTATCCAAAACTAAAAAAAAAACATTTTGGGGGGCGTGGCCTGGAGCCGATCCAAGATGGACGTGTGAAGCAAGAGCTCCCACTCCACGAGGTCCTGCTTCGTTAGCAATTCACAGCAGAATCGAGCATTCTTTCCTGCACAGCAACCAGGACATGGTGAGGACGCCGAGGAGTATGTCAGCGACCCGCTCCCGCTCCCCGAGGACTCAAGGGACACAGATAAGTGCTCAGATCCCCAAGATCTTCCGCTCACGGCCCAGGGAGAGAGTACAGGCCTCACATACCACCTCCGCTCGCACATCTCCTTCCCCCAGCTACAGCCCACGGCGTGCCGGAGCTCACATGGCGGCCACAATTGAAACAGAGCAGGGACCCCCTCCAACCCCTCCTGCACTAAACTTGGATGATTTATGCAGTGTAGCTGCAGACATTAAATGCACACTGCAGGCGGCCATTTCAGATTTAAGATCCGACATTCAGGCAATGGCACTGAGAGTGGAGGACATAGAATCAACACAGGCCCGCCATGATGTCTCCCTCTGTCAGGTCCAACAAGTCACAGAGTCGCACGCCATCCATCTCAGGGAGATTAATCGCCATATGGAAGACCTAGATAATAGAGGGAGAAGACGCAACCTGAGAGTGAGGGGTGTCCCAGAATCCATAGACTCCAGTCATCTCTCTCAAACAGTTACTAACTACTTTAACAATCTATTAGAAAGGCCCCCTGACACCCCGATATCATTTGAACGTATTCACAGAGCATTGCGCCCAAGGGGAAGAGACACAGACCCCCCAAAGACACATTTTGCTGCCTCTCAGAGTTTCCCTTAAAAGAAGAAATTCTTCGAAAAGTCAGAGGTCGTAATCAAATACTCTTTTGTGGCTCAGAAATTAAAATCTACCAAGATCTTTCTAATATCACACTTCAACGTAGAAGGGAATTAAAGCCTCTGTTGGGGGCTCTAAGAGCCAGATCAATTCTGTATTGCTGAAAGTACCCATTCTGTTTATCTGCGACTCATCAGGGTCGCACAGCAAACCTTAAAGTGCCAGAAGATCTGGAACATTTCTGCAGCACCCTGGACATCCCATATGTGGAAGTCCCAGATTGGTACAGTGACTTCCGCCTACCTCCCCTTAACAGAGCCTTATCCATAGAAGGATTAGATGAAGCAGGCAATTTTACCCTGGGTCGCTGCCGCCCGAACCATTTTCCTTCCCACACAAGTGCGAGAACCTCAGAAACACCTCGTAATGGCAGCCCAACTGCCTCACCAGCCCACCGTAGGGCACGCCTTACCTAATCAGGGAGATACTTAACACTTGTACCTGCCGAACACCATATACATGACACTAAATTTATCCCTCATTAACCTGAGACTAACTGTTCGTGTTCAAGCAACTCATTTAATTTGACTTCTCCTAATATCAAGTTGATGGAACGCTGCTTCAGTATTTGCCCCAAAAGGAAACAACAACTCGTATTTCACCAATTAGAACCTCCTCAGCCATAGCACACCCCTGCCCGATCTCATTACCCTCATGCCACCAAATGGATCATCTAATAACTAAAAGACCTTATGTCATGGCTTCTTAATGGATACCCCTCATACTTACCATGACCAGACATGCTGTTGACATGCCCTGGCCACTAAGCAACTGATCTCACAACCAGAGGATGATTATTAATGTTGTCAACCCTTTCAATCTACCCCTATATACAAAGCTACATATACTCTCATCCTACCCAGGTAAAAAGATCATTAAGGAGCCTGGCCTTCTAGCTTCGTCTTAGATTGGTACAGAAGAGTTGATCGGATGGCCCGATATCAGAAGACAACCGTTAAACTTATATTGACGCTATTAATCAGATGCACATGTGCTTCCTTACTACTCATCTTCTCTCCTCTCCCCCCTCCTTTCTTCCCTTCTTATCCCTCTCTCTCCAACTCCCTTTTTCCCTCTCTGACCTTCTCACTTACACCCTACTCTTCCCACTCTATTGTAAGCTGAGGTCAATATAAAGCTATAAAGTTGTAATAGTTTTATAAACTACTGTTTGTCTCGCTCCTCTCTCCTATAACAGATTGTAATACCTTACCTGTAATGTTTCGGTGTTCCATTGATGTCTGAATGGGGTGGGTTCCGAGGAGGCCACGCAAAGGTAAGGGTTCCATCTCATCTTAACTTTACACAAGATTGCCTCCTTATAGTAGACAATAACACTTCCTCACACAACCCACACCTCATAGCAGGGCTTGTGTGCAATACACACAGGTGTAGTATTTGATTGGGGCAACTGCTCCAACTAATGGGACCAAGGATGTGCGTGCCCCCCTTGAAAAACACAGACATTGACTCAAGTAATTCTTCCTGCTGAACTATCCACCCTACTGTTACTGTTGTTAGAATGATTATTATGGATACGATTCTATACTTCAACTAGCTGTCATGTAAATTTTTACATTATGGTTGCAAGTTAACAAGTTGCATATTAACCAAGATGGTTATATTAAAGTGTTAGTTACGCAGTTGGCTGACTAATTAGCTTATACTCTGTTTTTGGCCAATCAGGTTTATGTTTACATATACTAACTTTAAAACAAATTTATTATATTAAAACGAAACCCGGATAGATTTCCCCCCTCACCGCAATCTCCTCGGACTCCTCCTCATGCCCAATCACACACCAATTACCAACTACCAATTCAGAGGACCAGAGGGAAGGAGAACCTTTTCTCGTCTCTATTGGACTTCTGACCATATTCATGGTATGCACTAAGTTTAATTTTATTGACCTCGTGGAGACATCCACCTTGTTTCACTAGCTGAACGACTCCTACCACAACTCCATACAGCGGTCTCTGTTGTGACCGCTGACCCTTACCAGTTCTCCCCCCCTAATATTTTAAGTGGACATGTAAATACACATCCGCACCCGGTTACATACCCTTCCACCCCCCCTTTCCCTTTTTTTTTTACTCTTTCTCGTTCTCATCATAGAATCCACCCTTCCCCTCCCCCCTCTGACCCTTCTCGGATACTAGACACCACCCATCACCGATTCCCCTGAGCCACGTCCTCTCCGGCTTCCCTTCTCCAGAGTTATTCTAATACATATTAACCCCCTAACACCCTCACTATGTCGTCCTTGAGGCCCAAAATGTCCCACATAATCCTGAAGCTACTGTCCCTCAATGCAAAAGGCCTCAACACTCCGGAGAAACGCTCACAAATACTGACTGCCATGCGGACAATGAAAGCTGACATAATCTACCTCCAGGAGACCCACTTCCGTATGAACGCAACTCCAAAATTTTCGAATCACTCCTTTCCCCACAGTTTTCACGCCACTTCTCCACTATCAAAATCCAAAGGGGTCTCTATATTACTGTCAAAAAATGTACCTATCAAAATTACTGATTCCCTAATTGACGAGCAGGGCAGGTACATCTTTCTCGAGGGCACTTATAGGAACACACCAATCACACTGGCAAATATTTATAGCCCCAATTCTTCCCAGGTTCCCTTCTTTCGCAAAATTACTCACCTTCTTTCTACTTTCCAGGTAGGAATTCTGATATTAGGGGGGGACTTCAATGCTCCACTTGATCCTCTACTAGACACCTCTTCAGGCACATCCCATCTACCCTACAAAACGATCAAACAAATTAGACGCTGCCTCCAAGAGCTACTACTTCACAACACCTGGCGCACCCTACATCCAAAAGAAAAGGATTATACCTTTTTTTCGACCCCCACAATGAGTACTCCCATCTAAATTACTTCTTTCTCACGCAACAAGACCATCCAACATTAAAGACTGCAACCATTGAGCCAATGATATTATTAGACCACCATCCCATCTTACTTACTCTTGTTTTCCCAGAAAATGCCACATACACTCCCATTTGGAGATTGGATCCATCTATTCTAACAGACAAAATAAAAGAAATAGAAATACGCACATGCCTAACTAATTACTTTAAGGAAAATAACACTCCAGACACCTCCAAATTGACACAGTGGGAGGCACATAAATGCGTAGTAAGAGGTAAACTGATTGCCATCGCAGAGGCGGCAAAAAAAGAAAAAAAAGTACTACTGTCAGACCTTTCTTCCAAACTCAAAGCACTAAAAGCTTCACACAAAAAGGACCTAGCTCAGCGAACACATCTAGAATTAATAGAAACACGCACGCAAATACAGGAGGAGCTAGGACATAAACTTAAGAAAAAATTTACACTATCACAGAAACTTTTCTATGAGTTCGGAAATAAATGTAGCCACCTCCTCGCTCAGGCACTACGCACAAGAAGAGCCAATAACACAGTACACCGACTATGTTCTCCCACAGGTACGGCAATCACAAAAAATCATGAAATAACGAAAGAGTTTGAACGCTATTATGCATCACTATATACCCTAAACACAACAGACCCTTTGCCCACACACCCGTCTAAAAGAAACAACGAAATTAAAGCTTTCTTAGAGCAATTCTCCCCAGTAAAAATATCAGAGGAAGCCTCCGCATCACTAGAATCCCCAATCACCCCTGAAGAATGGGAACAAGCAATCAAACAACTGAAACCTGGCAAGAATCCAGGGCCAGGCGGTATTTCTGCAGTCTATTATAAGACATTTGCAGATATACTTAAAAGCCCTTTTCTAAACGCATTTAATGCATTATCCCCAACAAATCCACCAACAAAGGGAATGCTAGAAGCCCACATCTCTGTCATTCCTAAAGAAGGTAAGGATCCCACACATATAGGAAATTACAGACCCATTTCGCTACTAAATGTAGATATCAAAATATTCTCCAAAATATTGGCAAATAGACTAACTCCTCTCCTCCCTTCTCTCATCTCCAAAGACCAGGCAGGCTTCGTTATGGGTAGGGAAGCCAGAGACAACACTGTCAAGGCAATCAATCTGCATCACATAATGACTCAAACCAAGCAAAAAGGGTTTTTCCTATCTCTAGATGCTGAGAAGGCATTCGACAGAGTGACATGGGACTACATGGCGGCAGTTATACAAGCCATAGGTATAGGACCATACTTCTCTGGCCTGATCCTGTCCCTATACGCGAACCCTTCAGCCAAAGTGAGGGTCAATAACACTCTGTCGGATGCCTTCCCCATACACAACGGGACGAGACAGGGCTGCCCTCTGTCCCCTATCCTTTTCGTCCTTACCCTTGAACCTTTCCTCCGGAAGTTGAAACTCAACCCAGACATTCATGGTATATATACACCCAACAAGGAATACAAGTATGCCGCCTTTGCGGATGATATATTATTATTCCTGTCACAACCACTGATTACTTTACCTGTCCTACTCTCAGAATTCAAACTGTTTCAATTATTATCCAACCTCAAAATCAATTTCTCAAAATCCTTTGCACTCAACATCTCTCTATCTCACCATATAGTAGACCAATGCAAACAAAACTTCCCCTTTCATTGGAGGCAAGACTCGATTACCTACTTAGGCATACAGCTCCCCTCCAAACTCTCAGACCTATATGCAAAAAACTATACACCCATTTTAAACAAGTTAATCTCAGACTTCAAACTATGGAATAACCCATCCTTCTCATGGTTGCTGTGATACTAAAGATGAATGCCTTGCCAAGACTTTTATATATCCTTCAAACAATCCCTATTCTAATTCCTCCGTCTTTCTTCAAAGCATATCAATCGGCATGCTCCAGATTCCTATGGGGGACACGTAAACCCAGAATTAGTTTTAAACAACTCACCAGACCAAAACACCTAGGAGGCATAGGACTCCCGAATATTTTCAATTACTACAACGCAACGCATCTCACCAGAATAGTGGACTGGAACATTCATTCAAGACACAAAGATTGGGTTGCCTTGGAAGCATCCCTCACAACACTACCCCTGGCCTCGCTACCATGGTTGAGTACACACCATATTCCTGTGACACTACTTTCCCACCCATTAATAGGACCCACTCTTAAATGCTTCTGCAAAGTTTGCTCCCAAGTGAACTTATCCTCCGTCCCAAGCCCGCTAACTCCAGTGAAATTAAATCCAGATTTCCCTCCAGGAATGCATAATCACTTCCTTTCTGACAATTTCCCACAAGACAACATAAGAGCACACCAATTCTTCCACCAAGGGAAAATCCTAACTGCCTCCCAGATCTCCACCCAAACGGGAAAATCACTTATTTCTCCTTGGACATACACACTACTTGCTCATTATCTACAATCCAAGGACAAACACTCCAAATGTTCAAGACCACTTACCCCTTTTGAAACACTTTGCAATCAAGTAAACGCCCAATCTCATCTAATCTCTATCATACACAACCTCCTTTTCAAGGACATGCAGACAAACCATAACTTAGCCTGCCAAAGATGGGAAAAAGATCTCTCCATTTCACCTTCAGCAATGCAATGGGAGCAGTCATTCCTGAACATACATAAAGGGTCGAGAAACGTTACTACACAAGAAAATGGTTACAAAATTGTATCACGGTGGTATCGTACCCCAACCCTTTTACATAAAATTAACCCTGAGACATCAGCAATTTGCTGGAGATGTCATACAGATGAAGGTAGTCTATTGCACATTTGGTGGTCCTGCACCCATATACAAACGTACTGGAAGGAAATACACAGAATCACTTCACAAGTCACCTCTTATGATCTAGAATTCTCCCCAGCCCAATTCCTACTCCACCTCTCCCCCTTACCACACAAGACATACCACAAATCACTAGCGATGCACATGATAAATGCAGCGAAACAATGTATGCCCATACATTGGAACTCTACACATACCCCCTCAATAAGAGAATGGTTCTCTAGAATCCGGAAAATATCAGAAATGGAAGAATGAATTCATATTGCTCACGATAACCCTACTAAATTCACCAGAAAATGGAGTTGTTGGCTCCACTTTCAATTGTCACCTGAATATCGTAAACTCAATAACCCATCGAAATAAAACAACCATGCACACACACCTGAAGCATTATACTTCACACATAGCCCACTAATTCCTTATCAAAACAGGCCTACAACTCCTCATACCCTCCCTCCTGGAAGATTAAAATTCCTGCAAATGTCCTCAAAATACACTAACAAAATTAAGGGGAGAAGCCGGAGAGGACCTTGGATGCACTGTCCCCTCACCCCCCTTCCCCTTACATTACCTTGGCCCCCCTAATCTTACCTCCTCCCTTTCCCTCTTCTTAATTTGACCTCCCTCCCCCCTTTTCCTTACCCTCACCCCCCACCCTTTTCGAGATACCTAATTCAAATAAATACCTGCTTTTCATACATAAATACTCGGTCACATCCACTACCATTTAACACTCCAATTACGCACAAACCAACCGTGATAAGAATACCCTACATTTCCCACCTTTCACCTCCCTAGAAGAGATGAAATTGGGTCGGAAAAGGAGACCTAACAAACTAGTCCTTTTACTAACAACACATAGAGATTACAGTGGTTTCTACCCCTTCACTCAATGTCACGTTAGAAATTAGACACATGGGACACACAAACACTTTTTTAAAACATGAAATGGAACCAGGACATACATAACTGGGTATTCCATCCGATTGGTCTTCAAGACATATTGATGCTTCATGTAGATTCGCTGTTTATTGATATGTAGAGCTTACTGTAAACGCTACTCTTATATATTAATAATGGATGCTGCTGGACAATATGCAGGGACAGGGAGTGTCATCTCTCTCCCCCGGGCACAGTTAGTACCCATTTGGGGTGTTTGGGGTGTTCGGGGTTGACAGAAGGCACTCTTAGCTTTACTTATAGAGTCCACACGGTATCTCACTGTTGAATTTCTTTACATATGTTTATGTTTCATTTTGTCATATACTCCTATATAACGAACTTCGCAATAATGAAAATAGATGTATGACATTGTTTATTACCTATATATGTACTCTGTTAAACTTCAATAAAAAACGTTGGAAACAAAAAAAACATTTTGCCTTTAGTTATACTTAGAACTTACATTGTTCTAGGCAAACCTCTTTCAACATTAGTGAGATAAATTTGAAACTAATCAAAAAGGTTTTTTTTCACTAGTTTAAAGAATGTTTGTGATGTGTGGTGGAATACCAATGTAAATATTTATAATTCCATTATTCTGTTAATAAACACCTAGATTTATATATTCTCTAGTGCTCATTTTAATGCATAACTGGTTACTGTGTTTTTCAAGATTATCTGTAAAAAATACTAGTACCCTTAAGAATATAAAATTGGTGCTAGTTAATGATTTTACCTGCTTTGTTTTTAGCTATTGCACAGTTTTAGTTCAACAGAGAAATCTTTGCTATTCCTTTAGGGTAGTTATTATTCCATTCTGATTCAAAGTTTTGTATGATTATACTGTATTCCAACAGTTGTAAGAAAGCTCATTACACTTGTTTAGCTGTCCATAATCAGAATACTGTATAATTAAATGCAAAGACATGCTAGTACAGTATCAAGCATTAGACTAGAACATTTTATTAGGATTCATGATTAGAACAAAAGCATTTTAAAAGCTGTAAAGGATATGAAAATTTAGCTAAAAAAAATATTATGAAAGTAATGTCATACAGATTGAAGGAAAATTGAAAAATGCATCCCAGTACTTACCATTTCCATTTTTCATAATCCCAGAAGTGAATGTGCTTCCTTTTGTATGATTACTCATCATTCCAACAACTTTATTTTAAAACTTTTCTTAGGATGCCACAGAAATACCGGATTTTCTATTTTTTTCCAATCAGATATCCAAAACATGTTTGAAATGTATCATAAAGATGTCATTCTTACTTTGTAAGCCGTCTTTGTGGTATGTCACTTAAAATGCATCAATAAAACCTGTTAAAGCACACTGAGTACACCATTAGATGGACCATAAACCAATGTTAAACTTTTATTTTTTTATCGCTCAGACTTAAATTACCACCCCTGAGCCTGTTATATATTTTTAAATTGATCTTCCAATGTTGTGCAGCAGTCTTGAAAAAATCAGTACTGCATCGTTCAACCCTTTATGTATACTCTAGTATTAATGACAGTGCTTTATGGCAATTCCACTAGACAGAGCATTCAATTTTCTTTGTTTGCTTTACACTTCTTACCTGGTGAACTTTTTTTAAAACATGGAATAAAGTAAACTTTGTGTAGTGGTTATTTCGTAACGTTCACTCTTATGGAGGCCATCTAGATCTTTATGGTCCATTGCATTGCATTATTGCACAAGAGTTTATGCGTCCTATGTTTTGCATTAACCCAAGTTGCATCAAGGCAGCCCATTCATTTACGGGGCTGCCAATCAATGAAAAAGGACCAAAGACATCAGAAATGCACCAATTATTCTGATGCTGTGCACCCCAATGTTAATGTGCATATATGAAAAAAATAAATGGCAACACACTAACATATGCATGGCGCTTTGCCATGCATTGCAGTAACATATGATTTACTACAATAAACTACAATGAATAGGTCTGAAGGAGCCCAAATGTGTTTACGTTCAATGCTTTGTACTAAATAACAAGACACAAAATTGTGAAAAAATGCACATCTAGATATCCCCTTAAAAACTGCAAAATAAACTTTATTAACCACTTTAAGACCAGGCCTTTTCCATCATTTTATGTTCACACTTAAAAGTCAGTACTTTTTGCTAGAAAATTGCTTAGAATGCCAAAACATTATGTATTCTTTTAAAGCAGAGGCCCTAAAGGATAAAATCAATCAATTTTTTTATAAATTCAATCAATTTTTTTATAAAATCAATACATTTTTTGAAAAAATCAATCAACTTTTGGGGGAAAAAACACTTTTTGAATTTTAATGCACAAAAACATGTACTACCCAATTGTTTGGTAAAATATAAAAGATAATGTTTTGCCGAGCAAATAGATACCAAACATGCCACAGTTTAAAATTGTGCAACAGTGACAAACTTCGCAAATTTTATTATCTGCAGGCGACGCTTAAAAGCCTTTACAAGTTACCACTTTAGATTTACACAGGAGTCTGGTGCTAGAATGCGCTCGATCTGATGTTTGTGTTGATACCTCACATATGTGGGGCGATTGCTGTTTGCGCTCGTGTGGGAGCCACGACTGCGTTCACCTTTGGAAAAGAACATTTTTTAATTTTTTTTTTTACACTGTTGCTCTAATTTAGTTTTTTTTAATCACTTTTATTGTTATTACAGGAAATATAAATATCCCATGTGATAGCAATAGGCAGTGACAGGCACTATTTACTGAGAGCTCTGGGGTCTATTGACTTAAAAGCTTTGGATCATACCAAGATCGGTATGATCCAATGTTTTTTTTAAACCCCTGTGGGTTTGTTCACAGACCCAAAACCAGAAGTGATGAAATGCTCCATCGCTTCCAGTTTCCTATACCATAGAGATGATCAGAGATGTTCTGTGTCTCTGCCCAATATTTGGCTGGTGCCAGCAGACATACATTGCCCAAAACCTGCAGATCGGCTTCTGCTGTGGGTAATCATAGCAGAGGCAGCCCGCCCGTAGCATAGGCATGCGCCCCTAGGCAGAAGTGTAGAATCATGTATATATACTGTATGTGATTCCGCACAGAATGGCCACCCTGTAACAGTATATCTTCTATGGGGCGGTTGGGAAATGGTTAATTATATCTTTAGGGTGGTGAACTACAGAGTTAGCAAGTGGGTCCACCATGGAAGACAATTTTGATTTAGCCTGTTTGGCTTTAAGATAGTTAGCTAACAGACGTCCAGCCTTATTACCCTGTGCATAATATGTGAACTTTAATTTTAGACAAAAGGTCCAATAAAGCCTGCGTCCTCCATTTCTTTTCCCTTGCTGACATTTAAATCATCAAACCTCTGCAATACGCTTCATGAGAATACCAGAGAGCAAATACATCAACATCCAAAAGAGAATTTAGTTAAAAAAAGCTCTTTGAGTTGATCGCGTAGTTGGGAACGATTAGATGTTTTTGCAAACAAAGAGGTATTTGCTAAAAAATTTACTTTTTTTCTTTATGGTCACTGATATTGGAGCATGCTCCAACCAGTTAATGGACTAAATGTTCGCTTTACAAATCCTTTGTAGTAAGGACTGGTCAGTGAGAAAAAAAATCTATGCGGGAGTAAGATTTATGAGGAGCTGATTATATGTAAAATCTGTTTTGGATGCATGGAGACATCTCCATGGTTTGTGCAGGTTCACCTCCCTCAGGTAATTAGAGTGAGTGCCCCTGTTGGGTTTAGTAATACCAGAAGTGTCAAGGTGTTTATCAATAATTGTGATAAAAACTCCACAAAGCAAAAGGAAAACTTGTTGGATAACAGATCTTTTCCATAAGGGATTTCAGAAAAGATAGCTGGCCCACATTAGGGGTATAAAGATTCACATGGGCTCTAACTTTTGCTTTTAAAGGGGAACTCCACATTCAATTCACCAATGCTCTTGTCTCCCTCCTCTAACCCCTTGGATTTCCATGGGCTAACTTTTGCTTTTAAAGGGGAACTCCACACTCCACTCTATTCTCCAAAGGCTGTGAGCTGCCTTCACCAATCCAATCCACATCCTTTTTTAGAGCATACAACAGGGCCAGCTAGGAAAGGGGCGAGAAGAGCAATCACCCAACCCACTCCTGAACCATACAGGGCCACATGCCTTTGGGGCATGTTGAGCTCCGCCCAATACCAACCATAAGGTACCTTGTACCCACTAGTTTAAATGGGTTTTCCACATTCCATAAAGCCTCCTGTCTGCATCCCCTTACAACCCCAACCTAAGGCTGTGTGGAAGAGGCCCTTGTCCCCCTGAATATGGGAACAAGGTGGTTGACTTTTGGGGCACCCCAAGCCCCTCCTGCTCCCAAGCATCCACCCCCCTTTCATGGGCTGGCTTGCTGTGTGTTTGGCTAGGGGTTTGTTAGTGTGTGGGAGGGGCACAGTATTTTTTAGTTTTGGGGTGGTATTTTTCACGTGGGGGTTCCCATTTTAAGCCTTAACAGACCCAAATGGCCTTGTTTGTACTGGGGGCAGGCTATTTTTTGTTTTGGGTTAAAATCTTGCAGCTGCAATGTAGATTTGTAAGTTTTTTTATCTAAAGCCGTACATCTTCGAAGCAGCATTTTGGATACATGCTACAGATGCACCACTGTACAGGCAGAGTAAGCCTCCCAAGTTACTAGCTTTTAAGCAATTTTGCATTTTTAAAGGCACTTCTCCTTGTTTCATTTTTGGGGTTGTTCAAATTGGTGACATTGATATATGTCCCTCAGGGTGGGACCTGGGCCCCCATACCTATTTTAACGCCAATAACTAGAATATAAGCCAGCCAAGTGGGGACTTGCAAAATTAACAAGTCAGTTCCCATAGACTGTAATGGTATTTGTTGTATAACTTTTGCCCATGTTAGGCTCTTTGTTTTCCCCCCCTGGACCGGGGGTGTTTGTCCCATATGTAATTTTGTAGCATGCTGGATGATGTGCTTCATTTTGGACACGGAGTGGCTTATTTTGTGCTGCATTTGGGTTGTTCTAGGCATGCTCAGGGACTTTGTTTTTTTGCTGTGGCTTTTGGTGTGGGAAATGCATTTGTGTTGGTCTGGGCATGCTCAAGGTCTTTGGGCTTATAGCGTGCGTTCCACGGGAGACAGGAAAACCGTTTTCCTGTCTCCCGTGGAATGCACGCTATCAGCGGCGATCGCGGAGGTTTTCTGAATGCCTGTTTGCAACCCTGATCTTGTGAGTAGCGCTGTTATGCGCATTTGAATATTTCTCCACACTACTTCACCATATCATCTTCTTTTGTTTTTGGGTGGAATATGATGTCCTGCACTTCCAAACATGTATCCCATTGACTACGATCCAGGTTCCATCCTATTTGCCTTTAGAATTGCAACTTTTCAGGTGACTGATTGTTATTATAGGCTGAAGGGTTGATAGCCTACCATCGCTTGTCAGCGGGATTTTTTCCAGGATTTTGCACATTATTCCAGTTCATGTCACTTTATATGTGTTAGTTCATTGTCACTTTGCCACTTTGTCCATGCTGGCATTATGTCTTTTCAGATTTTTTCTTGCCAGTATGTTTATTTACATCACATGTTTTAGCCTAGCATTTATTCAATAGGTGTAATTTATTTATGATATCACCATTATCTATACAGTTATTTTCTCATATATATATATATATATATATATATATATATATATATATATATATATATATTTTGAGTGTTGTTCTATTGCCAGCGCTGTATTTATTCGTTTCACATATACAAAGTTTTAGCACTTTTTTTACAGCAGCGGCAACACATTTTTCTCTATATCCATTTTGTTGAGTTGCTAGCACTGCATTTATTGGTTATAATAATGGTCTAGCACAGGGTTTTCAAACTACAGGCCTCCAGTTGGTCAGGAACTACAATTCCCATAATGCCTAGTCTTGTCTGTGAAGGTCAACGTTTTACAATGCCGAGAGAGCCATAGTTTGAAGATTCCTGATCACTCTAGCATGTCTTGAAAAAGGGTGGTTTTTCATGTGCCCTGTATACTGCCCAAGAAATATGTTTAGGAAAATACAAGCATATGGTCACCTTTAAAGATCAAGATCTAAAAATAATAATTTTTTGGGTTTAGAAACACTTCTCTGTTCTTTGTAATGTATTGAAAGATTTGGGTAAAAAAATAAAAAACACATTTCAAAGATTAGAAGTGATAGGAATGAGATTAGCATCAAAGGGGTTAATTAACTGAGTACACCTACTAATTGTCTAACAAAACACATCCAATGACATGAAATTAAACAACTGTATTGGGCGTGCTCTATTATCAATGAGAAAACCACAGTTACCCTAGCGCCAGTTGCAGTTTACATATGCGGGTATTTATTATCATTATTTGCGCTTCAATGTGCCCTGGTTTGCACATTCAATTAATGACTTTCCCAGTACACAAATTAATTTATGAACTGGTGCAGTGCCTTCTTCTTAGTAAATCACCACCAAAGTTTTTAATTTCAACTAGAACACCCAGCTTTTTAACATCTTCATTCGCTGTAAAGATTTGCAGGAAAAGCTTATGGGAATATTTTGGAGTATTACGAGCATGAAAGTAAGTTTCTTGACTACAAAGGACATCATCATGTAGTTTTTCTGAATCCTTTCACAATGCTTGTCATTTAAATGGGCTATTAAGTGCATGTGCATTAAGAGATATTATTTTAAGGACCATCGTGGGATAGAAAAATAAGATAGGTAATGTAGCCCTCCAGTGATGTCAGGTAAGACAGGCTTGAGGCATAGGAGGTGTTATGGAAACTTACAGTTCTGAAGTTGACATGGAAGTGTTTCAGATGAAAAGATCCCTTCGATCTTGATGTGGCATGAACAGGATGTAGAGAGCAACTACAGATTCGGGTCTTGGTGCAGAAAACAAACTCAGAACAGAGAAGAAAAAAGGCAATAACATATAAACTAAAGTAAAAGTGAAAAATAGCACTGAGTGGCAAAAGCCACATCAGAGAACAAGGGGGGTCATTTCCTGGGAGCGTTAGGTATAGTTCTTGGTATTGATTTTTAAAGAAAACACACCTCGCTAAAGCATAGCACATAAAATCAACCCGCAACTTGTTTTCATATTGGAAGCACTCTGCCAGTAGATGATTTTGAAAAAGAGGCATCATCGTCTGCAGGGAGCAGACCCCACTTTTTGGCGAGTTGGAGGCCTTCCTCCACTGCAAGCACCATAACAATGCAGAAGCTTTGTGGGGAAACCCTATATGTAGATAATTCTGTGGTTACGTGGTAGCTCAGTGAAAGAATTCAGCGGGGTGTGACTGGTAGCTCAATATTAGGAGCGCGTGAGCTTCTTATTCTCTTAGTCTGCATCTTGCCTACCCATCTCTTGGGATCTTGCATGTGTCTGCTGGCATTTATCAAGTGCCTCCTTGCCCTACATTGCTAGCTGCTGCTAACTCTGCTGTCCTCCAGCTTTTTGGCATCTTGGCACTCTTAATTCCCTACCAGTTTCCCCACCAACTATTTTAGCAGTTTTTCAGCCTACCAGCTTACTGATTCCCCTGCTGGTTTTCTCACGGTGGCTGCTGTTGCTTCAATCTGGTTGTGCAAGCTGTGTCGTGCTATGTGACTCAGCCTTGCTATCTTCCAGTCCCCCCCCACTCTGTCCCCCTCACTTTACTCTGCTGGTTCTGCTCAACACTCTGCCCTTTGTGGACTCTCCTGGTGATAGATATGGCTCCTTCTCTCATTGCTTTTCATCTACTTGTCATCTGCCTGGCTTTTTTGTACTTCTGCTTCTCTATTTACAGTCATAATCAACTGCTACAAGCACATGTTTACAACCATAACTGCTCATAACTAATACCCACAGTTAGCTTGCTGCTGTCCTGATATGATATATTAATAAATCGTTTGTAAAAGAAAAGTACAAGCCGGGATTGGTGACAAATGGTGGCTAATTCATTAACCGCACATGCGCCCACTGTGGTGTCATGTTTTACGGCTGAATTGTGGTATGCTGACAAGCCATGCAGGAATCCCACATGACCCTCATGTCACTGCCATAACTGCCCATGTGCATTAATGGCTCCTCCCTCCCTAAGCTCATTGATTTACTTGGGCCTGACATTTAAAAGGGGTAAATCGAACTAGCCATAACAGCCTAAGCTGTCAGTGCATTCCAACAGCACTCTCATGTGGGTAAATAAGGGAAAAACACCTAATTGAATAATCTACTGCAATTGTGACACTGGTTGAACAGCCACCAGGGGAACAGGGGAACAGGGACAGAAACCAGAATCCCTGATAGGGGCCTGATAGGGGCTTAGAATGTTCCCATCCCTTGGAGAGCAACAACTTATAGTTTACAGCTATGATATATACAACTATGTCAACATATGAAATGTATTCTATCCAGCCCAGCACATAGAAATATAAAGACATATAATAAAGAAAAAAAAAACAAAAAAAAAGGTACAGAATATACAAATGCATGTAGTGCCATGCATAGTGATTATGCTTGTATATGCATAGATCACCTCCTTATTGCTCATTACCAAAAAAGGTTTGAAATTGACTGCAACGTTAGGGCCCGGTGCTTGTGTTGCCCCCAGCTGGTGAATCCATCTGGCCTCTCTTTGTAAGATGAGGCGATCCCAGTCTCCTCCTCTTATATCATTGTGTATTCTTTCAGGAGCAAAGAATCTAAAACAATGTGGATTTTTGTTGTGTTTCCAGGTTCTGTGTTTGCCAATGGGGGACATGGTGTCTCCCCCTTTTAATGGCAGAAACGTGATCATATATATGTTTCCATAAATGGTGGTTTGTCTTGCTGACATATTAGCTACTACATACACGTCATTAGATAAACAGTGGCCATAGTTTGAAAATTTGCAAAGTGTTTAGCCTCATGGATTTCACCATTTGGTAGCGTGTGACTTGCTCCAGGCCAAAGAAATTTACAGTGGGAGCAACCCCCACATCTATGGGTACCTGGATATTTACATTTGTATTGTCTTCCTGTATTTTATTGGGTTTTTATGTGATAGACCAACATAAAGTGGCACATAATTGTGAAGTGGAAGGAAAATACTAAATGGTTTTCAATGTTTTTACAAATAAATATCCGAAAAATGTGGCTGCATTTTTATTCAGCCTCCTTTACTCTGATGCCCATAACTAAAATTTAGTGTAACCAAGTGCCTTCAGAAGTCACCTAACTAGTAAATAGAGTATTTAATTTATTCTCAATATAAATACAGCTGTTCTCTGAAGCTCATAGAGGTTTGTTAGAGCACCTTGGTGAACAAACAGCCAAGGAACACATCAGACAGATCAGGGATAAAGTTGTGGAAAAGTTTAAAGCAGGAGGCGCATGCACGGCAGCGTCCAAGATGGCCGCTTAGCCCGGGAGCTCCGCGCCACCCCGATCTAACACCATCCATAGCGGTGGTGCAATCCCTCGTTCCAGCCCGGCTCTTGTCCCTGCAGCTTGGGGACACCTCCAGCCACACCTGGATGTCCTTTTCTGCCCCCAGGCGGAACCTCATTGACGCCCTGAACGGATCCCAGGAGCGGCCCGGCCATCCCAAAATGGCCGCCGTCTCCTCACAAGGCCTGCCCTGCCTGTCAGAATCCATCGCAGATCAGGATCAAGGGGCCCTCCCGTCCTCACAAGCATCGGATGCCACAGTGAGTACTCTCCCGGGGTTCCCCTCTCCAGCATCCACTGACTCTCTATTAAGGAGGACATTTGGAGGGGCAGCTCTCACCCCTCAGCAGGACCTGCCTCACAGTCCGGACTCCTGGGACATACAGGCCAGGGGGAGGGATCTCCCTCCCTCCCCTACTGATTTCCCCTCCATGATAGCTGCTTTTTCCCAGATGCTATCAAAAGGCCTATCCCACACAGCTACACAGATCACTGCTTCCATACATGCAGATTTGCAGCAGATTGGTGCCAGAATTGAAGTGATCGAACAAAAATCTGATCAGGCCATCCTGAGAATTAACCAAAATACTTCCAGAATCCAGGATCTTCAGGACCAACTGGAATCCGCCACCTCTAAAATAGATGACCTCGAGAACAGGTCGAGACGTTACAACTTTCGTCTCAGGGGGCTCCCCGAACCCGTTAAAGATACCCACATGGCAGTCCAGGACTTCATCAAGAGTTTAATCCCCAATATTCTGGCTCACCGCTTAGAGCTCGACAGAGCCCACAGGGCGCTACAACCACCTCGTTCCGATGGTCTGCCACGAGACATCATCATGAAACCGCATTTCTATGCAGTCAAGGAAGAAGTGATGAAGCTCTCCAGGTCAGCAGAGAAACTGATGTTCCAAGGCCATCAGGTCCAAATCTTCGCTGATATATCCCCGTATACCGTACAAAAAAGAAGAGCCCTGAAACCGCTACTACAAGTCCTGGCGAGCAAAGAGATCACCTATAGATGGGCCTTCCCGCTGAGATTGAACTTCTCATACCGCAACAAACCATACAATTCTTCTCATACCGCAACAAACCATACAAACCATACAATTTTTCAACGTTCCAAGACGGGGAACGACTTCTCCTTCATCTGGGTCTGATTACTCAGGACGTCCCAAGTCTTCTGCCTCTCGAGGAGCATCGTCTGTCAAGAGAACATCCCCCACCAGCCCAGCGTCTCCAGTGTGGCAGAAACAGCTTTCCAAGCGATCGAAAGAGTCCATTCCCCCATGATTGGGCCTGCAGCATCATCAGTCTCTGTTTTTGATCCTCCCCTGGGTCTGTGTCGACGACCGACCTGATGTCAGTTTTTTGGTGACTTTCCTCTTCTGAGTTCTTCCCAGGACTTCCTTTCGGATCTCTACGGGTCCAGATTTTCTGGGGAAAATGTTGTACTGTTCCGTTTTTAATAATGTTTTTTTTTTTTCTTCTTTTCTTCTTTTTTCTCCCAAATATCTGAAGCTTTTTGATCACTACTACTATGTGATAGCAGGGCTTGCATTGCATTGTTTATGTACTGCCACGATTTCAATCAGAGGCGGTGTTGACCGGAGTGGTCATAGTGCGCCTCTCTCTGGCTCCGATAGCTGAACCCTTGTTCACTCACCTATCGGACCCAGACTCTCTCGACCCTTGGGTCACAGAATTTTTGCTTTGTTTTGGGTTCCGGTCCAGGCGGGGGGGGTCCCTCGCTGGTCCGTGGGGATTTAGGTAAAAATTTTCTGATGCAATATCTAATGGTTCGTTTTTTCACTCCTCTCTACCTCTTTTCTCTGCTCTTCTTTCCTTTCTCCTTTCCTCCCGCCCTCCCCCCTCCTCCTCTTCAGCTACAGGTTCTCGCTGGATCTCCCGTTTGCTGTAACACAGGTCGAGCCCGTCATGTTGCTGGGGATGTCTCCTATCTGCCAGGGACAATTAGGACATCAGGTGAGAATTACAAATACTTAGCACCACACTCAGTACTTCCCCATGACTGACTCCACGCCACTGAATGGGACACTTAAGATTCTCTCCCACAATGTACAGGGCCTTAATTCTCCTGTGAAGAAATGCAAAATACTGCAACAGCTCCACACTCTGAAGGCTGATGTAGTACTGCTCCAGGAAACTCATTTCCCAGCCTCCTATCAGCCCAAATTCCTTCACAAAAGCTTCATGAACTTCCACCTAGCTAATGCTGACAACAAAACGAGAGGAGTGGCAGTCTGCTTCTCCAACAGAACTCAATTCGTGCATGCAAACACCATCAAAGATCCAGAGGGACGTTACATACTAGTGTCAGGTATGATTAATGGTGAGGCCTACACGTTTGTCTCATATTATACCCCTAACACACGCCAGGACCTCTTTTTTGACACCACACTCAAGGTACTTAAGCCGCATTTCGTTGGCACAGTGATATTGGGGGGAGACTCCAATACCCCATTTGACTACTCCTCTGACAAATCAAACCCCCTGCAGCCCAAATCAAAACGGCCTCCTAAACGTAGCCTTCGGGTGGCACAAATAGTACAATCTTTTGGCCTGATTGATATCTGGAGGGAAATGAACCCCCAAACTAGAGACCACACACACTACTTGGTCCCCCACCACACCTTCTCTAGGATTGATCACATATTTGTCCCACTACACGTAATCCCAAGAGTAACCTCCTCCAAAATATATGACACTCCACTATCCGACCACTCGATAATGTCTATGTCGCTCAGGGGCGGGGCGGGGGTTAAGGGTCCCTTTCAATGGCGCCTTAATGAAACTCTCCTAAGCAACCCAACCCACTGCACGCTCCTGGACAAAGCTCTTTCCGACTACTTTATTGAGAATGACATGGGGTCGGTCTCCCCGGGATGTCTTTGGGCAGCACACAAGGCGGTGATGAGGGGCAGGCTCTTACAACTCTCCTCTCAACTTAAAAAGGAAAGCAGGGCGGAAGTTTCGCGACTCACAGCAGACTTCCGCTTGCTGAGCAAAGCCCACAAACAACACCCTACACCGGATAACCTGGCCAAACTTGACTCAGCTCGAGTGAAACTCAACCTCTCTCTTACTACCTCCGCGGAGAAACACTTACGGTGGTCCGGCGCGCGTTTCTATTACCAATCGGATAGGATAGGCGCTAAGTTAGCTGCCAAACTTAGCCCGAGGATCCATACCTTGGCATTTCCCAAAATTCGTGCCTCGTCGAGCAATCTGACGCAAAATCCAACCATCATTATGAAATCATTCCATGATTTTTACTCACATCTTTATGAGAAAGTACCCCACACACATTCCAAGGCCAGAGATCGGTTTCTCCAAGACATTAACCTGCCTCACCTACAGCAAACACACCGCGATCTGCTAGACGCCCCCTTCTCCTCCGAGGAAATCTTAGATATCATTAAATCCTTGAAAATGAATTCTGCCCCGGGTCCAGACGGTTTTTCGGTATGTTATTATAAGAAGTTTGGCCCTCGTCTGGCTCCTTACATGGCCCGGTTCTTCAACTCCCTCCGGGATGGAGCCCCTCTCCCTAGCGATTTAAACTCGGCTTTTATCTCGGTCATGCCTAAACAGGGTAAAGACCCAAGCGAGGTGGACAGCTACCGCCCTATTTCGTTAATCAATAACGATCTCAAAATAATGACTAAAATACTGGCAAACAGGATGTCTAACTTTATTGCTAATTATATACATAGGGACCAAGTGGGCTTCATCCCGGGGAGACATGGACCGGACCAGGTTCGCAGAGCTATTGATTTGATTTCCCTTCTGCAGTCCCAGTGGGACGGAGGCCCTGCTCAAGAGGGCTTCTTGCTGTCGCTGGATCTGCAGAAGGCCTTTGATTCCGTGTCGTGGCCCTACATTTTTGACATTCTAGAACGCTGGGGGTTTGGCGATGGTTTTCGCATGATAATTCACACACTATATTCCTCACCCTCAGCACAGGTGCGACTAATGGGCCATTACTCGGAACCCTTTAATATTCGTAGGGGAACTAGACAGGGTTGTCCCCTTTCACCCTTGATTTTCGCTATTGCGATCGAGACACTGGCTATAGCCATCAGATTGAACGAGAACATCAAGGGAGTGAAATGTGGTCCTGACATTCACAAATGCGCCCTATTTGCTGACGACATGCTCTTGTTCCTCACTGCTCCTCTCACATCCACACCAAATGTCCTCAGACTTCTGAGAGACTTCAGTCTCGTCTCTGGTCTTCAGGTGAACGTGACTAAATCTGTGGCCCTCAATGTTTCGGTCCCGGTACCTCTCATAGATCAACTCCGACCACACTTTCCCTTCACGTGGGCTAGCGACTCAATCCCCTATTTGGGCATCAAGCTGACGAAAAACATTGGTGACTTATATGCCGCTAACTACCCCCCCATGCTCCGCTCTCTAGAGCTGGACCTACAGAAATGGTCGAGGGAGGGCCTGTCATGGTTAGGTAGACTCAACGCAGTCAAAATGACTCTCCTGCCACGCCTTTTATACCTGTTTCGCTCACTTCCTATACCGATTAAAAAATCTGTCTTGACCAAATTTCAGTCCGGGATGATTAGGTTTGTCTGGGGGGACAGAGGTCATCGCTTCGCTAAAGAAATTTTGTTTAGGCTTCGGTCGCAAGGGGGCCTGGGTCTTCCAAACTTGTGGCTATATTACCAGGCAGCACAGCTAGCATAGTTCTCAGCCATCTACACTAAAATCTGCAGGCCAGATTGGATCTCTATTGAGAGACAAGCAGTACCGCATTTCACACTCGACTTCTTAACATGGAGACCTCCCAAACATAGACCGGCCATCTTAGCCCCCACATTGTCTCACTTCCTAGCCCTCTGTGACCAATTGCATATCCACGCCAACTTGATTTCCCCCTTAAGGCCTCTCACACACCTTTTTCACAATCCTGATTTTCCCCCTGGGATGAACATACATGCATTTCATTGGTGGCTGAACAAAGGACTTTTCCGGATAGGCTATTTCTTTACACCCAATGGCCCCATTTCATTAGGCCATTGTTTGAGTACATTGGAAATGCCTTCCTCGGAAAAGTTTCGACTTTCACAAATACGACATTCTCCACTCACTTTGTACTGATAAGATGAACACTCCTAAGGCCACGATGTATGAGCTATGGTGCTCTTCGTCAGCCCCCCAAAAAGGTGGGATATCCATTATCTACGTGTACCTGGCAGATAGGACGGACACCCTGGCATACGCTCGATCCTGGGAATCGGACCTGGACATTCAGTGGGATCCTGCTAAGTGGTTCCAAGCATTCAGCAGATCATCGAAAGGTATCCTAAATATGGCCTTGATTGAGGCTAACATTAAAGTCTTTACTAAATGATATTATGTCCCGGCCAGGCTCTCCAGGATATTCCCGGACTCCTCTCCCCTCTGCTACAGAGGTTGCGGTCATATTGGCACGATGCACCATATCTGGTGGACATGCCCCCGCATACGGAGTTACTGGAATAAATTCCTCCATATTCTAAGGAGAGTATCTGGGGCAGAGGTTCCACAGGACCCCACATACATTCTACTGAATTGCACACTGCACAACACTCCTAAAAATACACAACAACTTATATTCTTTATGTGTTTGGGAGCCAAAGTTACTCTAGCGAAAGCATGGAAAACTCCTTCGGTGTCTATATCGGCCACCAAACTGAAGATTTCCTGGATAATGTCACAGGAACAAATAGTGGCTAAACTACGTGACACGGTCCCACGCTTTGAAGGGATTTGGGAACCTTGGGCTAGGTATGTCGGTATCTCACTTTACCCAGGCCACCTACTAACGTAGGAGAGAGTCCGGCGAGATTACCACCTCTTTTCGTATACCCCACCCCCCTCCCTCCGTCTGTCCTCTTCTAGCTCCCTCTCTCCTCTTCATCTTTCTTCTCTGCTCTTTCTTTTTATGTTCTACCCTCATCTTTCTTACGCCTGCTAACGGCTAATAACGGTTTTACTAGGCCAAAGCATACTCAATTGTTCTCTTAGGCTGTCCTAAACTATTTACTTGGCGTCCCAGCCTCGATGGCAGCCAGTTTCTCTCAGGTTTCTATCCTGGACGATGTGTCTGTCAGCTCCGTCCCGGGGGCTGCCTCGCCTGGGTATCTTCCCGGCGTGAGCACTTCCCCAGGGGAGCTGACAGGAGATTGGGTGGCACCTCCTTTGGTGGGAACCCTGAAGCTCTCGCACTTCACAGTGTGTTCCTATTGGGGTGAAGTGATGATCTCAGGGGCCTTCCTGGGGGGGTTCCCAGTTTGTAATTCTTCTCAGGTTGTCCGTTCTCCTAGCGGAAGTTAACAATTCATTATTAAGACAGTAAACATGCCAGGAACTTTGCTCTACCTTTTATATATCATCTGTGTAAGTGCTATGTTGTTCCTTCCATGTATTTCCCTCTTTTGGCTGCCTTGGTCATTGAGGAGTATTATGTTGTATTCTTTGTTCATATCACATTTTCATTGCAAAAATTTCAATAAAAACATTGAAACAGAAAAGTTTAAAGCAGGGTTAGGTTAAAAAAAAAATCCCAAGCTTTGAACATCTCACGGGGCACTGTTCAATCCATCATCTGAAAATGGAAAGAGCATGTCACAACTGCAAACCTACCAAGACATGGCCGTCCACCTAAACTGACAGGTCGAGCAAGCAGAGCGTTAATCAGAGAAACAGCCAAGAGGCCCTTGGGAGCTGCAGAGATCCACAGCTCAGGTGGGAGAATCTGTCTACTGGACAACTATTAGTTGTGCACTCCACAAATCTTGCCTTTATTGAAGAGTGGCAAGAGGAAATCCATTGTTGAAAGAAAGCCATAAGAATACCCATTTGCAGTGTCCGAGAAGCCATATGGGGGACACAGCAAACATGTGGAATAAGGTGCTTTTATCAGATAAGACCAACTTTTAACATTTTGGCCTAAAATCAAAATGCTATGTGTGTCAGAAAACTAACACTGCACATCATCCTGAACACACCATCCCTGCCCTGAAATATGGTGGTGGCAGCATCATGATGTGGGGATTATTTTCTTCAGTAGTGACAGGGAAGCTGGTCAGAGTTGATGGGAAGATGGGTAAAGCCAAATACAGGGCGATCTTAGAAGAAAACCTGTTAAAGTCTGCAAAAGACTTGAGACTGGGGCGGAGGTTTACCTTCCAGCAGGACAACAACCCTAAACATACAGTCAGAGCTACAATCGAATGGTTTAGATCAAAGCATATTCATGTATTAGAATGCTCCAGTCAAAGTCCAGACATAAATCCAATTGAGAATCTGTGGCAAGACTTGAAAATTGCTGTTCACAGACACTCTCCATCCAATCTGACAGAGCTTGAGCTATTTTGCAAAGGGGAATGAGCAAATATTTCACTCTCTAGATGTGCAAAGCTGGTAGAGACATACCCAAAAAGACTTGCAGCTATAATTGCAGTGAAAAGTTGTTCTATAAAGTATTGACTCTAGGGGGCTAAATACAAATGCATGCCACACTTTTCAGATATTTATTTGTAAAAAATTTTGAAAACCGCTTATCATTTTCCTTCTACTTCACAATTATATGTGGCTTTGTGTTGTGCCCTAAAAATCAGTAGCACCTTATTTGTATTATACTGGTCATGTGCTTTCAGAAAATATATGGTTTGGGGGGGGGGGGTCTTTAACAAACTCTGAAAGCTGTAAGGGAAAAATAAAAAAGCAATGAAAAAATTACAAAAATGGCCTGGCCATCTGAGTGTAAAAATGGAGCACAGGGCCTGGCATCAAAAAGGGTTAAGTTCTGCACTTTATTGTTGTACATATATATGAACTGACATCAAATGAATATGATGTGTGTGTGTGTGTGTATGTATATATATAGATATATATATATATATATATATATATATATATATAGATATATATATATATATATATATATATATATATATCTATATATATATATATATATATAGATATATATATATATCTATATATATGTATATATATTTATTTATTTATGAATTAATGCTTTTTTGTAAGGGGAAATGAGTAATAGTTCTCAAATTACTTATTATTCATAGGAGGAATAATTAAGTAGGATTGAATACCAATTATAAGTTTATTAAATTCTTAATTTTGTTTTGGATCTGTGTTGTAATGGGATAGTGTGGGTTTTTTATTTATCATTAAGGATGTGTCTGTCTTGTTGTTGTTTGTATACAGTATATGCCTTTATTTTGTATGAAAAAAATATTTTTCTAATAAATACAATCTGTTCATAAAAATTCCCAAAAAAACAAAAATAAAGAATTCAGCTGTTTGCACGCTAAAATGGTGTGCTGTGCTAAATCTGCATAGACAGAAATGCCACTGTGGGGATCTGGTAGTGGAAAGTATTACCTTGTAAATACCATCAAATCATCCTTCACATGAAAAAAAATGAATTTTCACTATAATGTCTCTAGGGACATTATCAGGTAGGTGCAAGGGCTTTGGTAGCGTGTGGGCTCTGTCCACCACTACTTCCCTTTCAGGGGTAGATGGTAATAAAGTAGAAATCATCTGCCGTAAATATCTTCTGAGGTCAGAGATGGGATCGGTCTCCACTACACCACAAATTTTGACATTATTCCTGCAGGACCAATCCTCTAAGTCTGCCACCTTTAATATCAATGCATGTAATTCCTCTCCAGTCTCATTGTGTGCATCAATCAATTTGTTGTGAGCAGTTGCAAACTCCCCCATTTTTTACTTCATGTGGCCCATTCTATCACCTAAGGCTGATACATCCACCTTCATTTGAGGCATAAAAGACAGCATATTTTTGTGTTTTCATATTAGTGTCATTAATGGGGAGACTGTTGGTAGGGAAATCTTCCATATGTTCAGAAAACTCTCTAGTAGTATTATGAGAGAAAGAATCAGCAGAGGTCTTACCAGTGTATAGAGAATCAGATGAATGGAGTAGCCACAACTTTTGTGGGCTGCAGAAAGAAGATTCCCTTAGGGAGACCCTGCTGCTGCCACGCTGTTATTTTCTCTGGGCTTGAGGAGGGGAGCACTGTCCATTGTGAGAGCCACCAACCCATGATGCCAGAAACATGCATGCATCTGCACCATCTTAAGTGGAGGGAGCTCCCACTGGAGTGAGGAACTTAGTAAGCTTACAGGGCCCCTCTTTGATTTTCCGTTTTACCATCAGGAGTCCAGGTGTCCCCAGGATGGAAAAGTAATGTTGGAAGTGAGTTTGGCTTCCCCACATCACTGTAAAGGCACAAGAATTGCCAAAGCTCCCAAAGCTTTTATTCTAAGTAGCCATCTCCTCAGCTACCAGTCATGCCCGCCAAAACTGACAATTTATTTTAACATGGAATCAATATGGTTAACCATTCTCAATTTCTATCCAATCAATGTTACTGAATACTAATATTATACCATAGACACAGCATATAGCTAATCGCACAGCCGATAATCTCAATATCTCATTGTCATCCTGCGATTCATCCTATTTTCAGATCTGAAAGATATATATATGCATAAAAAGATATATATCTTCAATAAATAGATGTAAAAATCTGTTCAGTCATAACACAAAACCAATGACCTATTAAATAAACAAATAAAGATCTAGATCCATGTTTAAACCGTGTGGGGCAAGTGTATTCAAAAAATTGATCCAGTGTACCTCTCTTTTTCTGAGGGTTAATTCATGATCCCCCTCTTCTGTTTCTTTCAATCCCCTCCAGGACCATATATTTAAATTGTGACACACTATGTCCAAATTCAACAAAATGTCTAGCAAGTGGTAGCTGTGTTAATTTATCCCTAATAGAATATTTGTGTCTTGCAATTCTATCCTTCACTTTCTGTGTAGTTTCACCAATTTAGACTAATCCACATGGACATTTGATGGCATATACTACAAATGATGACTGAGATGTATAGTGTCCCCTAATAGGAATATTGGTCCTGGAGGGGATTGAAAGAAGCAGAAGTGGGGGGATCGTGAATTAACCCTCAGAAAAACTGAGGTACACTGGATCAATGTTTTTAATACAATTGCCCCACACAGTTTAAACATGGATCTATTTCTTTATTTGTTTATTTAATAGGTCATTGGTTTTGTGTTATGACTGAACAGATTTTTACATCTATTTATTGAAGATATATATCTTTTTATGCATATATATATCTTTCAAATCTGAAAATAGGATGAATCACAGAATGACAATGAGATATTGAGATTATCGGCCATGCGATTAGCTATTTGCTGTGTCTATGGTATAAGATTAATATTCAGTAGGGATGAGCCGAACACCCCCCTGTTCAGTTTGCACCAGAACATGCGAACAGGCAAAAAAATAGTTTGAACACACGAACACCGTTAAAGTCTATGGGACTCGAACATGAATATTCAAAAGTGCTAATTTTAAAGGCTTATATGCAAGTTATTGTAATAAAAAGTGTTTGGAGACCTGGGTCCTGCCCCAGGGGACATGGATCAATGCAAAAAAAAGTTTTAAAAATGGCCGTTTTTTTCGAGAGCAGTGATTTTAATAATGCTTAAAGTGAAACAATAAAAGTGTAATATTCCTTTAAATTTCATACCTGGGGGGTGTCTATAGTATGCCTGTAAAGGGGCGCATGTTTCCTGTGTTTAGAACAGTCTGACAGCAAAATGACATTTCAAAGGAAAAAAAGTCATTTACAACTACTAGCGGCTATTAATGAATTGTCGGTCCAACAATACACATAAAAGTTCATTGATAAAAACAGCATGGGAATTTCCCACAGGGGAACCACGAACCAAAATTTAAAAAAAAATGGTGTGGGGGTCCCCCTAAATTCCATACCAGGCCCTTCAGGTCTGGCATGGATATTAAGGGTAACCCCGACCAAAATTTAAAAAAAAAATGGTGGGGTCCCCCTCAAAATCTATACCAGACTCTTCAGGTCTGGTATGGATTTTAAGGGAACCCTGCGCCAAAATGAAAAAAAATGGCGTGGGGTCCCCCCAAAAATCCATACCAGACCCTTATCCGAGCACACAACCTGGAAGGCCGCAGGAAAAGAGGGGGGTGAGAGAGCACCCCCTCTCCTGAACCATACCAGGTCACATGCCCTCAACATTGGGAGGGTGCTTTGGGGTAGCCCCCAAAGCACCTTGTCCCCATGTTGATGAGGACAAGGGCCTCATCCCCACAACCCTTGCCCGGTGGTTGTGGGGGTCTGCGGGTGGGGGCTTATTGGAATCTGGAAGCGCCCTTTAACCAGGGGACCCCCAGATCCCACCCCCCCGTGTGAAATGGTATAGGGGTACAAAAGTACCCCTACCATTTCACAAAAAAAGTGTCAAAAATGTTAAAAATGACAAGAGACAGTTTTTGACAATTCCTTTATTTAAAGTCTTCTTTCTTCTATCCTCTTTCTTCTATCTTCCTTCGGTTTCTTCCTCCGTCTTTTTCCTCTTCTGGTTCTTCTGGTTCTTCCTTCGGTGTTCTCATCCGGCATCTTCCTCCGAGGCGTCTTCTTCCCTTTTTCTTCTCGGGCCACTCCACTTCCATGATGGGAGGCTCCATTATTTAAGAACCGTCAGAAGATGAGAAGCGTCACACAGCGGGAGCCTCCCATCATGGATGCATAGCGGCCCGAGAAGAAGAAGGGAAAAAGACGCCGCGAAGGAAGATGCTGGACGAGAACACCGGAGGAAGAACCAGGAGAACCATTAATCATTAAAAGCCACAAGTAGTTTTAAATGACTTTTTTTCCTTTAAAATGTCATTTTGCTGTCAGACTGTTCTAAACACGGGAAACATGCGCCCCTTTACAGGCATACTATAGACACCCTCCAGGTACAAAATTTAAAGGAATATTACATTTTTATTGTTTCACTTTAAGCATTATTAAAATCACTGCTCCTGAAAAAACGTCCGTTTTTAAAACTTTTTTTTGCATTGATCCATGTCCCCTGGGGCAGGACCCAGGTCCCCAAACACTTTTTATGACAATACCATGCATATAAGCCTTTAAAATTAGCACTTTTGACTTCTCCCATAGACTTTTAAAGGGTGTTCCGTGGCTTTCGAATTTGTCGCGAACACCCCAAATTGTTCACTGTTCGGCGAACTGGTGAACAGCCAATGTTCAAGTTGAACATGAGTTCGACTCAAACTCGAAGCTCATCCCTAGTATTCAGTAACATTGATTGGATAGAAATTGAGAATGATTAACCATATTGATTCCATGTGAGATGATGCTTGTGAAACACATATAAATGATTGTGGTGAAAACCTTCAGATGTGTTCTGACTGATCTAAGGAAGGGAACGAACAAATCAGCCAGAAAAGGAATCTTTGTCTGAACAGATGATTGTAACGATTTTGTTTGGAATGACTTTACTTGCTTTGTAATCTTTTTCTAAAGATTTGTTGGAATAAAGCAACACATTTTTAAGTGCAGCAACCTTTGGAACTTTATTCTTATATATACAAGGTCGGTGGGGGGACCTGTTTGCTGGCACTAGATTTAAAGCTGTGTGCGGTTCTCCTCTACACTTCAATCTGTATATTTCCCTTAGGAACGGGCACCAGCAAATTCTTTTGGAATCGTCACAGAAATGGCTACAGGCGGCTCATATTGTTTTACAGAAGCTGACGCTTCAAGGATTGACCATACAACAGAAGATTTTGGAGTTGGAAAAACAACTAGAGCAATGCTCCAATCAAGAGGAACTATTGGATTTCAAAAAAGTAAATAATGATAAATTGAAGAGTTTTCGCAGAAATATCCAGCTTCGTAAGCGAACAAAACTTGAACGTGACCGTGAGGACTATAATAATGATCGAGTTTATAATTTCGTCTGATCATAAATACTATCGCACGAAAACCTATAAGAAAGGACAACAGAAACAGTTTATTAATTCATCTTCTTCTACCATATCCACTGGGTTAATCAACCAATGTATCCACTACTTTTTTACCTGCAA
Organism: Aquarana catesbeiana; assembly: GCF_042186555.1. Lineage (NCBI taxonomy): Eukaryota > Metazoa > Chordata > Amphibia > Anura > Ranidae > Aquarana > Aquarana catesbeiana. Next base: position 325,703,987 of record NC_133328.1, on the reverse strand, counting down.
GTACAACCGAATCTGGACCAGGAGGGGAGGTAGAAGAACAAAGAAAAGGTACAGCCAGTGGTGTAACCACCAGACGTCAAAATCGCCAGAGACAGTGAAAAAATAATAAATAATAAATAAATAATATTCCTTCAATTACTTTAACTGAGACTGAACTGAATGTATTAAATAAGGGATTAGGTTTTTGTCCCAAGGAGAAAATGAATGTCCTTGTTTTGAAACAGGACCTTTATAGGTTTTATAGGCAATTAAGGTTTAAAGCTTACTATTCTGGTTTACCTATAGCTACATCTAAGGAATATTTACCATTGTCTAGTAAAAATATGGGATTAAAACCAAAAAAGTTAACATTCCACCCTACATCATGCTCTGTGGTTGAGGTGTACAAAAGGTGGATAATGACATGAAAAAAAATGTTGAGTGATAAAACTAAAAAAGTCCATACACCAAACAATTTAAGCAAAGATGAGGTAATGGCGTTGAACTCCTTGTCGGCTCTGCACGATATAACTATCAAACCGGCCGACAAGGGGGGTGCTATTGTAGTAAAGGACCCTGCAAAATATGAGCTAGAGGTGATGAAACAGCTCGAGGACACTAACACTTATAGAAAACTAGACACATGCCCAGTTTTTAAGGTACAAAAAAGAATTAAGGATATTTTGACCACTGCAGTAAAAAACAAAATCATAGATAATGAAACTGTAGATTTTTTATTTTCTGAACATCCTATTACACCGGTGATATACGTTTTACCAAAGATCCATAAGGATCCTTTCAATCCCTCGGGATGTCCCATTGTATCTGGGATGGAATCGGTCACAGCTCTTTTAGCGCAGTATCTTGATAAATGTTTAACACCACTATTGTTGAATACAAAATCCTATATAAAAGACACTTCTGATTTCTTATTTAAAATTCAGGATGTTAGACTATCGGCTGATTCCATTCTGATATCATGGGGCGTCCCCAGTCTTCATACAATAATTCCACATGAACTTGGGATAGAGGCTTGTCGGCGGCTGCTGATCCAGTCCAGTATATACAAAACACAACATACTGAGTTTTTATTGGATTTACTCAAAATTGTACTTGAGGAGAACTATTTCCCTTTTAAAGATACTCATTACTTACAACTGGAAGGTGCATCGATGGGTTCTAATGTTGCACCCCCATATGCGAATTTGTTCATGAATATGATAGAAACATCTTATATATTTGTTAATGATATGTTCCTTAAACACTGCCAGGGATGGTATAGATTTGTGGATGATATTTTTGCTGTATGGGATTTTCTTATTTGATAAATATATTAACTATTAGACATGTGCATTGGTTTTCGTCCGAATGCATTTTCGTCCGAATTTCGGATATTTTCGTTATCGAAAGATCTGACATAAACAAATGCTTTATTTTTGTTTTTGTTGCAACAACTCTTTGATATAGATAGGAGATTCAACATGATACTGACAATAGCGATCTGTGACCATCGAACCTGTAGACAAATGTGCCTAACCTTAGCTCTATTAGTCCAAGACTATTCTACATAGAGAGAAATGATTCAACATTATAGAAAATATAGCAAAAAAGGTCTAATGTGCCTAACCTAACTCTATTAGTCCAAGATTATTCGACATAGAGAGAAAAGATTCAACATAAAGATTTGACGAAGCAGTCGCCGCGAGTGGACATATATGGTCAAATGCTCTGCTCATAGGCTATAGAAGAATTATAATGTTGGTAGACTAGTAATAATAATTAATAAATATAATTATTACTAGTGTCATACAACATTAGAATTCTACTATAGCTTGTAGGTGGAACATTCGACAGGAAATGAACGATTGCGGCGTCGTACAGTTTAGCTGCTCCGTCGAATCTTCTTAGAACATTCAACAGACACCATAAGCCTTCAATGACAGATTCAACCAAATGCATTTTTTTAAATGAAACAAAATAAATAAACAAACGAATTTTGGGAGTAACTAAATTAATGTATTTTTCAGACAAAAACGAAATTCCGAAACAAAATATTTCAGTGTGCACATGTCTATTAACTATCTTGTTCCGGTCTCAAATTTAATATTGAAATAGGTACTACTCAAATCTCGTTTCTTGATACTACATAAAAACTTGAAAATATGACAATCACAAGTGATCTTTATGTGAAAACTACTGATTGTAATAAACTATTGCATTTTAATAGTTTTCATCCCCCAATGTCTTTGCCTCCGTCCCAAGGAGTCAGCTGATGAGGGTTCAGCGGATAGTTAGCGATTTGCTGCGCTGTAATCACAGGCTTGATGAGATGGAGACAAAATTGATTGATAGAAAAAATCCTGAAGCCTTGGTTAAAAAGGAACGGTCCAGTATGGATAGTATTCCCTTTATTATGCAATATCATCCTTTTTCACACAGAATTTCTAAAATAATTAATAAACATTGGAACCTACTCAGAATCAGTTATCCTGTGGTTCAGGAGTTCTGGTGTCCCCCTATGTCATCTTATAGGAAGGGTAGAACAATACGCAATCGATAAATTAAATCTGATCAATTTTCCTTGTCAAAAGAAGTTTATTGAGTATACAATATTATAAAGATACATAAAGTAAGTTTACAAGGATCTATAAAGTAAGCTCATTGTTTTACAGTGGGGTTTATATAGGTAAATTTCAAATAATAAACATTGGGTTCACGTAAACCTAAATTAAAGATATATATCATTTCCTTAGTTACTTTTGTAGGTATTTAAATGATTTATACCTACTATACATATTGTTTACAGGTAGAGTGTATATAGGTCAAATAAATTCTGATAATGAGCTTTAATCGTAAGGTGGAGAAAAGGAAAGAGAAAGAAGAAAAAGGGTAGAAAGGCAGAGGTATGGTCCACAAGGTTGTCCCGCTCGTCAGTTTATTATTCTTTTTAGTTCTCTTTGAAGCCTTAGAATGGGTGTCTCTGTAAGTCATTTAATCTGTTACCATGGCAACAGGACAGAGTCATTGAAATTTGACAGGAACTGTTGTTTTATCCAAGGATGCCAAAGTTTTTCAAATTTTGGAATTTGATTTTGATCGATGGCTACCATCTTAGCATGGGACATTGTATTATTCATTCTGTGAATTGTTTCTGCTAGTACCAATGTAGGAGATTTCCATGCCTTGGCCACTGTTTGTTTTGCAGCCGTTATTAGTTGGATCATAAGTTTGAATTGAGAGAGTGTTAACCATTCTGGTTTTAGATTAAGTAAAGTTATATATGGATCTGGTTGTATTATTTTTTTAAATATTTTAGATGCAATCATGAAGACTTCCTTCCAGAAGGTTTGGATTACTGGGCACGTCCACCATATGTGTAAATGTGTGCCTATTTCTGGACATCCTCGAAAACAAAGAGCTGAGGTATTAGGTGAATATTTTGCCACTCTAGCGGGTACAAAGTACCAGCGAGTTAGGACTTTATAATTAGTCTCCAGTGCTAAGATGTTGGGTGAAGATGACTTAGATGTGAGCTATATATTAGACCAGTCCGTGTCTTCTAAAGTTCGTCCCAGGTCCTCCTCCCACCTCTGAACGTAAGAGGGTCTATTAAGATTTACTACTCCATATAATTGATTATAAAGTGATGAAATTGTACCTTTAGCAAATGGATCTTTTGTACAGATTGATTCAAAAATGGATAATTGGGATAATGGTGTATCCCCCTTTAGGAATGGTGTATAGAAATTTTTGATTTGTAGATATCTAAATATCTCAGAGTTTGGTAGATCATATTTTTCTCTAAGCGATGGGAATGAAAGGAATGATTTAGATGCTATGAAGTAATTTAGTGTCTGAATGCCTGATGTTGTCCAAGCTGTAGCCTCCCTGGCGGTTTTCCCGAGTGTGGCTCGGGGTTAAAATTCAGTACCATTAGCGGTAACCCCGAGCCACACTCGGGATCGCATTGCAGGATCCTGGGGCGGCGTTACTTACCTTGTCCCCGGGATCCTGCGATGTCCCCCGCAGTGTCCGAGGGCTCCATCCTCCTCCGAAGCCTCTCCGTGCCAGGCTCCGTTCCCTGCGAGCGGCGCGACGCACGGGGGCGGAGCCTGGCGGCAAATTCAAAAAAATGTCAAAATCATAACACATACAGTACTGTAATCTTACAGATTACAGTACTGTATGAAATGATTTCACATCCCTTTTGTCCCCAGTGCTCTGGCCCATGCCCTGCATGCAGTTTTACATGATATACACTGTTCTTTCTGCCTGGAAACTGGAGATTGTCCATAGCAACCAAAAAGTGTCCCTTTACGTCAAAAGTGGCTTTAGACCAGCTAGAAAACAGCGATAGTAAATTAGAACACTTGCAGAATTGAGCGATAGTGAATTGTGGGGAAATTTATTTTATTACTATATATATATTTTTTTTTAATTATTTATTTTTATTTATTATATTATAATTTATGTTTTTGTGTTTCAAACTTTATCATACCCGGGATATCTACTAGACTCTGGTTTGGACAGATTTAAGTGGGTTATTGTTAAGATTTACAGACCTACAATATAAAACGCCAAATTTCCATGCAAAATAATTGTACCGCTTTCAGCACCTAAAATCCAAAATAATCATACCGCCAGGGAGGTTAAAAGAATTTGGGTAGATCCATGCCGGATAAAAGGCCGTATTTCTGATAAAAGAAAGGAGAGGATTGTGTGGAGATTGTAACTGATATTTGGTTTTTAGTTTATCCCAGAGAGATAAGAAGTGTTTAGTTATGGGATTATGAATTTTAAAGCGGTCTTTAGGATCAAGCCATAACAAGTTCGATATTAATAGAGGGTCATTTTCTGAAGCCTCTATAAATACCCATAATGAGATTTCCTGTTTTGCATGGTATTTGGACAGACTGGCCAAATGTGCTGCTCTGTAGTAGTTAGTAAAATTAGGGTATCCCAGGCCTCCTTTATTTTTGGGAAAATGTAGTGTGTGTATAGGTATACGTGGTTTAGAAGAACCCCATATAAACGAAGTTGCTCTTTTTTGTACTATTCTCACAAAATAGGAAGGAATTGGAATAGGGAGGACTCTGAATAGATAAAGCAATTTGGGTAGAATAGTCATTTTGATTGCATTAATCTTCCCTATCCAGGATAAAGGAAGTTGCGACCATTGTTTAATTAGATTTGTGATCTGTCTTAATACAGGAGGATAATTGGTTGAGAATAAGTCAGAATGAGATGCTGTTAAATGAATTCCAAGATATGGGATTGATTTTTCTGCCCATGTGAGTGGGAGTGCAGCCCTAGCCGGAATCAATTCCATGTTTGTGAGCGAAATATTAAGCACTAGGCATTTCTTAGGATTAATCATAAGGCCGGATAGGGCTGCAAATCCATCAAGAGCTGGTATTAAGTTAGGACCAGAGACCTGTGGTGATGATAGAAAAAGTAATATATCGTCTGCAAATATACATAATTTGTGTGTAATACCTCCTACTTCAATGCCAGTTATAGTTTGGTTTGTTCTGATGTATTGGGCCATGGGTTCGAGTATAAGGGCAAATAATAAGGGAGATAATGGGCAACCCTGTCGGGTACCTCTTTCGATATTAAAGGCATCAGATTTGTATCCAGCATATTTTATATAGGCTTTGGGTTTATTATATAATGCTTTGATCCATGTTAAAAAGTGGGGTCCAAAACCCCATTTTTGTAATGAATATTGCATATATTGCCAGGATACTGTGTCAAATGCCCTCTTAATATCAAGAGATAGAAAACATAAAGGGATTTTCCGTTTTTTAGCAATATGTGCCAATAACACTGCCCTGCGTATATTATCGCCTGCCTGTCAATTTGGCATGAAGCCTACTTGATCTCTATGTATTAATTTTCCTATAATGCTATTGAGGCGTTTTGCTATTATTTTTGCTAATAATTTAATATCAAGGTTTAACAGAGCCGATAGGCCGATAATTCACACAGGAAGTATCATCAGAAAGGGGTTTTGGGATCATACAAACAATTGCTATTAGTGTTTCTTGCCGAAAAGAATGTCCTTCTAGAAGTTTGTTAAAAGTTTCAGTGAGAATGGGAGAGAGTATTTCTGAGAATGTTTTATAGTATAAAGCCGAGTAGCCGTCTGGGCCTGGTCTTTTGTTAAGTTTTAGGTCTTTTATGGTGTTAGCAACTTCATCTATAGTTATAGGCTCATCCAAACTGCTTTTTTGATTCTGAGACAACTCAGGTAAGGTTATTTTTGAGAAGAAGGATTCAGCCTCTGTAGGATTAAATTCATTGTTTGTCTTGTATAAAGTTGCGAGATGTGAGTGAAATTTATGGACTATTTTAACTGGATTACAAGTATAAAGATTTTTTGATAATTTCAAACGTATTGGTTTGAAAGATTTGTTAGTTGAATTTAATGCCCGAGCCAAATATGTACCTGGTTTGTTTGTATTCATGTAGAAATTGTGTTTGGAGCGTTTGAGGGATTTATCAACTGACTCAGTGAGAAATAGATCGTATTCCAATCTAGATTTTTCCAGATGAGATTTTGTACTCTGAGATGGATTATCTTGGAATGATATGTAGGCTGCATTAAAATTGAGTTCTAGTTTTTTTGCTAGATTTTTGCGTTCCCGTTTAAATAGTGCCATTTGTCTTTGTATTGTACCACGTAAGACAGGCTTATGAGCTTCCCACAGTGTTATTGGGGAAATGTCTGTTGTATTATTAATTAATATGTATTCCTTTAAAGCTTGTTCAATGGCCATCTGATGTAGTGGGTGTTTGAGCATTATGTCCGGTAAGTACCACGTTGGGTCATGCGCTTTTGGTATGGCTGAGGCTATAGTAGTGTATACTGCATTATGGTCAGACCACGGAATCGGAATTATATCTGATGCAATAATTTCTGGTATCATTCCTATTGTTAGAAAAATATGATCTATTCTGGTGAAGGTTTGATGAGGGTGCGAAAAATAAGTGAATTTCTTTTTCATTGGGTTACTTTCTCTCCACGAATCTACCAGATTGTATTTGGAAAGAAGTTGAGAAAAAGGTAATCTAGAGGTTATTTTGGATGGTGTAAAAGGTGATTTATCTAGAAATGGGAGAAGGACCTGGTTCGAATCCCCGCACATTATCACTGTTCCTATTTTGTGTGTATTAATCACTTGTAATATATGTGAGAGGAATGGTGTAGGTTGTTTGTTAGGAGCGTAGTAGGAAATCACCGTGATTGCTGTATCCATTATATAACCCATGAGTATCAGGTATCTACCTTCTGGGTCTTTAATTTCTGATGATAAGGTGAATGGTGTGGATCGGTGAAATGCAATTAGAGTTCCCCTTTGCTTGGTGCAGGCAGAAGCCGTGTAAATTTGTTGATAAAAAGGAGAAATATATTTTGGAGTAGAATCTTTGGTGAAGTGTGTTTCTTGGAGGCATACTATGTGAGCCTTCTTGTTATGGAAAGTACGGAAGGCTTTGGTCCTTTTTTGAGGGACATTTATTCCCTGAACATTCAGGGAAATTATATTCAGTGGTGCCATGGCAACAGATCAAATAGTTTTGACTTACTTTTTGTTATGCAGAGCTGACTGCGCAGATCAACCTGTGTGGACTGAAGAGATGAAAAGATAGAAAAGAAACCAGTGAATTCTGGAGTAAAGAGTAAACAAAAAACATATGAGATTAGATGATACATTGTATAAATTATTTTTTGCAAGTAATCACAATTTACCCGTGAAAGAGAATAAATATCTCTCTCAGGGGAATAAGTGCCTTCGTCACACTCCCACATAATATGGTTGGGAGAATGAGGAGGGCTAATGGGGGTACACGGATCTTCCGCTTACAGGAGTAAAGTGCTATGTCAAAAGACATCAAAATGATGATTCATTAATTGGAGTGCAGAATATAGTTTTTGTTGAAATTATTTATTCCAGGGTGGTTGTATATGGTTAGTCTTGCCCTAGGCTAAATAATTCAGTTAGAAAGGTACTGTTAATAACTTTGGTATTGATGAAGATAGTTTGAATTATTTTGGGATTTTAACCCTTTTAGAGTAAACAATTACATATTTTATTCATATGTAACTGTTTAGATATGTTAACTCATAAAATTGAGGTTGTATTGCTTCAGATTAGAACAAAAACATAGTTCTAGGAACTAGTTAGGTAATAATATATTTGTTTTAAGAAAAGAAAGAAAAAGCTTCCATTACTTCTGGATTATTGAACATATTTGTCCTAAAAAGTAATAAATCTATTGTTATTACCTGAAAATATATAACTGAACAAGAATTTCCTTATTTCACTTATATATTCTAAGGCTATATGAATCAGAAGCAATAAGAAATATAACTGGAATGTAACATGATCCCACACAGTGTGTGACTATCAGAATGCAGTCACATTCAGTTATAAATACAGGTTTTTTATAGAGAACCATGTCTTAGTATAATAAATGAAGAGATATCAGGAATTAGGATGTCAGTCCATTGCATCTTCTTGGTCCATGGATGATGTGGCATAACGGCCTCTTTTATGAGAATGATGATTCCCATTTTGTTCTGAAATTTTCTGAGTGCTGCCTGAAGGTGAAGATGATGCCATTCTTCTGCGTGTGGGAGAGTTGCTGCTTGTGGGTTCTGTCAGATTTAATTTTAAAAGGGTTTGTTGTAGTTCATCTGCTGATCTGCTTCTGTAAATTGTACCTTGGTAGTTAAATCTGACTGAAAAGGGGAAGCCCCATTGATACATAATGTTGTGGCGTTGCAGTTCCATTAGTTGGGGTTTCATGGATCGTCTTTTAGTAATAGTAAGTTGGGATAGGTCAGCAAAAATTTGATAATTGTGTCCTTGAAAATTAAGTTCCTTTTTTTCTCTTGCAGCAATTAGTATTTGTTCTTTCGTTCTGTAATAATGAAATTTTGTGATTATATCACGTGGGGGTCCATCTTTCTTTTTGGCTTTGAGGGCTCTGTGTACTCTGTCCAGTTCTAAACGTTCAATAGGGATATCTGGCTTTAGTTCTTGTAATAGAGCAGTAATAGTAGATTGCAGGTCTGTCACAGTTTCAGGTATTCCCCTTATGCGCAAGTTTGAACGTCTGGCTCTATTTTCGTAATCTTCGAGCTTAGTTTGAAGTATTAAATTCTCTTCTTTTAATTGTTCCAATTCTGTTATATTTTCTTGGGTTGTAATTTCAATTTCATCCATTTTTATTTCTAAGGCTGCGGTGCGGTTTCCCAGCTCTCTTATTTCTTTGGTTAGGCTGTTTGTTATTTGGTCTGAGGTTTGTTTTAAAGCCTTATGAAGCATCTTTTCAAATTGTAATAATATTACTGGGGATGCTGAGGAGGCTTGTGGAGAAGTTTGTGAGAGGATTTGTTCTGTATCTGACTTAAATGGAGAGTCTTGCTGTGACATTTTCTGTCTGTGAGAGCGCCCTGATACTGTATCTTGTGAGGTGACTGGAGCTGCTTTAGTTGCAGTGAGTGCCTGTGAGCTCTTTGTGAGGTGATTTTTATTTCTGCCACGGCTTCCTCCCAGTACCATATTTCCTGCCCAAACTTTCACAGTTTGTTCCCTGGGGCAAAAAGGTTCAAATGGATACCTTTTGAGCCTGCAGGCTCCGCTTTGTCCTTCTCTTCTCTCCTCAGCGGTGCGGAGCTCTAACAATGCATGTCTGCTCCGCTAGGCTCCGCCCATCTCCCCCAAATCTGATCAATTTTCATCCATAACACCAAAAACAATGTTTTTGGGACCAAATAATCTAGGTTCAGATCCCTGTTTATCATGCATTCAATGCAAATCCATGATTAAGGGTACATCTTTCACACACCCTCATAAAGGTTTCAATATTCCTATTAGGGGACACGATACATGTCAGTCATCATTTGTAGTATATGCCATCAAATGTCCATGTGGATTAGTCTACATTGGGGAAACTACACAGAAAGTGAAGGATAGAATCGCAAGACACAAATATTCCATTAGGGATAAATTAACACAGCTACCACTTGCTAGACATTTTGTTGAATTTGGACATAGTGTGTCACAATTGAACTATATGGGCCTGGAGGGGATTGAAAGAAACAGAAGAGGGGGGATCGTGGATTAACCCTCAGAAAAATAAAAGTACACTGGTTTAATTTTTTTAATACAATTACCCCACGCGGTTTAAAAGTGGATTTTATTTTTTTTTCTTTAATAGGTCATTGGTTTTGTGTTATGACTGAACAGATTTTTACATCTATTTATTGAAGATATATATCTTTTTATGCATATATATATCTTTCAGATCTGAAAATAGGATGAATCGCAGGATGACAATGAGATATTGAGATTATCGGCCAAGCGATTAGCTATTTGCTGTGTCTATGGTATAAGATTAGTATTCAGTAACATTGTTTGGATAGAAATTGAGAATGATTAACCATATTGATTCCATGTGAGATGATGCTTGTGAAACACATATAAAGTAGATGATTGTGGTGAAAACCTTCAGATGTGTTCCGACTGATCTAAGGAAGGGCGCGAACAAATCAGCCCAAAACTTAATCTTTGTCTGAACAGATGATTGTAACGATTTTGTTTGGAATGACTCTACTTGCTTTGTAATCTGTTTCTAAATATTTGATGGAATAAAGTAACACATTTTTAAGTGCAGCAACCTTTGGAACTTTATTCTTATATATACAAGGTCGGTGGGAGGACCTGATTGCTGGCACTAGATTGAAAGCTGTGTGTGGTTCTCCTCAACACTTCTATATATATATATATATATATATATATATATATATATATATATATATATATATATATATATATATATATATTATATTATATATAAACAGTATATATAACAAATACATCTGTTGGATTAAAAGCCACAGGAGTCGATTTACTTAAACTGGAGAGTGCAAAAACTGGTCCAGTTCTGCATAGAGTCCAAGTCCAGGTTTTACTGCCAAACGTAATTGAACAAGCTGAAGTTAGAAACTGGTTAGCTACCATGCACAGTGGCACCAGATTTTGCACTCTCCACTTTTAGTAAATCAACCCCATAGTGTATAATGAGTTAAAATGTAAAATGTATGTAGTACACCTTTAAGAAAAAAATCAGTATGGTGGAAAAGCACTTTTTATAGTAAATGAACATAATGCAGAATTATGCACGTACATGTGCGATTATACAATAGGTGCAGCACAAGTGAGGCATGTGATAACATTTATGATGCAATGTACATGATAGTGCATAGTGACATTACTAATGTGCTCCAGAAATAGGGCTCCAAAAGGGAAGAGTTCCCAAACACTAGTGGCCATTACTATTATTTTCTGTTTTTGTTTGCACATGCACCAGAGCATTGAGCATGTTGTACTGATAAAGCCACAAATGTAGCAAAATGTGATGGGTTGTGAAAGTCTGCTACAAATTTCAGCAACAAAGAAGAAAGAGTATGATATTTAGGGTGTAGGAGGAAAATCATTTCAGCAAGTTTAATTCAATAGCAAGATAGCGGTATTTCGAAGTATTCTGGTGAACTATTCATTGGAAATTGAAACAACTCCAGTAAAATTTGGAGTGTGGACAAATATCACACATAGGGCTCTATTTAGAAATAATTGGAATGTGTATGTTTCAGCACTCACTCTCAAATCATAAATAATACCTGTAATGTTTGTAATATGTGCGAAATGTCAGTTGCAACATTTTGCCTTTCACAGAGAGAATGTAACATCCCTTACAATCCAATGGTAGGAGAAAATAGTCTTACAGTTTTTACAAAACCCACAACAGTAAAATCAGTCTGTATATGCAGCAAAGCATCTTTGTTATACTCACTGTGGAACCTAAGGAGTTAATATTGTGCATTGTGTAAAAAGGCTGTTCGATCCTGCCTTCTCTGTTCCTCCCAATCTTCCACTGTTTCCGAACCATCTCCCGAAGGTACAGGAGCACTTGAGGCACTCTGCACATGCTCTGTTTGGTGTGTATTGCTAGAGTTATTTTTCTTGGGAGGGTGCATGTAATCGGAACAGGTCCAATCAGCACTTTCCAGATAGAGGGTCAGGGGTCCTGCAGTTTCATAGGACAGTCAGAGTAGAATGAATACTCCTCCTACAAGCTTTAACCAGACACAGATAAAAGTCATAAGACTGCTATATACTGCTGATGAGAAAAGATATTTAGCAGTTTATATTTACGAAAATAATTGCAGTTTCATGTTCTGTGTATTGTGGGAGACCAGATATAGTGAATGCAGGGTCCTGGGTTTAGTAACACTTTAAAAAACAGTCAAGCAGAAGTGTCAAAGAACATTCATTCAATAAGAATGATGAATTTGCCTTCTGTTTTATGCCCAAAAAGCCATTACCCTCACCTGGGAAAAATCCACTCCTCCAACAATTATGTTTTGGCAAGAGCTGGTTAACACAGCCCTACCCCTGTATAAGGATACGTATTTTCACAGGGTCTGCCCTAAAATATTCACCGAGGTGTGGTCCAAGTGGCTTTAAGACGACTCCACTGCTGAATTATAGGATGTTTCTTTTTTCCTAATGTGTTTCTCTATGCTTCATGCAGATTTAGATGAGGGGGAGAGCCATATAAGGCCTAATCTGGCCTATGCCTGGGGGGCACTGTTTCAGTTCATATTTCTTTTATGTGGTTTGAGTGAGCCACACACACAAGGAGCAGTGGTTTGTGTTGTTTTTGTTGGGATTTTTGTGTTTTCTATTGTTCTCTGTTGGAACTTTGAATGGCATATATTTGTCATGCATTGGCCCCTGTGTGAACATATTTTTATACCTATACTGTGAATTCAATAAACAGAATAAAAAAAAGACTGATGAATGAGAAAACAGCCTCACACTCTAGGTTAAAAAGAGGAAATAATATGATGGAGACATCTGCACTGTAAACTAAGCAGTGTATTTACAAAAGATAATAGCAGAGCTATTTGTCCTGTGCAACTACAACAGGTACATTCATTTTGGGGGGAAAAAATAATGTTATTAAGCCACTTTATCTTCAGTTCATTTGCTTTTCATTTCTAAGAGTAGAGTGAATCAGAAAAAAATGTCACTATGACCACTAGATGAAGCTGATTATCATGCTAAATAAGCCTTCAAATATAGTGAATCAACTTCTGCAGAGAGTGACAATTAATACAATGTTGCAACATGTTAAACTGTTGTTTGACAAATTTATTGGACTGAAACCCCTTACACTGGGTCAATACACTGTTAGTGATGAGCACAGGAATCTCTATACACTTATCAGAGATCTTCCTAATATTATTTCCTCTTCCAGTAGAATGTCCCTAACCTATAGTGTTAGGTTGTTTTCACTATTGGTCAAATGTCCTTTACCTCTTCAAGTTGAATGCTTTTTAAAGACTAATTTCTGTTGCCAAGGAATGATAGGGAATGCTATATGCACCCTGAAAATGGCAAGAAATAGAAATAGTCACTTTGGACAAATTATAAATATTACAGGCATTATTGTGACTTTCCTGTGAATGCTAAAACATTTGCACAGTGATTTTTTTTATAAGTAGACCTTATATTGACTTGAACAGTTTCTTAGTTCCATCCACCTCTATATATTAGTCCCTTACAAGTGATTCATAGTCAATATGAGGAGAAAATATACATATATACAGTATGTGTATTGACAGAATATTGACTGGGTTGACATTGCACTCTAAATGGAAACATGGAAAGGTACACACTTTGTTTAAATATCATTTTATTGGTGGTTTAATGAAGTTTAAAATTATATTATCTCTGATGGGGTTGACATACAAGTTAGTCATGCATGTTACATTAATTACCCCAGATATAAATTATATTTGGGCAATAATGTCAGCCACTAGGGATGAGCTTCGATTTCTAGTCGAACCCATGTTCGACTCAAACATCGCATGTTCGGCCGTTCATCGAATTGCAAACATTATGGGACGTTTGCGCCAAATTCGAGTTGCGTGTCACGGCACATAATTCACTGCAGCATTGCAGAGCATTGCTGGCTGATGATTGGCCAAGCATGCACTATGACCCGCATGCTTGGCCAATCGCAGCGCCGTCTGTACAGAGAGCCGTAATTGGCCAAAGCCAGGGTGGCTTTGGCCAATTATGGCTCAGGGGGTTTAGTACACGCCCCACACTATATAAGGCCGCCTGCATGGCGGCCTTGTGTAGTGTGTTGCGGCAGCAGAGAGATAGACAGAGAGACAGTGTCATTTGATTTAAGTTAGATAGAGTAGGCAGGCGAGTCAGTTAGCTGCACTTACAGTGTATTGTGCATATATATGCACCCTAGGTGTTGTGTGTGTATATGTGTATATATATATATATATATATATATATATATATATATATATATATATATATATATATATATATATATATATATATACACTGTATTAAGTTTAGCTAGATCCGTTCCTGTTATTCTCTTCCTACTGACAGGCAGGCAGGTGTCTTTACAGTATTTACAGCTACCTGAAGAAAATTGCTGGTGTTCTTCTGATCCAATTAGTACCACAGGCAGGCAGCTACAGTATTTACAGTTAGTGTAGTGCCTCTTCTGCACAGTGTGCACCTGAAGCTACCTGAAGAAAATTGGTGGTGTTCTTCTGATCCTATTAGTACCACAGGCAGCTGCAGTATTTACAGTTAGTGTAGTGCGTCCTCTGCACGGGGTGCACCTAAAGCTACCTGAAGACAATTGCTGTTGTTCTGATCCTATTAATACCACAGGCAGGCAGTTGCAGTATTTACAGTTAGTGTAGTGCGTCCTCTGCACAGTGTGCACCTAAAGCTACCTGAAGACAATTGCTGTTGTTCTGATCCTATTAGTACCACAGGCAAGCAGCTGCAGTATTTACAGTTAGTGTTAGTGAAGACAATTGCTGGTGTACTGTGTCCTCTGCACAGTGTGCATCTAAAGCTACCTGAAGAAAATTGGTGGTGTTCTTGTGATCCTATTAGTACCACAGGCAGGCAGCTGCAGTATTTACAGTTAGTGTACTGCATCATCTGCACAGTGTGCACCTAAAGCTACCTGAAGACAATTGCTGTTGTTCTGATCCTATTAGTACCACAGGCAAGCAGCTGCAGTATTTATAGTTAGTGTTAGTGAAGACAATTGCTGGTGTACTGTGTCCTCTGCACAGTGTGCACCTAAAGCTACCTGAAGAAAATTGGTGGTGTTCTTGTGATCCTATTAATACCACAGTCAGGCAGCTGCAGTATTTACAGTTAGTGTTAGTGAAGACAATTGCTGGTGTTCTCATACTAATAATACTACAGGCAGGCAGTTGATTCTGCTCGCTGCAGTATCAGTATATATATACATCCCAGCTTTGTGCAGCTACATCTCACTGCAGGCCATTAGTATGTCTGGAAGGCCAACAAGGAGAGGCAGACAGTCAGAAGCCAATAAAAGAGGGCAAGCAGGCTCTGTGTCTAGAGGCAACAGTGCTGGTCGTGGACACGGTGAATCCTCATCAGCACATGGCCGTGGGACACGCTTGTCCTTTTTTTTTGGCAGCTGGCCATGATGAGCCGCAACATGAAGAAGACTTGGTAGAGTGGATGACCAAGCTGTCCTCATCCTCTTCATCCTCTCTCACCCAGGCTCAGGGTACTTTGTCTGACAAAGCAGCTGCCAACACAGCCTCAGTCACTCCTTCCCTAGCCCCACCATGTCCTCCTGAGGAGACCCCCGAACTGTTTGACCACAGTGTTGGGTACATGCTCCAGGAGGATGCCCAGCGTTTTGAAGGCTCAGTTGATGGTACCCAGCTAGAGGAAGGCAGTAACGGGAGCCCAGAGAGAGGGGGTGCCCAAGAAGGACAGCAATCTGGCAGTCATGATCCCCCAGCTGCAGCATAATGCCAGCTTTGCTCCAGTGATGAGGAGGGAGGGGATGATAAGGTCACTAACTTCATGTGGGTACCTGATAGGAGAGAGGAGGTGTAGGAGGAGGCACATCTCCAACGAGGCAGGATGCCCTCCAGGGGCCAGCTTAAGGGCAGCACACCGACTGCATCACACCGCAGAGCTCCGCATGTGCAGGGCGCTGCTGTCTCTGTGCATTATTCCGAAAGTTCTTTGGTGTGGGCCTTTTTTGAGATGAGTGCATCAGATCCCACCACTGCTATTTGCAACATATGTCTCAAGCGTATCTCGCGTGGCCAAAACATCACCCGCTTGGGCACCACATGCTTAACCAGACATATGTCCACCTGCCATGCAGTTTGTTGGCAAGTGTACCTAAAAGACCCACACCAAAGAACAAAGCGGAACTCTCCTTGCACCTCATCAGCTGGGATCTCCAAACCCACTATACCTTCAGTCCTCTCTGAAACCTGCACTGAGAGGAATGAAGGTGTAGAATTAGGTGTGTCACAGCCAAGTACTTGTGGGCAATCTGCTATAGGTACACCAACGTCAGATTGTACCAGGTAAATTTCCCTGCCCCAGCTGCTGCACCGCCGAAAGAAGTTCACTCCAAGCCATCCACATGCCCAGCGGTTGAATGCCAGCTTGGCTAAATTGCTAGCACTTCAACTGCTGCCTTTTCAGTTGGTAGACTCTGCCCCCTTCTGAGAGTTTGTGGAATGTGCGGTTCCTCGGTGGCAGGTTCCCAAACGCCACTTTTTTTCATGGAAGGCAATTCCGGGTCTCTATAGGCATGTGGAAGGCAAGGTCTTGGCCTCGCTGGACAGGGCGGTCAGTGGTAAGGTGCATATTACGGCTGACTCATGGACCAGCAGGCATGGACAGGGACGTTAGCTATCTTTCACCGTGCACTGGGTGACTCTTCTGGCAGCTGGGAAGGATGCAGGACAGGGTGCAGTAGTGTTGGAGGTTGTTGATGCTGAGTGACTATCCTGTTATGCTGAGTGACTTTTCAGCCCCTGTTTGACAGGGGCGTATAATTACAATTTTTGATGCAATACTTTGCAGCAGGGCTCATTCCTGCGCTCCAACTATAGCATCTGTGAGGGGTTGCAATGTTGTGGCAGCAGTGGCTAAGGCCAAATTTTTCTGCCCCTGTTTAACAGGGGCGTGAAATTACAATTTTTGATGCAATACTTTGCAGCAGGGCTCATTCCTGCGCTCCAACTAGAGTATCTGTGAGGGGTTGCAGTGTTGTGGCACCAGCACCAGTGCCCAAGGCCCAATTTTTCAGCCCCTGTTTAACAGGGGCATGTAGCTACAATTTTTGATGCAATACTTTACAGCAGGGCTCATTCCTGCGCTCCAACTAGAGTATCTGTGAGGGGTTGCAGTGTTGTGGCACCAGCATCAGTGCCCAAGGCCCAAATTTTCAGCCACTGTTTAACAGGGGCATATAATTAAAATTTCTGATGCAATACTTTGCAGCAGGGCTCATTCTTGCGCTCCAACTATAGCATCTATGACGGGTTACAGTGTTGTGGCACCAGTGCCTAAGGCCCAATTTTTCTGCCCCTGTTCAACAGGGACATGTAATTACAATTCTTTAATCTAATATTTCACAGCAGGGCCCATTCCTGCGCCCACCAAGAGTAACTGTGAGGGCTTACAGTGTTGTGGCAACACCACCACCACCACCACCAAAGGCTCAATTTTTCTACCACTGTTCAACAATGGCATGTAATTATAATTCTTGATCTAATATTTCACAGCACTGCCTCTTCCTGCGCCCACCAAGAGTAACTGTGAGGGCTTACACTGTTGTGGCAACACCAACACCTAAGGCCCCAATTTCTGCAGAGTATATAGGGCAGGCCCCTACTTTCAAACAACCAACTTACAAATGACTCCTACTTGCAAACGGAAGGAGACAACAGGAAGTGAGATGAAATCTGCCCCTAGGAAGGGAAATTCTCTCCTGTAAGAGTTAATATGGGAAAAACGTATCTCATCTTCACTGATGCTTTATCACCAATCCTTGTTCACTAAAACCCCCCAATTTTCAAAAAACATTTGTCATTGGGACAGAAAGTGAGGTAAAATCTTCTGAAGAGGTGCACAGACAGCAAAACAAATGTTACAGGGGTGATAACCCTTCCCTATATTTTCCAAAAAGCTTAAAAATAGATTTTTTGGCTGGAGCTACACTTTAAAAATGTACCAGTTCAAAATTACAAACAGATTCTACTTAACAACAAACCTACAGTCCCTGTCTTGTTTGCACCACCTGTATACTGCTGTTCAGAGTATATAGGGCCTGGGGACCCCACGCCTTTCCTTTTTTTAATTTGGGTGCGGGGGCCAAAGGGCCTGGTAATGGACGGGGGGGTACCCATGCCATTTGTCTCACTGATTTTCATGCATATTGCCGGGACCCGACATTACATTAAAGCCGCAAGCAGTTTTAAATGACTTTTATTCCTTTAAAAATTTCATTTTGTGCAGGGACTGTTCTAAGCACGGGAAACACGTGCCACTTTACGGGCATACTATAGGCACCCCCCAGGTACGATATTTAAAGGAATATTTCACTTTTATTTTTTCACTTTAGGCATCATTAAAATCACTGCTCCCAAAAAAAGGCTGTTTTTAAAACTTTAAAACTTTTTTTTGCATTGATACATGTCCCTTGCGGCAGGACACGGGTCCCCAAATCCTTTTTAAAACAATAACTTGCATATTAGCCTTTAAAATTAGCACTTTTGATTTCAAACATTCGAGTCCCATAGACTTTAATGGGGTTCTAAAGTTTGCGTGAACTTTCGGTCCGTTCGCAGGTTCTGGTGCGAACCGAACCGGGGGGTGTTCGGCTCATCCCTATCAGCAACTATCCCTGCCCCCTTATTTACATGGGTGGGAATTGCCACTTGTAATGCCAGAACTTGTGTTTGGATTGAACCAGAAGCTCATCCCTAGTAGGAATTTGTCAAAGTTGTACATGTTTCCCTCCTATACCAAAGTCCCCCTTTTTTTAAATGTTGGTGCAGATAAGCCCAGTGCCCTTAGAACCAGACTAATGTTTCGAGATGATATGCTGTTTGCTTCCCTCTTCCACAAACAAATGAATAAGTACATGCAAGCCCCCCTTTTTTAACTTTCAAACCTATGACAGTTGTAATTTGGCTAAATGTGGCCCCACTCTTGAACTGGGTTGGTTAATGTGTTCAGCACTATACACTAGTCACTTAGCATAGTTCAGGAGGTGAACTACTACAATACTATTTAAAATAGTTTAACCGCTTGCCGACAAGCTGCCGCAGTTGGCACAGGCAGGTGGATTGCCGTTATGTTACGTCGGTTCCAAAGGCGGCCACTAGGGGCGTGCGCGTGCCTGCTGCTCACCCCTGGAGCCAATGCGAGTGCCCGGCAGTCTCGATGATCGCTCGTAACACGGCGAGAACTGGGATCTCTGTGTGTAAACACAGAGAACTAGGTTCTCTGAGGGGAGAAGTGACAGATCGTCTGTTCATACAAACTATGAACAGCGATCTGTCATCTCCCCTAGTCAGTCCCCTCCCCCCTTCAGTTAGAACACACATTAGGGAACACAATTAACCCCTTCACTGCCAGTGACAGTTTTCAGTAATCAATGCATTTTTATAGCACTGATCGCTGTATTAATGCCAATGGTCCCAAAAATGTGTCATAATTGTCTGATGTGCCCTCCATAATGTCGCAGTCACAATAAAAATCGCAGATCGCCTCCATTACTAGTAAAAAAAAATAATAATATACATTCCATAAATCTATCCCCTATTTTGTAGACGCTATAGCTTTTGCATAAACCAATCAATATACGCTTATTGTGATTTTTTTTTTTTTTACCAAAAATATGTAGAAGAATACGTATCGGCCTAAACTGAGAAAAAAAATGTTTTTTATATTGACTCGGTTAAATTGATGATAGGCAACTCCTATCCTTATATTGATTAGTGGTTCCAAATTAATAATAACTACTGCAGTAGGGAACAGACACAAAAGATACGCTCAGCATCTTTCCAAATTACTGTTCTGCTTTATTATGACGCAATTGAAGGTTTTTATGCACATGATTACGTAGGTATCACATTAATATTACAATTGTAGGTTTATCGTAACAAGGGGCGTTACATAGGCAGGTTTATTCTAATCAGGACTCGAAAGAATGTAAACATTTACTGAAAACATTATTAGTGCTGTGTGCACAGTGAGGGCAGTGTGCAATACATACAAAATACAATACAATTATATACAGAACTTACAAATTTCCATTACAGTCTCCCCTCTTTTGATCAATATTTTGATCACTAACCATACCTGCTATCACCTTTAACATGGAACCTCCACACACTTAGGTGGAGGTAGTCCTGGCCAAAGAGGCAAAAACTCCATTGTGGAGAAAATAATAGCTGAGCAACTTTTTCATTACCAAATGACTTTTCATTGTGAAAAACAATTGATTGATAAGACATATTTACAGAGTACTGGCTGTACACTCCTGTGGCCAGAATGGCCTTCTAGCTGAATTGTTGGCATGCTGACTTATCAGCATTTGTAAACACAGACAATTCTACATAAAATGGAAGACATACAAAAGACAAATATGACTTCAACATGGCTGAACTACTTTTCAAATATATATATATATCCCTTACAATTAAAGTAACTGAATCAAAAAGTACCCTAGACTGTGATCACAAGAGGGAAACAAATCAAACACAGAGATTTCTTTAATTTAGTCATTTTTGCAGTGTCTGGTGTGGATCCAGGTGACTTTTCCTTCAAGATTTGCACAACTTGTACATGAAATAGATGCTGTATTGAGTCTCCAAACATTTCCTTATTTATAAATGTCTCTTAACAATCCACAAGTCACCTGGCTTTAGTTTTAGATCCTTCCAAACTTTTAGGATCTGGAATTGGGGAGAAAACACATAAATGAGTTTGTCAAAAAACCTTAAAAGATCAGCAACATTCTCTGTGAGATCCGAATGGAGGACTTCAGCTGCTGAGACAAAATATATGCAAGTGAGTAACACACTCCCAAACCAAATCCCATAGGGAGAGAGTCCAACATCCCCCTTAGGGGCTTGATAAACTATAAGAAAACATTCAGGCAAAAGTTTCTTACTCTACTTTGTCCGCTACATTGTAGACAGTAGGGGGTGTAAAAATAAAACCTCAAAACTTCTAGTAAGGACTCTCCTATAAAAAATTATTTCCTCTGTTACTCTCTGTACTCCCTGGCACTCTGTACTTACAAACTACTTCTGATAACACTTTTTACTGTGGCCTTTGCAGTAGCATTTGCCACTGGACATCCAAAAAACATGTCCATACAGACAAAATGCATACTTGTAAGATCCTGACTTGGGCATCTGGATACATCTTTTTGTAATATCTGGAAGGGATGTTCAGCTTTTGGTAACACCTTTGGTAACAGGTAAAACAAGAAGTGGTATGTTATAAAAACAACTGTGGAGAACCCTGGCTCTATCCCATGCTCATTTACTAAGGCAGCCATAACTTCTTGTGACTGATGATACGGTCCATGTGTCAAGCTGAAGGGAAAAGAGTGGCTGGCAGACATAAATGATCACCTTTTCCAAAGTCCTGTTTCATAAGAAGTTGCCCCCTGTGGACCACTTGTTCTTCTCGTCCTGGGGTCCTTAAAGTTGAATTATTAATCCCAGCTATACTGGGCCAGAACTAGGGTGGAATCTGTGAGTTGCACAGACCCATCAAGTGTCCGGGGCTGTAAATGCAGCATCCTTAGTGCATCCTGGTCTGCTTCCATGTGTGAAAGTTAATATGGCTACCTCAGCAAGAACCTGGAAGGCTGAAAACAGCCAATCAAATTAACTTGGCATGCTTGATTGGTTTACCTGCCGAAGTAAAAACAAACTTCTGGCCCTTCAAATGGAACCAAAAGCTCTCTATATCTTGACTATCTATATAAATATACACTCTTTTTATAGCTCACAGGCTTTGCTAAAACATGGAGCTCTGCTTCTTGAGCTGGGCAAAAAGGATCCAATGACTTTGAATACAGAGTATCCTTCTGGGTGATAAACTGCATACTCAAATCTACAAAAAATTTAATATCTGGGTCTTCAGGGAGTGTGTCCTGCACTGGGCTCACAGCAGCTGATTTCTACATCAATTTAACACACGTGTCTTCCTTTGTCTCCAGCCTCCTCCAATAGAGGCAATAAGGTGGCTGGATTCAAATGTACGCATGTTTCATTGTTAGATATGTACATAAACAAACTCATATTTTAAATCTTTCATTAGACAAACATTTAGTTAGCTGTATATTTGCTGCACAGAATGTCGGACCATTACAAATTAAATGTTTGACCAAAACAATATCTAACTTTGTCTAATAGCACCTTTGCATAAAAGCTACAGCTCTGATATATTGGGGTGAACCCTTCATTACTGGGCCCAGCTTGCATAAATATATTACAATAGCTTGTTTTCTATCATGCTGTTTGTGTAAGAACTCCAGTTTCATGTTTCAAAACACAACTTTTTCCTGGCAATATTATAATAAATGATAACAATACCCTGTGGTCATGGAGAGATGCCCATAAATCCAAAATATTCTTCTGCTTATACCACGGCACTTACAAGAAAAAGGGGCACATCATTTCATAATCCACACATTCTGCTTTGGATTTCAAAAATAAAAATAAATAAAACAAAAGGATCAACAATCTGTATGATGGACCAGAAAGCATCAAAAACTATAAAACAACTGGCTGCAAGTGACATCTATCCTAACAGGGTGTGTGGACTTGATGTGATGGGTCTGTTATATTTAAATTTTATTTATTATTACTCTTACATCATGGACCGCACATCAAGTTATTATCAAAAACCTTAAAATTTCATTTTTGTAGAAAAACTTCTTATGTATTCCATCCATCTTGGCTTTGTTAAATATTATGGCAGCTTTATTCAAAATAACAACCTCATCTTAATCTTTTTTTTCTCTCAATAAGGGCTTATTGTATAAATGTAAAATTACAAAATTGTTATCTTAATCTAAACTAATCTCATTCATTACGCATTTCCCCATTAACCTGAATTTCATTTCCAACCAAAGGTTGTCTAAACCAGTTTCAATATATCTATATTATTAATAAAATTGTTAAACTCATATTAGAAATTAATACTCATTATTACTTAATTTTACTTAATTTCCCTTTTTTAAATGCACTGTTTCCACTATCAAAGGATATTCAATTTGTGTAATACACGGTTAAATGTAACCTTCATTTTACCATGTTTGGAAAACCGATTCAAAATAATTGTGATCACATTGTTTACCATTAGATTCATTAACCCGGCACATGTTTTGTCTAAAAAACTGGAATTGGCATGGTGTCCTTCCAGCTTATCACTGACCTCTCAGGGACATTCTTTCAGGAGAGCACAAAGGAGGGGGTCACATCTGCGTACATGACACACGCAAGCAATAGAACTAAAGGTCCCAGCATTCGCACACACATACACCAATATCTCTCTCACTTTCTTTTAAACTCTCATTAATATTTCCCTGCATAAATTCTGCATTCCTTATTTTGTTCAGATATCTTTTATATCTAGCTTCTATGATCAGATGGGCAGCCAGAGTACTCATCCCATCTTCTCTCTCTGACAACATATAAAGTATTCTGTTTTACCTCTCATTTCTCTGTTTCTGACTTTTACTAGTTGTAGTGCCTGACCCCAAATTCATCCCACAACTTAACATGAAAATGTCCCTTTCTGTCTAGTGTTAATGTCACCCTTGATCCATCCTGCTCACATAGATAGCTGTTTCTCTAGCTGTTTACTCTGCATGATTCTTAGTCCCTGTGGACCTTGGTAACCCAGTTACCCATTGTGGATCCATGTCCACTCTAACCATTAATCTAGGGGCTCACTATAGGCGGAACCGCACCTTTGGTTCATATATAGCGCTCCTCTTGCGCTGGGCATTTTTGAGGGTCTCTTACCCTTCATTCCCTTACTTAATTCAATGCCCATAATGACTGGCCAGTCTTCTCTCTTCTCTACTTGTGCCTATACCCTCTTGCCTCTAAACTACTTTATCTAGCAGATGTACTACATATACCTGTGAACAGCACTATTCTTCCCTTTCTTATCTATAACACTCCGATGGACAATAGACAGGGACAACATAACATATAACCACCAATCAATACAGTTCGATTAAGGGGAGTAAAATAGGTACCCTTTGTCCCGAAAATGCCTTACCGATCAAGGAAGTCTGATAACTCAAATGTAAGCAAAAGGCTTACCTCAGCCGGCTGATTATCAGAAATTCCCGGATCGTCTCAAGCTCCTCGTTTCGGATACTCAGGGTCACCTGGAATCCCCTCCTAAGGCAAAGCTCATCATGCTGACTCGGTTAAATTGATGATAGGCAACTCCTATCCTCATATTGATTAGTGGTTCCAAATTAATAATAACTACTGCAGTAGGGAACAGACACAAAAGATACGCTCAGCATCTTTCCAAATTACTGTTTTGCTTTATTATGATGCAATTGAAGGTTTTTATGCACATGATTACGTAGGTATCACATTAATATTACAATTGTAGGTTTATCGTAACAAGGGGTGTTACATAGGCAGGCTTATTCTAATCAGGACTCGAAAGAATGTAAACATTTACTGAAAACATTATTAGTGCTGTGTGCGCAGTGAGGGCAGTGTGCAATACATACAAAATACAATACAATTATATACAGAACTTACAAATTTCCATTACAATATATTTTTGGGGAATATTTATTATAGCAAAAAGTAAAAAATAATGTTTTTTTTTTTAAATTGCTGCTCTTTTTTTGTTTATAGCGCAAAAAATAAAAACCACAGAGATGATCAAATACCACCAAAAGAAATCTCTATTTGTGGGAAAAAATGGAAGTCAATTTTGTTTGCGTACAACATTGCATGATCGCGCAATTGTCAGTTAAAGCGACGCAACTGCGAATCGCAAAAAAGGCTCTGGTCAGGAAGGGGGTAAAATCTTCCGGGGATAAAGCGGTTAAAAGTTGTTACATAAAAAAATGAACAATAATTGGGGGGCGGCATGGCTTAACATGCAGCGCAGGTGGCAGCATGATAGAGGAGCTCCGTGAACCCTCGGCTCCTTCAGCCATAAAGGCAATGCTCGTTAGCTAAAACATGAGCAGACTCACCCGTTACAACTCCGGCAACCGCACCCGCCATTCTACACCCCTTTCCGTATCTCGGAGCATACTGGACATCTTTAAAACACAGCCCCGCCTTCACAAGGCATTATCCAAGATGGGTCAGCCTCGTGGGGAAGTAGACTTCAGCGAGGACTCACAGTCGACCAATGAGGAAGAGGTGAGGGATGCTGCTACTACACCTGATCACCCCCTAAACCTCACAGTGATGATGAAGATAGCTGCAGAGATTAAATACACTTTCTCCTCCACCAACACTGAGCTTAAGGTTGACATCTTGTCTCTCTCTGAAGAGTTAGAGGTGGTGGGGAAAGCAAGCTCAAGACAGGACAGGGCCATTACACATTTAAAAAGAGTGACAAACTCACATTCAGCACACCTCATTGAGATGAATCGTCAATTAGAGGACTTGGATAACAGAGGGAGATGGCATAATATAAGGGTGAGAGGAATACCCAAAACAGTAGAGCAGAACAGCATCACCTCTGCACTACAATCTGCCTTCAATGATCTACTGCAATGCCCAGCTGACACACAGATTGAATTTGAGAGGGCACACAGGGCGCTGAGGGCCAGGCCAGCAGATTCGGCACCTCCCAGGGACATAATATGTTGCCTTCCTAATTTCAAGCTGAAAGAGGAAATTATGGCAAAAGCACAACAAAATGAACTTATAACATTCAATGACACCGAGATAAACATATTTCAAGATCTGTTTCCTATTACTTTGAATAATAGACGTGCGCTATGACCCTTGCTGGAGATACTTCGCAAGCAGAGTATCCCATATAAATGGAAGTCCCCTCACGTTTTGAATGTGACCATTGAGGGCAAGCAACTGTATCTACGCACAAAACCCTACAGCTAGACTGAAGATCAATGGTACACTCTCTGAACCAGTGCAGACACATAATGGCACCAGACAAGGCTGTCCTTTGTCCCCAATATTGTTTATACTCACATTAGAACCCTACATACGCACCCTGAATAGGAACCCCTCTGTCAAGGGACTAGACCTAGGGAGTATCCTGTAAAATTGCTGCTTATGAGGATGACCTCCTATTTGTTCTCACACAACCACATATTTCGATCCCCAATCTCCTGAAAGAATTTGAACTGTGTGGATACATTTCCAATTTCAAGATTAACTATGATAAATCAGAGGCTCTCAACATCTCTTTGAACCCCCAAATTCTAGCGAAGGTCCAATCTAATTGCCCTTTGAAATGGGTATCATGCTTCTCTCAAATACTTAGGGATATGGCTTACGTCCTACTTGGAAAACCTCTTTGCACAAAATTTCCACCCCATCTTACACAAACTGGAACAGGACCTGCAGCACTGGAAATTGAAACCCTTTTTTTGGTTTGGGAGGGCAGTGGTGGTAAAGATGAAAGTTCTGCCGAGGGTGCTGTATCTGTTCCATAACCTACCCATCCTTTTGCCCAAAAGGTTTTCTTCCAACTATATTTGACGACACGGGAATTCATCTGGGCTGGAAAGAAATTGCGCATTAGCATGCAGACCCTGACCAAACCAAAGACAGAGGGAGGTATTAATCTGCCAAACTTTAAACTTTACTATTATGCAATGCACTTGGTATGAATCATTGCCAAGCAACTTCCAAGGATTGAGTGGGAATTACAGACCAAGACACCCCTAAGGTTTATACCCTGGGTTTCCAAAGATGCATGCCCTAATAACCTCCAGTCACACCCAACAATTGGACCAACACTGAGAGTTTTTCAAACCATAATACAAAACTATAATATTGTCTCCACCCCTGACACATTGATGCCCTTGATACACAACAGGGAGTTTGCACAGGGACACACTACCATATTCTTTCCTCATAGGAAAGAATCCAACTCCCTTGGTAATATCTCACTGTGTAGACAATGGTTAACTCAAAACTTTTGATCAATTACAGAATGAAATACAAGCAAAACATTTTACATATTGGCAATACGTACAGCTCCATAATTATGTCCACTGTTTATCTAACTGACATCATTTCTTACAACAGACGACACACTTTGAACAGTTATGCCGAACGGGAGCCCCAGTAGGAAAAGCAACCTCCCTGATGTACCACTGGTTGCAATCTAATTTAAGTGAGCCACCCAACAAGCATAGGAAGGAGTGGGAAATAGCTCTCAAAACATCATTCTCTGGCGAACAATGGCTTAACAACTGCACACAAATGCTCTATCAGTTCCAGCAATCAAGAAACATCATATAAAATCTTGATGAATTGGTATTTTACCCCAGCCAAGTCACATGCCTGGTACCCAGAAAAAACAGATACATGCTGGTGTTGTGGCAGGGGTAACATGATGCATATCTGGTGGGACTGCCCGCTTTTGCGCAATTTTTGGGATAACATTTGTACACAGATTTATTCTATAACTGGGACAAAACTAAAACTTTTGCTAGAATGCTGTCTATTAAACATTTACAACTACTCATTAACCACTTGCCGACCGCCTAACGTATATATACGTCGGCAGAATGGCACGGGCAGGCAGAATCACGTACCTGTACGTGATCTGCCTCCCGCGGGCGGGGGGTCCGATCGGACCCCCCCCCGGTGCCACCGGCGGTCGGCATCTGACTAGGAGCGTCGGGAGGCGAGGGGGAGACCATCCGATCGTGGCCCCCCCCTCGCGATCGCTCCCAGCCAATAGGAATCCTCCCCTGCCTGTGTGTAGTTTCACACAGGCAGAGGATGTGATGTCATCTCTCCTCGGTCTGGCAGTTTCCGTCCAGCGCCGAGGAGAGAAGACATGTAAGTGCACAACACACACACACACACAGTAGAACATGCCAGGCACACATTACACCCCCGATCGCCCCCCGATCCCCCCCCCGATCACCCCCCCCCTGTCACAAACTGACATTAGCAGTATTTTTTTTTTTTTTTTTCTGATTACTGCATAGTGTCAGTTTGTGACAGTTACAGTGTTAGGGCAGTGAATATTACCCCCCTTTAGGTCTAGGATACCCCCCTAACCCCCCCTAATAAAGTTTTAACCCCTTGATCACCCCCTGTCACCAGTGTCACTAAGCGATCATTTTTCTGATCGCTGTATTAGTGTCGCTGGTGACGCTAGTTAGGAACGTAAATATTTAGGTTCGCCGTCAGCGTTTTATAGCGTCAGGGACCCCCATATACTATCTAATAAATGTTTTAACCCCTTGATTGCCCCCTAGTTAACCCTTTCACCACTGATCACCGTATAACTGTTACGAGTGACGCTGGTTAGTTCGTTTATTTTTTATAGTGTCAGGGCACCTGCCGTTTATTACCGAATAAAGGTTTAGCCCCCCGATCGCCCGGCGGTGATATGCGTCGCCCCAGGCAGCGTCAGATTAGCGCCAGTACCGCTAACACCCACGCACGCAGCATACGCCTCCCTTAGTGGTATAGTATCTGATCGGATCAATATCTGATCCAATCAGATCTATACTAGCGTCCCCAGCAGTTTAGGGTTCCCGAAAACGCAGTGTTAGCGGGATCAGCCCAGATACCTGCTAGCACCTGCGTTTTGCCCCTCCGCCCGGCCCACCCAAGTGCAGTATCGATCGATCACTGTCACTTACAAAACACTAAACGCATAACTGCAGCGTTCGCATAGTCAGGCCTGATCCCTGCGATCGCTAACAGTTTTTTTGGTAGCGTTTTGGTGAACTGGCAAGCACCAGCCCCAGGCAGCATCAGGTTAGTGCCAGTAGCGCTAACACCCACGCACGCAGCATACGCCTCCCTTAGTGCTATAGTATCTGATCGCATCAATATCTGATCCGATCAGATCTATACTAGCGTCCCCAGCAGTTTAGGGTTCCCACAAACGCAGTGTTAGCGGGATCAGCCCAGATACCTGCTAGCACCTGCGTTTTGCCCCTCCGCCCGGCCCAGCCCAGCCCACCCAAGTGCAGTATCGATCGATCACTGACACTTACGAAACACTAAACGCATAACTGCAGCGTTCGCAGAGTCAGGCCTGATTCCTGCGATCGCTAACAGTTTTTTTGGTAGCGTTTTGGTGAACTGGCAAGCACCAGCCCCAGGCAGCGTCAGGTTAGCACCAGTACCGCTAACACCCACGCACGCACCGTACACCTCCCTTAGTGGTATAGTATCTGAACTGATCAATATCTGATCCGATCAGATCTATACTAGCGTCCCCAGCAGTTTAGGGTTCCCACAAACGCAGTGTTAGCGGGATCAGCTCAGATACCTGCTAGCACCTGCGTTTTGCCCCTCCGCCCGGCCCAGCCCAGCCCACCCAAGTGCAGTATCGATCGATCACTGTCACTTACAAAACACTAAACGCATAACTGCAGCGTTCGCAGAGTCAGGCCTGATCCCTGCGATCGCTAACAGTTTTTTTGGTAGCGTTTTGGTGAACTGGCAAGCACCAGCGGCCTAGTACACCCCGGTCGTAGTCAAACCAGCACTGCAGTAACACTTGGTGACGTGGCGAGTCCCATAAGTGCAGTTCAAGCTGGTGAGGTGGCAAGCACAAGTAGTGTCCCGCTGCCACCAAGAAGACAAACACAGGCCCGTCGTGCCCATAGTGCCCTTCCTGCTGCATTCGCCAATCCTAATTGGGAACCCACCGCTTCTGCAGCGCCCGTACTTCCCCCATTCACATCCCCAACCAAATGCAGTCGGCTGCATGAGAGGCATTTTCTTTATGTCCTCCCGAGTACTCCTACCCAACGAACCCCCAAAAAAGATGTTGTGTCTGCAGGAAGCGCGGATATAGACGTGACACCCGCTATTATTGTCCCTCCTGTCCTGACAATCCTGGTCTTTGCATTGGTGAATGTTTTGAACGCTACCATGCACTAGTTGAGTATTAGCGTAGGGTACAGCATTGCACAGACTAGGGCACACTTTCACAGGGTCTCCCAAGATGCCATCGCATTTTGAGAGACCCGAACCTGGAACCGGTTACAGTTATAAAAGTTAGTTACAAAAAAAAGTGTAAAAAAAAAAAAAAAAAAAAACATACAAAAATATAAAATAAATAAAAAATAGTTGTCGTTTTATTGTTCTTTCTCTCTCTATTCTCTCTCTCTATTGTTCTGTTCTTTTTTACTGTATTCTATTCTGCAATGTTTTATTGTTATTATGTTTTATCATGTTTGCTTTTCAGGTATGCAATTTTTTATACCTTACCGTTTACTGTGCTTTATTGTTAACCATTTTTTTGTCTTCAGGTACGCCATTCACGACTTTGAGTGGTTATACCAGAATGATGCCTGCAGGTTTAGGTATCATCTTGGTATCATTCTTTTCAGCCAGCGGTCGGCTTTCATGTAAAAGCAATCCTAGCGGCTAATTAGCCTCTAGACTGCTTTTACAAGCAGTGGGAGGGAATGCCCCTCCCCCCCCCAACGTCTTCCGTGTTTTTCTCTGGCTCTCCTGTCTCAACAGGGAACCTGAAAATGCAGCCGGTGATTCAGCCAGCTGACCATAGAGCTGATCAGAGACCAGAGTGGCTCCAAACATCTCTATGGCCTAAGAAACCGGAAGCTACGAGCATTTTATGACTTAGATTTCGCCGGATGTAAACAGCGCCATTGGGAAATTGGGAAAGCATTTTATCACACCGATCTTGGTGTGGTCAGATGCTTTGAGGGCAGAGGAGAAATCTAGGGTCTAATAGACCCCAATTTTTGCAAAAAAGAGTACCTGTCACTACCTATTGCTATGATAGGGGATATTTACATTCCCTGAGATAACAATAAAAATGATTAAAAAAAAAAAAAAATGAAAGGAACAGTTTAAAAATAAGATAAAAAAATAATAATAATAAAGAAAAAAAAAAAAAAAAAAAAAAAAGCACCCCTGTCCCCCCTGCTCTCGCGCTTAGGCGAACGCAAGCGTCGGTCTGGCGTCAAATGTAAACAGCAATTGCACCATGCATGTGAGGTATCACCGCGAAGGTCAGATCGAGGGCAGTAAGTTTAGCAGTAGACCTCCTCTGTAAATCTAAAGTGGTAACCTGTAAAGGCTTTTAAAGGCTTTTAAAAATGTATTTAGTTTGTCGCCACTGCACGTTTGTGCGCAATTTTAAAGCATGTCATGTTTGGTATCCATGTACTCGGCCTAAGATCATCTTTTTTATTTCATCAAACATTTGGGCAATATAGTGTGTTTTAGTGCATTAAAATGTAAAAAAGTGTGTTTTTTCCCCAAAAAATGCGTTTGAAAAATCGCTGCGCAAATACTGTGTGAAAAAAAAAAAAGAAACACCCACCATTTTAATCTGTAGGGCATTTGCTTTAAAAAAAATATATAATGTTTGGGGGTTCAAAGTAATTTTCTTGCAAAAAAAAATTATTTTTTTATGTAAACAATAAGTGTCAGAAAGGGCTGATGTTGTGCATAAAATGCCAGGACAGTTCAAAACCCCCCCAAATGACCCCATTTTGGAAAGTAGACACCCCAAGCTATTTGCTGAGAGTCATGTTGAGTCCATGGAATAATTTATATTGTGACACAAGTTGCGGGAAAGAGACAATTTTTTATTTTTTTTATTTTTTTTTGCGCAAAGTTGTCACTAAATGATATATTGCTCAAACATGCCATGGGAATATGTGAAATTACACCCCAAAATACATTCTGCTGCTTCTCCTGAGTATGGGGATACCACATGTGTGGGACTTTTTGGGAGCCTAGCCGCGTACGGGACCCTGAAAACCAAGCACCGCCTTCAGGCTTTCTAAGGCCGTAAATTTTTGATTTCACTCTTCACTGCCTATCACAGTTTCGGAGGCCATGGAATGCCCAGGTTGCAAAAAACCCCCCCAAATGACCCCATTTTGGAAAGTAGACACCCCAAGCTATTTGATGAGAGGTATAGTGAGTATTTTGCAGACCTCACTTTTTGTCACAAAGTTTTGAAAATTGAAAAAAGAAAAAAAAAAATTTTTTTTCTCGTCTTTCTTTATTTTCAAAAACAAATGAGAGCTGCAAAATACTCACCATGCCTCTCAGCAAATAGCTTGGGGTGTCTACTTTCCAAAATGGGGTCATTTGGGGGGGGTTTGTGCCACCTGGGCATTCCATGGCCTCCGAAACTGTGATAGGCAGTGAGGAGTAAAATCAAAAATGTACGCCCTTAGAAATCCTGAAGGTGGTGATTGGTTTTCGGGGTCCCGTACGCGGCTAGGCTCCCAAAAAGTCCCACACATGTGGTATCCCCATACTCAGGAGAAGCAGCTAAATGTATTTTGGGGTGCAATTCCACATATGCCCATGGCCTGTGTGAGCAATATATCATTTAGTGACAACTTTGTGCAAAAAAAAAAAAAAAAAAAAAAAAAAATTTGTCACTTTCCCGCAACTTGTGTCAAAATATAAAACATTCCATGGACTCAACATGCCTCAAAGCAAATAGCTTGGGGTGTCTACTTTCCAAAATGGGGTCATTTGGGGGGTTTTATGTCATCTGGGCATTTTATGGCCTTCAAAACTGTGATAGGTAGTGAGGAGTAAAATCAAAAATGTACGCCCTTAGAAATCCTGAAGGCAGTGATTGGTTTTCGGGGCCCCGTACGCGGCTAGGCTCCCAAAAAGTCCCACACATGTGGTATCCCCATACTCAGGAGAAGCAGCAGAATGTATTTTGTGGTGCAATTCCACATATGCCCATGGCCTGTGTGAGCAATATATCATTTAGTGACAACTTTTTGTAATTTTTTTTTTTTTTTTGTCATTATTCAATCACTTGGGACAAAAAAAATGAATATTCAATGGGCTCAACATGCCTCTCAGCAAATTCCTTGGGGTGTCTACTTTCCAAAATGGGGTCATTTGTGGGGGTTTTGTACTGCCCTGCCATTTTAGCACCTCAAGAAACGACATAGGCAGTCATAAATTAAAGGCTGTGTAAATTCCAGAAAATGTACCCTAGTTTGTAGACGCTATAACTTTTGCGCAAACCAATAAATATACACTTATTGACATTTTTTTTACCAAAGACATGTGGCCGAATACATTTTGGCCTAAATGTATGACTAAAATTGAGTTTATTGGATTTTTTTTAGAACAAAAAGTAGAAAATATCATTTTTTTTCAAAATTTTCGGTCTTTTTCCGTGTATAGCGCAAAAAATAAAAACGGCAGAGGTGATCAAATACTATCAAAAGAAAGCTCTATTTGTGGGAAGAAAAGGACGCAAATTTCGTTTGGGTACAGCATTGCATGACCGCGCAATTAGCAGTTAAAGCGACGCAGTGCCGAATTGTAAAAAGTGCTCTGGTCAGGAAGGGGGTAAAACCTTCCGGGGCTGAAGTGGTTAAGCAAATTCATAAAAATTTTTAGTGCGACAGCAAAATCAATTATCCCCAAATACTGGAACTCAAGTACCCACTGTGGCAGAATGGCTACTTGCTGTGGACTCCATTTACAAAATGGAAGAGACAGCGGCTATGGCCTCTGAAAACACCGAAAAATTCCACAAACTATGGAGATCTTGGTTTATTTTTAAGTACTTTGATTCTTTTGATAAGTTGCGGAATGGATGATCGATTTTTGGATTTCTGATTTGTGATTTCTAACAGTCGTGGTTTCATTTGATTCTTCTTTCTCCCAGTGAGAGTGAAAATGCCGATTTTGGATATACATTGATATGTTAACTTGTGAATCTTGTACCGATGGACCTTCCCTAAACTTATTAGAAAATTACTCATATAACCATTGTGTGAAATGTTTGTTATTTAAACCCCCCTTTTTTTCCCCTCTTTTTTTTCTCTCTCTCTTTCTGTTCTTTTTTCCCATCTCCACCACCTTTCCCATCTTTCCTTTTGTGTCTTCTGTTCTTCCTACCGCCTCTATATTGTGTTACTGCCTTGCTAATGTTCCTAAAAAATAAATTACGAGCTGAAAATACTTTTTGTTCATAACATACAACTTTTTTTTTTTTTTTTTTGTTCTCTATCTTTATACTTGATATATGCTTACACAGACAATACCTGTTGTCCAGAAGCAATTTACAACATTGCACATGTTTGGCATATTGTATATGAGTAATGTTGTGCTATTTCAATAAAAAATTTATTGTAAAAAATAATATTTGGCTTATTTTCCTGTTGAACTCTCTTTGGTTAATGACTTAAAAAAATAAAGTTAAATAGTTTAATTTTATCACTACATATTTCAAAGCCCTTGAGTAATTATAGTAATATTTTGGATATTACCTTACATCAGCAAATGTACAAAAGAAAATATCTCCAACAGTATATAATGTGTACCAGGTATTTTATTTGCAGTTCTACCAGTGAAAAGTTTTCTTTATATTACATAAAAATTAAAAAAAAGTACAAATTATTTTCTTACACAAAAGAAAATGCCTGGCTTTTATCTACACCCAACAGTGCTAATAAACGGTGATGCTCATGGCCACAAAGACCTCCTTGGTTACAGAAAATACATGCGTCAATACTCTTAAAATGACCTTAAACTATATGACTTTAAAATATATATCTGACCAAAGCCACATGCCTGGCTGTAATGGACATTTAATGAATTGCTGTTTTCATTGATGAAAAGGACACATACAGTTTTCACACACGAAGAATTCAATAGGTACAATTTAAAGAAATTGACGTGAGAGTGACAGGGGGTTATTTAGGACAAAGGTTCTCTTAATCTATAGAAAAAGTGGAATTTTTCATTTAACCTATGGTCGAGATGGCATAGATATATATGGCATATAGCATAGATTCTATTTTTTATTTTCAACTGAGAATATTGTGCAAAGTATGTACAAATATGCCATGCTGCTTTAAAGGAATTTTTAAAAAAAATAGTTGTGTAAAAAAAAATATATATATATATAATTTTTTTAATAGGAGTGGCATATGTGCAAACCATTAACCTTTGCATCTTAGATGTCCCGGTTCTGGTGGTGTTAGCTTTTAGATCCTGTGTGGCATCAATAGCATCAATAGCCTTACAACTTTAAGCACACTGAAAGGGCTGGTGCCATTGTGTGTTTTTGCATGAGTGTGTGTGTTTTGCAAAATGATTACAACTTGTGTATATCGTTTCGGTGTGAACCTTGGTGGCTCATTTTTGGGACCTTAGTTCTTTGCTATAACAAACTGCCAGAAAATATGTACAGTACAGTGATCTAGAATAAAACAGGTACACAACTTAGTCCCCTCACCAATGCCTGTTTCAAGGTTTCAAGCTCATTTTTATTCATTTTAAAAATGTAATGGGTTTATCCAACATTAACCCCTTTGCTGCCACCACAGGGTTTTACACACACTCCTGGCTACTACATCTGCTGGAAATGCATATAAAAGTCAACTGTCAGCTTTCTGATCTTAGCTCTATAGCCACCAGATCACTTACATATCACTTCCATGGTTTCTCTAAACAGACAAGCCCCCACAATGTTTTACCTACTCTGCTATGTCATATGCAGACCCAGGACCTGCATGCCAGATGTCACTGTGTAGAGTGAAGGGAGACAGGTGAAGGCCCATTTGCAGATCTTTCCTAGCTAATAAAAACCTAGAAGCAATGAGGATTTTGTTAGAAAGTAGTGAGGCGTTGTCGATTAACTAAAAGCTGTTGATGTGTAAAAGTGCTATCCTTATGAGTAGTTGGCAAACCTAGTTAGTTACTCCCATTAGAGTAACATCAAAAATAAAATAAAAAACAAGCATATAAAGTGACTTTAGTGCATAAACCAATCAAAGATCAGTGTGTAATCTCAGCGCATAAAACTAAAGCTGTGTTTGTTCAAAAATAATAATAAAAAAAAATGTAGATGAACCCAATATTTCTATTAGTTATTAACATAAGCATACATATAATTAGCCACTTCAGCCCCGGAAGATTTGTCCCCTTAATGACCAGGCCATTTTTTGTGATTCGGCACTGCATCATTTTAACTGACCATTGCGCGGGCATGCAACTTTGGTAGAAAAAGAAAATTGATGTCTTTTTTTCCCCCACAGATAGAGCTTTCTTTTGGTGGTCGTTGATCACCTCTGCAATTTTTATTTTTTGCGCTATAAACAAAAAAAGAGCGACAATTTTGAAAAAAAAAACTATTTTTTGCTTTTTGCTATAATAAATATGCCCCAAAATTAAAAAAAAAAAACATTTCTTCCTCACTTTAGGCCAATATGTATACTTCTACATATTTTTGATAAAAACATCGCAATAAGAGTATATTGATTGGTTTGCGCAAAAGTTATAGCGTCTACATTACAAAATAGGGGCTATATGGCAATTTTTTTTATTGTATGGATTCTGACCAAATCCTGGGCAGGAGCACTCCACTCCCTTATCATTGCCTCTCATTAGTGTCCACCTGTGTCATAGGTGGAGTCCTTTAGTTCTCCCATATAGAGAAGTGTATTTCTCCCATGGTTCAGAGAAGCAGGATCTCCCATTCTATGGATAGCATAGGCCCACTAACTATGGGGTACTTTGTCACAGTAAGTGGACTTAAGCACCATATAGCAATTTGGTGTGACCAAATCCCCATATTTTTTTAAAATGTTTAGGTGTTTTAAATAGCCTTGCAGGAGGTAAATGTCTTTTTTTATGTGTGTGCTATAATATTTTGTTCTGCTTTGCACAGGAGTCTTGTGTGTCTTCTGGTATGTTTCAGGTCCACATTCAGCCAAAAATTCTGACTGAAATCTGACCTGAAACAGTGAACAGGGACGCACCGGACCCCTGCTGTGAGCTGCTCAGTGCTGCAGTGTGACCCCAGTCTTAAGGTCTTAAGCATTTTAGTGTATTCTTTACTGGGAATTTACATTTGATAAAACATTGCATAAAATCACATGACATAAAAAATGAAACCATTTTATAATACAGGGCCACTGCTTTCAGAAAATATACATTTTTGGGGGGGTTTAACCAATCTTCAAGCCTGAAATGTTTGCATTAACATGTGTTCAAAAGATGTTCTGGTTGTCAAAGGGTTGAACAGATTTAAAATCTTTAGCCATTCAACCAGCACAGTCATAAAATACTCTACACACTGACTTTTTCCCCACTCAGACAGGAACTTTCTACTTTTAGGAACCACTTAAAGTGATACTAAAGTCTTCTTTTTTTTTTTTCGTTAAAAATAACAAAAATGTTATACTTACCTGCTATGTGCAGTGGTTTTGCATAGAGAAGCCCAGATTTTACTCTTCTTTGGTCCCTCTTCAGTGCTCCTGGCCCCTCCCTCCCGTTGAGTGCCCCCACACAAGCAGCTTGCTATGGGGCACCCGAGCCGCAGCTCTGTGTGTCCATTCAGACATAGAGCCCAGGCACTGCCCAGCCCTACCCCTCTCTCTCCTCATTGGCTCACTGACTTGGATTGAAAGCAGCTGGAGGCAATAGCACATCAGATTCTCTCGTGCAACATAGCTGGATCGAGATGGGGCTCAGGTAAGTATGGAGGGGCTGAGGGGGGCTGCTGCACACATAAGGCTTTTTATCTTAATGCAAAGAATTCATTAAGATGAAAAAAACCTTATGCCTTTACAACCACTTTAAGTCTTCCCCAGCATGTGAAAGTCTGGCCTGGATTGGTTTCCAGGAAATGCACCTATACTTTCCTTTGTTATACTTCATAGCTTGTATGAAACAGATAATACCTACATGTAACTTGTTGAGTCTTGGACAATGAAATGTTTTTGGAAATATTGAGGAATGAGAGAAAGTGTTATGCCCCGTACACACGGTCGGACTTTGTTCGGACATTCCGACAACAAAATACTAGGATTTTTTCCGACGGATCTTGGCTCAAACTTGTTTTGCGTACACACGGTCGCACAAAGTTGTCGGAATTTCCGATCACCAACCACGCGGTCACGTACACCACGTACGACGAGACTAGAAAAGGCCATTTCAGAACCAAGCGCGGCAACCTTTGGGCTCCTTTTGCTAATCTCGTGTTAGTAAAAGTTTGGTGAGAGACGATTCGCGCTTTTTCAGACTCGTGGCTTTCAGATCGTTTTCTGCCATTCAGTTTGTGCTTGTGGGTTTGTATCTGCTCTTCAGTGCGTGCAGCAAGTAATTGTATTCTTGTTCGTTCGTTACTGTTTTTCAGGTCGCTCTTCACAGGCCTTGCTGTTCTTCAGTGCGTTCTGTTACTTCGTTCTGAGCAGCCGACCATTTTCTAGCCATGTTGCATATGCGTACTCCTCGTAGAGTTCGTGCTGTGTGGGGGCTTGGTGTTGGGGTCCTGACCTTGACACAAGTCCAGTCCATGAACAGGGTGGGGAGGAGTTCATGGACCAAGAATTGGTTGCTTCAGCGTGACCAGTTCTCTCATATGCCTTTGCTCCGTGAGATCCGTGAGAATAATCCTGATGATTTCAGGAACTTTCTCAGGATGACGGACCCCGTGTTTCACTGTCTGTTGGCTTCGCTGACCCCTTATATTAGCAGGCAGGATACCTGCATGAGGCAAGCCATCACTCCGGAGCAGAGGTTGGTCGCTACCCTGCGGTACTTGGCGACAGGGA
Organism: Aquarana catesbeiana; assembly: GCF_042186555.1. NCBI lineage: Eukaryota > Metazoa > Chordata > Amphibia > Anura > Ranidae > Aquarana > Aquarana catesbeiana. Next base: position 325,665,299 of record NC_133328.1, on the reverse strand, counting down.
GAAGTCTGCAGGACTTGAAGTTCTCGACAGGCATCTCCCCCCAGGCTCTGGGGATCATTATCCCAGAGACCTGTTCTGCCATCATCCAGGTCCTGCAGAAGGAGTATATGAAGGTAAGATTTTTATCCTTTTATATCACATTTTATTGTATTGAATGTTTGCTAATATATTGTATTTCTTTCCTCATTCCCTAATTACCATGATTGGAATATGCTGTGAATGTCCCCTTTATCCTCATGCATGCAGGATTTTTATGTAATTATTATTTTAGGTCCTTCATACATATTTGCCCTTCAATAACCTCCCCAGCATGGTGTCTCCTGGCCCTATATTCACCTCATGTAGTCACTTAACAATGTATTTTTTCTGCTCCATAGTAGTGCTTTACCCCAAACACCCCCTAAAATGTTTTGAAATGTTATTTTTGCTTTAAATTCAGGCAGAGTGCCAGAGGCTTTTTTTTGGTGGTGTCCCCAAATAATTTTTAGTAACTCTCCCTCCCCCAACTGCTAACTCAGCTGATCCCAATTCTCTATCCTCAATCATCTATCTGCTGGCTTTGCCAAACCCATACACACTATACCCATCTCTTTTCTGCTCAGATTTATGGATGAATTCCCCAAAGCATGTAGTGTAAGGGCCTGCCTGTATACTTTCAAATGGTACTGTTTAAAGTTTTTGGATCCTATTATTATCTTGATAGGTAATAGCAGAATGTCCAAATGTCCTCAAATGTGTACGGTGTGTATTTCTATCTTTGTATTATGACACTTCTTACCTGTCCAGTGGGCTGCCAATAGTGTAACTAAGGAGGGGCTGTTCCAAGTAATACCCTGTATTTAGGCATTCATCTCTCAATGAAGTGAAGAGGGTTACCTGTCCAAGATTATAATGTTAGAAATGGCCCATGAGAGGGGGGGAGGGGGAATATGATAGGTGTACCTTATACTTTGGCGTTGTTAAATTCCCCTTAATAAATGCTATCTGGAGGTTGACCCATAATGTTTGTGTCTAATCTGCTTGCCATGTTTCTGATCAAAAATAGTAATGTTTATTGTTTTTTCCTCAACAGTTTCCTTCCACGCCACAGGAATGGCAGACTGTGGCCTCCCACTTTGCCCAGCTGTGGGACTTTCCTAACTGCGGAGGGGCAATTGATGGGAAACACGTCCACATCATCCCACCACCTAACTCGGGGTCATACTATTTCAACTATAAGGGGTTCAATAGTATAGTGATGTTGGCGGGGGTGTCGGCTAATTACGACTTCCTGTATGTGGACGTGGGGAAGAATGGCCGGATGTCCGATGGTGGAGTCATCGCCCAGACGGAGTTTTACAGGCATCTCCAGAATGGCAGCTTGGACTTGCCAGCTCCAGAGGACAATGTGGAAGGACTCCCATTCGTGTTCGTTGCTGATGAAGCTTTTGCGCTGGGGGACCACCTGATGCGGCCATTCCCAATGAGGACCCTCACCCCGGAACAGAGGGTTTTTAATTACCGGCTGGCCAGAGCCCAAAGAGTGGTGGAGAACACATTTGGAATCCTGGTCAGCCAGTTCCGCCTATTTCTGATACCCATCCATATGGCGGAGTATAAACTGAACCATATTTTACTTGCGTGCTGTGTTCTCCATAACTTTTTAAGGAAACATTCGGCCAACTATGCTGGCTCAGTTGGGCCTGAGGCCGGAATGATACATCAAACCACACTGACGGCGCTTGAAAGCGGCCGTCCTGGCTTGCCCTCCCTGAGTGCCCGTGATGTCTGGTTACGCTACCTGGAGTTCTTTGCGGGTAGGGGGGCCATCAATATGCCAGCAAATATGTGAAGCCTTTTTATAATAAAAAACAAAAAGAAATTCTTTGTGGACATTTACTGCTTGTGTTTGTTTTAGCTGACCCTGACAGAAATGTTTTGAGTGCAGAAAATGGCATGATTGTGTAACCTTGTACAAAGCACTGTTGGCTGTTATTTACTAAATGCAAAAACACATTTCACTACAAGTGCACTTGCAACTGCACTGAACCTGCACTTGTAGTGCAAAGTGGATTTGCCCTTAGGAAATAACCCCCATTTTCGCTGAAAACAGCAATTACATCACCCCAAAAGTGTTGTAGTGTTGAGACAATAATCCACACATTCTTGATTAACCAACTTTTTTATACCTGCACAATCACATGTGCATTTAACAAAGGTTTTTAAAACAAACCAACATGTTTGTTGTATAACAATTTTTGGGGTTGCATTATCAAAAATAGAAATGTCCATTTACGATAAAACAGGCCTGTGTAAAACCAACAAGAAAGACAAAAAACTTGAACTTACAAAGTTCACATTAGGTAAAACCTGAAGGCAATATCAGACATCAGTATTTAGGAACTGTGTTTGATATTGCGTTCAGATGGGGGGAAATCACCCCTGGAAAAGCCAAATTTGGAAGATGCACACCAATTTACGAATGTCAACATGTGCTAGCTGCCATCACGGGGGATCAAGGGACGTGTTTTGGGGGAGCAAGCCCTTCCTCACCGCTACTTTATAATTGAGGAAGGGGTTGCACCCCCAAAACGCGTCCATTGATCTCCCGTGATGGCAGATAGCACATGTTGGCACACTGTGTGCATCCTCCAAATTTGGCTTTTCTAAACATTGCAAAAAGATTTAAAACATTGGACCACAATCAAAAAAGTGATTTTGTGGGGTTTTAAATTCGCCCCAAAACATCAATGATGTTATTATTTTTTTGAATCACATCATTTATTTTTTTCTGGATGTTTTGCAATTCGACATTACACCCCATGATCTCCCCGATCAGGATCTGGGCACTTTCAGATGTGAAAGGATCTCGATCCCTCACATCACAATCACCTAAAAAGAGAGAAACCAAACAAAAACAGGTATCAAAAATCTGCCAGCATCCATCTCTTACCTGAGCCTGTGGTCGCAGACACTCACCTGTTGTGGTGCCAATTTCCACCACATCTTCTTCTTCCTCCTGCTCTTCTTGGGTTGGGGGTATTTCACCTTCTTCCATAGGTGGGGGGGTCTGTGGTCTCCTCAGATGAGGGGTGTCCTCCGAGTCTTTTCTCCCCTATGTAAAACAAAAATGGTATAATTAGCACCCATATATTTGATGGCAGAACTATAAATAGGAAACATTGCTTGGAAATGGGGTACAATTGTCTATTTTAGCCGAGTTCCAAGATGTATTTTTTTATTGCCCTTTGTCAAGCTGCAATATTTTACCTGTTTAGTACAAGCTTCACAGATGGAGACCCCCCTATAGTATACACTGGAGCACCTGTGTGGCCCCCCTAATAAAAATGGTGTTCTTGTGTCCCACACTAGTGCTCCAGTGTCCAGATGTGAAAACAGTTGCTCAGTGTCCTCTCCTTACACAGAATCTAGTTTGCATTTCATTCTAGTAACAAACCCATCTACACAAACAAATATTTGGCATCCAAGTAGGCCCTAAAAAATGTGGGAAATGCATATGGCCTAAACAATGGTGTTTTAGAGGCCTATAGAAAAATGTATGATACGAACGAATAATGGGCCCATGAACATTAAAGTTGCCCTTTTAAACTGTACAATTAAGAAAAGCATATGGAGCAGCACGAACGTAATAAAGACAAAAAGAATAGGAACCCAGCACAACTACTTACTTTTTTGCAGCACTCTCCGGATCTTTCTGTACTGCTCTGGCTCTCTTAATTTTAGGTCTGACCACCGCTTCCTGAGCTGATCTTTCGATCGTCGTACCCCGAAATTCCTGTGAAGACTTTGGACCACTTTCGCCATGATCTTGGCCTTTCTGATATTGGGGTTGCGGTAAGGCCCATACTTTCCGTTATAGTCGGCCCTCTTCAGGATGTCCACCATCTCCAACATCTCCCCAAAGGACATATTTGTGGCCTTAAAACGTCTCCTTCTGGATCAGGACGTGTCCGGATCCGGGCTTTCCTCCTCCTCGTTCCTGTAATTATCACGCACCTGCTGTGACTCCGCCATGTGCTCTTCCCCCACTGCGCCGAACGAAAAGGGGCGGGGAATAGAATAGAAAGAACATCAGGGGCGGGCGGAGTTACACGCATGCGCAGTGTATATAAAGCGTAACACACATGCGTATTACGTACGATCTATGAGCGGAGAAAGGAGCATTGGACGCGCCGATCGTAAGAACGAAGGTAAGAGACAAACTTGTGCCTATACTGCTTCTACATTGAGACCTATATTGTAACAAGATTAGGAGAGTTTTGTCTGACATTAGGCTTTGTCTTGTGTTGTGTCTTGCAGTGAACATGGATATGCTAGTGAAAGACAATGACTTCATGTCAGTATTCATAGATATGTTAAGGGAGCTGCCATGTCTGTGGGAGATTAAACACCCCCATTACAAGAACCAAGCAAAGAGGAAGGCAGCACTGGAGCAATTGTGTGAAATTGTGAAGCAGGTGTTCCCTACGGCAGACATCACATTTTTGAAGATCTTAATTGGTGGCCTGAGGAGCACATATGTAAGGGAGCGCAAGAAAGTCCAGGATTCACAGAGATCCGGAGCAGCAGATGACATCTATGTCCTCAGGATGTGGTACTATGACAGGCTGCATTTTCTGGCAGGCCAGACTGAACCCAGGCCATCCCTCTCCAGTCTTCCTTCCACGCTTCCTTCCCCCTCGGCTGAGGCTTCTGACGCCTAACCTGGGCCTTCCAGGCAACAACATGTGGAGGAGCCCAGAGTGAGCCAGGTATAGCATTCCTCTAAATATTGCTGGTTGTCCAATCAATGATGTTACCTAGATGTTAGTTGGGAGTACTAATTTATGATTGTGATTGATGATGCAACAACTAAAACCATGTCCCTTTTTCATACACAGGGAAGTCTCAGCCAGGAGGTGGCCGGGCCAAGCAGGCTGCCTGATCTGCAGGTCCCTCCACCCCCCCCGGAAAGAGAAAGTGGCAGGAGTAGGAGTGCCCTAGAGAAGGCTGCCAGAGGACTCTTTTGGAGGGCTACAGAGGTCCTGGGAGCACCACACACAGTGGAGGAGGACATTGCTGCCACCATTGCCTATAAAATGCAGAGGATGGAGGAGGGACAACAACTCATGTGTGAGTCGCTCATGTTGGAGGCTCTTAATAAAAGGTATGAGGGGCCAAATTGCAGCTCAGACACACCTTTGCGATGGTCCTCCTCCTCCTCCTGCAGGTCCTCCTTCTCCTTCTCCTCCAGGTCCTCCCAGTCCTCCTCCTCCTCCAGGTCCTACTCCTCCTCCTGCCACATCTCCAACAGTACAGCCACAGCCCGGAATGAAACGTGGAAGGAAGACCAGAAAGTGAGGACCCTGGATCCAGTCTGGTCGGCCAAAAAATGCAGCCTCTTGTGGTACCACAGCCTGGGGACACAGATGTCATCTGCTGCTTTCCAGATCTCTGTGACTTCTGGACCAGACTGCCCTCCCTTACATATGGACTCCTCAGGCCACCAATTTTGATGTTCAAGAATTGATGTCTGCCGTGGGGGTCCCAGGCTTCGCTAATTTCTCCTGTTGATCCAGTGTTGCCTTCCTCTTTGTTTGGTTATGATCCCTTAATAAAGGATTTTTGTTTTGAATTATACTTGCCTATGTGTTTTACTTCAAAAAGGACAGTTTTTTTGTGAGGATTCAGGTACATTTCAAATATACAATGTGAAATTAACAAGGGACACCAACAACAAACAATCTCCTTGAGATTAAATAATAAAAGATATCAATGGTGTTGGCGTAACTTGACACACAAAACACACACAAAAATATTCTGGAGTAAAAATAAAAATAACATTGAACAAAGATCAGCCTTGGAAAAAATACAAACATTAAATCTAAAAAAAAAAAGGCTTAAAATCCCCTAAAAAATTAAATAAAAAAAAAAACATTCTGTCAGATGTGACAACTAATAACAATATATTCAGGGAATCCCAATAAAAAAACAAAAATAAAACTTTGTGAGAAGTGTGTGTGAATATGAGCAGCAAAACTACTTAATTCTTGTCACATTATAAAGAAGAAGAGAGTGCGCTGTATTAAACCATTTTTGACATTGCAGCGTGACGAAAGTGCTGTATCCATTGCGAATGCTAAGTTTACCAGAACGAGCTGTTCCGTGCCGGAATTTCTTCTGAGCATGCGTGGCACTTTGTGCGTCGAAACAGGCCACACACAATCGGAATTGACGCGACCGGATTTTGATGTCGGAAAATTTAATTTCCTGCTCTCCAACTTTGTGTGTCGGAAAATCCGATGGAAAATGTCCAATGGAGCCCACACACAGTCGGAATTTCCGACAACACGCTCCGATCGGACATTTTCCATTGGAAAATCCGACCGTGTGTACGGGGCATTATACTTGATAACGCAAGAAATACCTGTCCCTATGACTGGTGTAGCACCAGAGTATGAGATTTTCCTTTTTTTCATTTTTTTCACTAAAGGCCATAGAGGCACTTATTGTATCATAGTAGTAACTTCTAGGTTTTATCCTCTAAGATAATGGGAAAGGAAACTTCTTATTGTCAGAATTTTTGTTGATTTCTCAATTTAGTTTACTTTCGTACATCGGTCAAGTACATGGTCACACCCCCCTACAGTTGCAGTGGTAGAGGTAGTGTCAGGGATGTGCTGGTCATGGCATTGCTGGTGCTCAAGGGCAGACTCTAATGCACATGCCCATCCTGTCAGACACACAAATGTGCGCATGCACATGTGTGAATGCGATCGCACATTTGCGAATATGCACTCGCGAACGCGCAAGCGCGCGCACACACGCCAATAAACGTTGGCACTAAATGCCATATATAAGGGCAGCAAGTCCACTAGGACTTTGCTGTCTGATCTGCAGCTTGTACCCTGTATACCTGTTCCTTTTATGCTTATCTGATTCCTGTTTGACCCGACTTACTCTAACTACACTTGCTATCCATTATCCTGACCCCGGCTTGCCTTGTTGACTGATTTAATCTCTCCGCTGCTTAATATCCTGTTGCCAAACCTTGCCTGACCATTCTCTGCCTGTCATCTAGGTCTGCATCTGATAGTCTATTACCAGCCCGGCTTTTCTAACCATGCATCATGTATCTCCTCTGCTCTGCATGCACCTGCCTGGTCCCTGCTTCCTGTTGCCACCAGTTCAAAATCCGCTGACCTGCCAATGCCTGCTGTTTAACCTGCTGGTCCACCACGGTGACGCATCCACCACACGAAAGATGATCCAGGCACCCATACACCGCCACACTCTTTCGGTCACTGTTACAACATCAGTGGTCCCTGAAAAGAGATTGTACGAAAAGCCTTTCCTCTGCTAGTCTGGCTCAACCGTCAGCGCTCTCACATTTTGAATTACTCAGTCATGCATCATTTTTATTATTATTTTATTTTTATAATTTTTTTCACACAAATAGAGATTTATTTTAGTGCTTTTTAAACAACACTGGGGTTTCCATTTTTTGCGCTACAAATGAAAAAAGACAGACAATTTTGGGCACTCATTCTGAGGGATGTTCCTGAACATCCACTCAGAACAACGAAAGACCCACCTGGCCATTTATATACAGAGGCCAGGTGGGAAGAATTTAATCACCAAGAATAGTTACCCAAACATCACAGAGAGGCCAGTCAGAAGGTGGAATCTTCTTTGAGGCCAAGTGATTAATTTAAGCTTGCACATCCCTGGCCTGGTTTCCCCCTGTCCCCCCCCCCCTCACCTCCCTCTGTGGTCTAGGACTGTCATACTCATATCTGCTGCATACAGTGTAAATGAATTAATTTACCATCCCTTCCAGGCATATGAGAGGGAAAACCATTGTATCTCTCCCCTTCTCTATCTTGTCACTCTCTCATCCTATACTACTCCTATACATACCCAATTAAAAAGTATCTTTGAATGTAAAAGATCTCAATTCCCCTAAAAAGAAAGCAGCCATACTAGGAGATCTTTAAAAAAAGGCAATAATAGCCCTAATCCAGGAAACACATTTCAAGAGTAAACAAATCCAAATCCTCAGATTGACCATAATCAGCCAATGTATATTTTTCCAGTAAAGGTCAGGTTAACTTCATGTGCCAAATGATAAGCAAACTCAGAGATTTTCAGCAGTGACCTCTCATTTTGGGATGTTAATCTAGCTCTTGAAGTTCTCATAAATACCTCAAATAGGCATGCCACTTTATCTTATCATACACTTAATACGATCAACAAGTAATTGAAGGAACTGCCATTAATAGATATATGGAATACAATGAACCCAGAGGGCAGAGATTACACATACTTCTCTAATATTCATACAAAATATTACTGGATAGATTATATCTTTTATTCCAGAATTATTTCCTGAAACCTAAGAAAGTGGAGATAGGAAATATCACCACATCAGATTATGCACCGGTCATAATAACTATCAAAATTTCACATTTCGAATTCGAACAATGGAACTGGGTATTAAACCTTATTGGTAGATTCTAAAGTCAAAGCTAAAATATGAGACTCACCATCCACATATCTTGCTCCTAATAATACCCCTGATGTATCTCCTATGAATGTGTGAGAAGCCCACAAATATTACAGTATTTCAGAGGAGAACTCATATCAGCACTTAAAAAAGAGAGACACACATTAATAGATTGTCTGGGGCAGAAAATAGCTTTCTTAGAGGCCCAATGCAACCAGAGCCTAGCTACACAGATCCTTAAGGAACTTGCTTGCACAAAACAAGGATTCTTAAAGAGTAACTCCACTTTTGTTGAGCAAAAAACCTTACCCTCTGGGTGATCTATGTACATTGCAAGGATAATAACAACCTTTGTTGCAGATTCCTACCTTTTGTTATTCTGAAGTAAGTACGTGTATGTTCCACTGAGCCTTGGTGATGAGTGGGTCTGATGGGAGTGGTTTCATAATTTTCTATCAGGTGTGCACCTGCAGGGCACTAATGAGGAAATCTGCTGGGCCTGCATCCCTTTAGATGTGTTCCTACTGGGAGTGTCTCACCAAAATTGAAATTTTTGTTGCAGGGGATGCCTGAAATCTGACTTGTATCTTAGGCAGACTTCTGGGAAAAGTGGTGAGCCAATCACACAAACAGGACATTACGTTTCTGAGGGTGGTCAGTACGCACTCTTTGTACAGAACAACTCAAGGTAGCCATATTGCAATGCATTCTCAGAAAATTACAGTGGCTGCAGATTGAAAAGGAAAAGTAATCTTTAATAACATTCAATTAAAATATGACTTGTGTCGCAATTGTATACGCTATATTATTTTTTTTCTTTATTTGCTATTTTTTTTCCCCACGTAAGTGGAGTTACCCTTTACAATGAATATCTAGCAAAAGAGCTAGAGCTTTCACATATAGAAGTAACCTCTAATATAAATCAGCTAACAAAAGAGGAAGACTTCTGGCTAGCCACTGCAAAAAGCATACAAACAAACTCAGGTTCATTCAATACACTACAATGGATGCTGATCTTTATGGCTGGGTTCACACTGCTGCGGTGGCAGACATCGCATGTAATTTGCAGCGCACTGCTGTTCACATCACATGCGATGTCTGTGCTGTGCGATATCAGCCATACAGATAGTATGGCTGATATCGCACCGCATTCGGTCCAAACTCGCACAGGACCCTTTTTTTTGTTCGGACCAAAATCGGATCGCATGGGTGTTCACACCTATGCGATCCGAAAATGTCCGAATTGTCAGTTCGCAGTGCGATATGCGAGCTGAACTGGGGGTGTCATTAACATTGTATGACACTCCCCAGCAGTTCGCATATGGCAGTGTGAACTGCCGTGCGAGTTGGTGTGATGCGGGAACCCGCAGTAAATTCGCTGCGTTCCCGCACCGCAGCAGTGTGAACCCAGCCTAAAACAGAATTGCAATCACAAAACACACATACGAAAACTATACTGACTTTCTTACAAAAAGCTCATGTGCCTAAATTGAAAAAGCCCATAGCTCAGGCTCTAGAGGTCCCTATCACATTAGAGGAATTACATTGCAGCAATCAAACACACAAAGCCAGGTAAAAGTCTGCAACTGGATGGACTCCTACTGCAATGCTGACAAGATGTTTGAAACAGACTTAGCACCCTGAACTTAAGCCAACTTTAGGGTATCCACTCCAGCTTATATGTCCTCCATTCGGTGTATTCCACTGAGGGTACATGTCAGTCTAGGAGTCTGCTCTGAATCCATATAATCCACACAACAGGGAGTGAAAAATATTAGCCACAGCACACCACACAAGAATGGTGTGTAATTAGTGATAATAACCTCAGCCTAACTTCTTCCAGACCATGGCCCATGGCCTGGAAAGAGTTATGCCGCGCACACACGGTCGGACTTTTCATCTACAAAAGTCCAACGGACGCCGACGGACTAAAGCTGGCTGGTAATCCGATCGTGTGTGGGCTTCTCCGGACTTTCAGCAGACTTTTTCAGCCTCAAATCCGACGGACTTTAGATTTGAAACATGCTTCAAATCTTTACGTCGTAACTACGACGGACCCCGAAATCCGCTCGTCTGTGTGCTAGTCCGACGGACAAAAACCCATGCTAGGGCAGCTATTGGCTACTGGCTATGAACTTCCTTATTTTAGTCCGGTGTACGTCATCACGTACGAATCCGTCGGACTTTTGTGTGGTCGTGTGTAGGCAAGTCCGTTCGTTAGAAAGTCTGCTGCAAGTCCGCCGAAAGTCCGCCGGAAGTCCGCCGGAAGTCTGTCGGACAGGCTGTCGGACTTTTGTAGACGAAAAGTCCGACCGTGTGTACGCGGCATTAGGCTGAGACTGTTATCACCTATTACACATCAGGCTTGCATGATGTGAGGTGGCTGAGACTTATCATCCTCTTTCATAAGGGCATTTTACAAGCAGGACACCCCCATCCAAACATTAATGGCACATATAGTACTTATCCCCAAAGAGGGTAAGGACCCACAAAGTTGCACAAGCTACAGACTCTTATATTTACTGGATCTTGAGCTGTTCACAAAAGTTCTGTTGAATTCCCTTTTGCCATTGATCCCATCTCTGATCTGCACAAACCAGGCGGGTTTTGTACTGGGCACTAAATGTGATACTGTGGGCCAAGAATGAGAATAAAACAGAACAGAGAAGGCATTTTACAGGATAGTGAGTGTGGGACTACATGTGTGAGGTGTTGTGGGATATTGGACTTCAAGAGAAAAGGATGTCATGTATAAAGTGACATACAGTACATGAAACTAGGTGCTAAAGCCAATGACAGGCTTTATCAGAAACTTTAACAAAATATAAAATGGGAATAAATAGGGTGCCCTGTATTCCCATTAATATTCATATTGACACTCAAACCTGGCTTAGAATTATAAGGGCAGATTAAGAAATTGGAGGAATTCAGACCACTTCCCACAGTTACAAATTATCTGAATGTGTGGCTAATATACTATGGGGGTTATTTACGAAAGGCAAATCCACTTTGCACTACAAGTGCAAACTACAAGTGCAAAGTGCACTTGAAATTGCACTGAAAGTGCACTTGGAAGTTCAGTCGCTGTAGATCCGAGGGAGACATGCAAGGAAAATAAAAAACAGCATTTTATCTTGCACATGATTGGATGATAAAATCAGCTGAGCTTCCCCTCATTTCAGATCTACCCCTCAGATTTACAGCGACTGCACTTCCAAGTGCACTTTCAGTGCAATTTCAAGTGCACTTTGCACTTGTAGTTTGCACTTGTAGTGCAAAGTGGATTTGCCTTTCGTAAATAACCCCTATATTTTTATTAGACACTCTATAAAGAGTATCCCAAAACTACCTCATGGGACGTGTAGTTCTGCAACAGCTGGAGGGCCATAGTTTGGACATCCCTGCCCTAGAGAGAAAGAAAGTCTAGGTTTACCAGACCTTAAGAATTACTACCATGCCTGCCACTTACAGAGAATAGCAGATTGGTTTCTGCATGTACACTACAAGAAAAGACATAGTCCATGGTTCACTCATACTAGCACAAATGATAACATTGATAAACACCCTCTGATAGGAGTGACCATAAGAATCTTCCATTCACATTGCAAGATATCAACATAGAAAAGCCCTCTCATTTCCCTATTGGGCATTATTTATTTTCTATGTGGAAATTCTCCATAATTTGTATTCCTTTGGCATGAGAAGCATCCTCCACCAGTAGGGATTTTTTCTTTTGACCAGGACAAACTCATTTTTAAACTAGAAGTAGAAATCTTGAGAGTGAAAGGAAAAATACCATGGTGTATATGCCTACAAATTCAACACCTCCTTCAAAAAACTAGATGGGCACCTTAACGACCACAACATACAGGGGTATACAATGTACTATTGACATAAACACATACACACACATCATAGGTGGAACTGGATGGATTGGTGTCTTTTTTTTCAACCTCACCAACTATGTAACTATGTTACAATGTAACACAATCCCAACATAAGTCTAATTATATGCATCCTCTCACACTATTTGAGAAGATATGATTAGGGAAACCCAATAAATCTCTTAAATGCACTCCATTCTTGGAGAAACAGGGAATGCTCAAAACAATGTTCAAACAAAAATAGGAAACACAACTCAGTCTATCATTGACTGGTGAGAAACTGCAATATATTTGCACTAAAGCCCACTAATGCTCCCTCAGTGCTCTCACACAGGAAACAAACTACAAGCTGCATGCTTGGATAAAGGTCTGGTATAGATTTTGAAGGAAAACCTCATACTTTTTTTTTCTTGTTTTTTGCAAGAATGTGAAGAGTCTGGTAGGTAATCTGAGGGGACCCCATGCCATTATTTACATGGGGTCCTCCTTAAAATTCATACCGGACCTACAGGACGTGGTATGAATTTTGGAGTAATACCCAAGCCATTGTTTTAAACTATCCCTGCTGTTTATTTATATTCACCTATCAGTCAGAAATCCCCAGCTGACAGATGAATGTGCTGGGTGGGGATGAAGCACTGGTTTTTAGGACACCAGCGGGTGCTGTTTCACTTCACACTGCAAATGGAGGTTTGTTCACCATCCACACAAGATTCTCTTATTACTTTCCCTGCTGGTCAAATGTTCTTAGTCTGTAGCTTCAGGCTATTTTCTCTGTTGGTGAATGTTAAGTCTTATGGTTAAATGTTCTATATTTTTTTCTTTTAGTACTGAATTTTATATTTGCCCAGTATAAGGAAACAAGGAAACTGTCACACACAAATTACAAACATTACAGGTATTTTTCATTACACTTGCATGAATGTTGAGACATTTGTTCAGAAAAATGTATTTCTATTTCCTACTTTTCCACATTGTCAGGCCCAAATAGTTAAAATGATTTTAGCAAGTCCAATTCAAGAAAAGTACCTTTACTTAAACATGGCATGTCAATTGCTGATTTCCTTTGGTACATGCTGTTTAATTCTAGTGTCTACGATGCACTCTAACACAAAATTATGACAAACAGTGGCGGCCCATGCATTGTTGGTGCACAGGCACTGCCTCCCAATCCCCGCTGACACTCCCCTATCCATGTGCCCAGCCCCTTTCAGGACGCTGGACGCATGGAATCCTATGGCATGGGAGGGCAGGGGTGTTTTTTTAAGCACATGATTAGAGCAGAGGCTCTAATAGGCTTCAAAATAGGGTGGAATGCGCCCCAATCCAACCCTATTGTGTGACCACAGCAAATTAATTTTTGCTATTTTCGCACTACTGTGCCTCCCAGCAAATTGGGGTTGGGGAGACCTGTTTCCCAGTTGGCCAAAGTCCCAGGTGATCCTATTGGATGCCTAGCGGCAAGAGGAGGAATGGAAGCATACAGTGTGGATACCTAAACCGCCGCTGCTGCCCGCACTATGGAGGAGAGTGGAGAGAGACACAGGAGGATCCTCTCCACGTCCACAGCCCAGTAAGTGCTGGACCTCCCGCGGGAAGGAGGGATTACTGCGAGCCCCGTGGCAGGGGTGGGGGTGTGCTGTCAGTGCCGCGAACCCCGCAGCGGGGGTGGGGGGAATGCTCTGTATAGCCTATCTGTGATACTGGGCCATATTTTATTAAATTCAGGCAGTTTATCATCCAAGGTAGCCATTTTTCCATGTGTCATACAAAGGTTATTGCAAGAATTAAAGTAACTGTCCTCATTTTCTTCTGATACATGATGCTATGGTGCAGTTGTGTGCACTAGGCAATTTACACTGCTTGCAAGAGTTGAGATTTGGCAAAAGGGGGATTGCTGAGTGTAAAGAGACATGCAGAACAAGTGCATCTAATGAGACGTTGGGTGGTATTTAATCCAAGTTTTTAGTCTGTACTTCATACAGTGTGTGTTTAGTAGACAATATGTGGGTGCTCCATATGACCAGAGGAATGGTGATGTTAAATATCTAGTAGTCATATAAAGACCACTAGCATTTTATAAAATTTGCTTCACGGTTTATTGTGGCAAAGGTAATGCCAATGTCTCCAGGTTTTGCAAGGTCTCAAGGGAGTATAATGACTGTTTTTTTCCAGCAACAGTCTTTTGGGAACAATTGCAATTTGCCCAGAGATTCAAAGATGCAAAAGATTTGTAGATTTAATTTGTAAACATCTGTAGACTTCATATTTGATTGTTTATAAATACCTGGATTGCTGTCCAATATACAGTAGGTCAACCAGGTATATTGCCTTGTATTCACCCATACCTTTATAAACATGCTATGTAGGGGGCAATTAAAATGCACTAGGGCAATCTGATCATGGATCACCCAACAGTGAAGTGAAATTTGAATGTGCTGTACACCTTATCTGTGATGCTGGGCTATATACCCTATCTGTGATGCTAACCTATATACCCTGTCTGTGATGCTGATATATGTACCCTATCTGTGATGCTTGGCTATATACCCTATCTTTCATGCTGAGCTGTATACCCTATCTGTGATGCTGGGCTGTATTCCCTGTCCTGTGATGCTGGGCTGTATAGCCTGTACTTTGATGCTGGGCTGTATACCCTGTCCTGTAATGCTGGGCTGTATACCCTGTCCTGTGATGCTGGGCAGTATACCCTATCTGTGATGCTGGACTGTATACCATGTCCCGTGATGCTGGGCTGTATACCCTGTCCTGTGATGCTAAACTGTATACTGCTGACACTATGGGTGGAATACAGGGAATGGAGTGGGTGGATTCTATAAAGAGTGGGCTTATGAGAAGTGGGAGAGGTCAAAAAGAAAGGACGGGTCTGGCGCGCCCCCATCCTAAAACTTCACCAGCCACCACTGATGACAAAATATGTTTTTGTCTGATAACACTTGGACACATTATATATAACAAATATATTTGCTAGTGTGGAATACAAACTTTTACTATTTCAAGTAACCATGAAGTCAGAATAATCCAAAAACTAAATGCCCAAATTCAGTGAACAGAAAAGCTGTTTAAAAAAAGAGCAAAAAAAGATACCCACACATAAAAGTATATTCAAATAATAGAGGTTTACAGTTAAACACATATACCGTATTTATCGGCGTATAACACACACTTTTTTCCCCTTGAAATCAGGGGAAAATCGCGGGTGCGTGTTATATGCCGATCCCAGCTAATTTTGATCGATCGGTGCGATCGCCGCCAACATACACATAGCGTGTAGATTTAAAAATGGTGCCGCGGAGTTCGCAGGGATTCGGCGGAGCTGAATGAACGCTGCCGAGATCACAGTGACTGGGCGGAGCCAAGATACACATAGCCGAGTGTACTCGGCTCTTCTCGGCGCCGCTCACAGTCATGCCCAATCCCACCATTGGACCTGTGTTATGTCCATCATAGGGTGGGATTGGTGTGACTGTGAGCGGCGCTGAGAAGACCCGAGTACACTCGGCTATGTGTATCTTGGTTCCGCCCAGTCACTGTGATCTCGGCGGCACTGGTTCAGCTCCACCGAGTCCCTGCGAACTCCGTGGCGCCATATTTAAATCTGTAATGGACACTGGGGGCAAGGCTGAAATGACAAGGCTGCACTGACCACTTGGGCAAGGCTGCACTGGGGCAAAGCTGCACTGACAAGGCTGCACTGGGGCAAAGCTGCACTGACAAGGCTGCACTGGGGTAAAGCTGCACTGACAAGGCTGCACTGACAAGGCTGCACTGGGGCAAAGCTGCACTGACAAAGCTGCACTGACAAGGCTGCACTGACAAGGCTGCAATGGACACTGGGGCAAGGCTGCACTGACACTGACAATGCTGCAGATAGACACTGATAAGGCTGCATTGATAGGCATTTTAATGTAAGTTTTTTTTCCTTAAACTTCCCTCCTAAAAGTTTTTTTCCTTAAAATTCCCTCCTAAACTTGGGGTGCGTGTTATATGCCGATAAATACGGTATTTCTCATCAGTTCAATTTCAAGCAGGACTCTTTTCATTTTCACCTCTTGAAATATTATGAATTGTTAAAACTATGCCTGGCTTTGTCATTCACTTGGAGAAAGATTGACATTGATTTCTGCACATCTCAATGATATCTGAAGTGATAACAGTGAAAATAAAAACATCTGATATACAGGGGGTGTAAGAAAAGTAGGCCAAATATATTATGTACAGCACAGGTTCACCATTAAATTACAAGCTAAGGTCATAGCAGGAAGAATGTATACAACCTAACCAGTATACCCCTTATGGACCAAAACAATTCTTACATTTCAGCTGTGGGCCTACTGATTTGACAATAACTTTGTCATTACTAAAGATAACAAAGTTAAACTGTTTTTAGGTACAGACAATAGGTAATAAACCTCTTACCAACAATGTGTTGAAAAATGCTTTTATTTTCTATGCAATCTATAAATAATAGATGTAACAAAATAAAAAACTTTTTTTCTAGTTTGACCAGTTTTAAAACAAGTGTTTCTGTTGATAAAAACTGCATGTTTTAGTCTATAAATTCTTCTGTGTTAAATAAAATTACAACTTTGTTTCTACTAAAAAACACAATAACATTATTTAAAAATGAAATAAATAAATTATTTTAGTTTTAATGCATTAGTAAGAAGTTAAGGAACAAACAAATGAAAATGTAAAAAAGTGATAAAAAATTGAAAATAAAAAAGCTAGGAGCAATAGATTTTTAACCCCTCATGTACCACAGTACATTTATGGATTGGTGGCTCTTTATTTATTCAGTGCCATTTATGATCACTCAGTGGGTGATTGTTGTGTTTCCAGCTGTAATTAGACAAGTCACTGTAGTAACCAGTAAGTTAACCCTTCACCTCCCTTATCCTGCCCATCTGAACATTAACCCCTTTATCTCCATTCTGCCACTGTATGTGACCAGTACATTAACCCCTTCACTTCCTACTTCCTTTGTGTATGACCTGTATGTTATAAAATCTAGTGCACCTTTACCAAGCTCTGTGTTTAACCCCCTCAGTATTGGCATGTTTCTTGATTTCCAAAAATTATGGCAAAAATGAGATCACCTTGGGGTGTCTGCTTTCCAAAGAGGGCCATTTCAGGGAATTTTATACTATCCTGAATTTTTTATTTTAACATAAAGTAAGGGAAACTGTTATATAGTTACATAATTAGTCAGGTTAAAAAAATACACTAGCAAATCTAATACAACTAATTAAAAATAAAGCAAAACAAAAAACACATAAAAAACCTTCATGTGCATGATCCTATACACACAGTTGATCCAGAGGAAGGCAAAAAACTTTAAAAAGCATCATCAAATTTGCCCCAGTAAGGGAAAAAAATCTATCCTGATCCCTCATGAGGCAATCGGACATTTCCTGGATCAACTACCCCTGTCTGTATTACCTCTAATTATTAATATCCAGTTTTACAGTATCTCACAAAAGTGAGTACACCCCTCACATTTTGGTAAATATTTTATTATATCTTTTCATGTGGCACTGAAGAAATTACACTTTTGCTACAATGTAAAGTAGTGAGTGTACAGCTTGTATAACAGTGTACATTTGCTGTCCCCTCAAAATAACTCAACACACAGCCATTAATGTCTAAACCGCTGGCAACAAAAGTGAGTACACCCCTAAGTGAAAGTGTTCATATTAGGCCCTATTAGCCATTTTCCCTCCCCAGTGTCGTGTGACTTGTTAGTGTTATAAGGTCTCAGGTGTGAATGGGGAGCAGGTGTGTTAAATTTGTATCGCTCTCACACTCTCATACTGGTCACTGAAAGTTCAACATGGCACCTCATGGCAAAGAACTCTCTGAGGATCTGAAAAAAAGAATTGTTGCTCTACATAAAGATGGCCTAGGCTATAAGAAGATTACCAAGACCCTGAAACTGAGCTGCAGCACTGTGGCTAAGACCATACAGCGGTTTAACAGGACAGGTTCCACTCAGAACAGCCTCACCATGGTCGACTAAAGAAGTAGAGTGCATGTGCTCAGCATCATATCCAGAGGTGTCTTTGAGAAATAGACGTATGAGTGCTGCCAGCACTGCTGCAGAGGTTGAAGGAGTGGGGGGGTCAGCCTGTTAGTGCTCAGACACTGCATCAAATTGGTCTGTATGGCTGTTGTCCATGGAACCATGTTCCTGTGGTCTGAGGAGACCAAAATAAACTTATTTGGTTCAGATGGTGTCAAGCGTGTGTGATGACAACCAGGCGAGGAGTACAAAGACAAGTGTGTCTTGCCTACAGTCAAGCATGGTGGTGGGAGTTTCTTGGTCTGGGGCTGCATGAGTGCTGCCGGCACTGGGGAGCTACAGTTCATTGAGGGAACAATAAATGCCAACATGTACTGTGACATACTGAAGCAGAGCATGATCCCCTCCCTTCGGAGACTGGGCTGCAGGGCAATATTCAAACATGATAATGACCCCAAACACACCTCCATCCAAGATGACCACTGTGTTAGGATTAAGTTCACCTGCTGGTGGCACTATCCTGTTATAGGCTGCTTGCTGTAGCTCCATTGGCCACCAGCAGGTGTCTCCCAGGAGCAAGCAGGCTGGGGTAATCAGTAAAACTAGTGTTTAGCTGCCGGAGGCTACTTAAGGCTTCTCCTCCCTTCTCCTGGCGCATCATGATTCTTGTCCCTTCCTTGCTGCCTGTTGTCATTCATGCTTAGCCTGATCCAGTCTGCTCCCCTGTGCCTTGTTCCTGTCTTGCTCCCTGCTCTTGTCCCCCGTCGTGATTCCCTTCCTTGTATCCCTGCTTTTCCTGTACCTTGTATATATTTTATTTAGTCTTTAGTTTAGTTCTTTAGTATATAAACAGTAGTTAAGTTATTTTGTTTGCTGTGGTAGTTTATGTTCTGAAGGTTTAGTGTATGATGCGGAGATAGCTGAGAGTATGGGTCCCTGGAGACCAAATTTTTGTAGGGTTGCATTTAGGTATCCCCAATGCACCCTGTCGAAGGCTTTTTCTGCATCTAATGCCAGAATTACCGTGGGTGCTTTCCTAGTTTCTGCAATTTTCAGGAGGTTATATAATCTCCTCATTCCATCTGGGGCCTGTCTCCCTTTGACAAATCCCACTTGATCCACTTTTACTAAGGAGGGGGCGATTTTGGCTAGTCTGTTGGCTAGGATTTTGGCATAAATTTTTAATTCTGTGTTCAACAGGGAGATAGGCCTAAAATTTTGTGGAGTGTCCGGCTTCTCACCTGGCTTGGGCAGGGTGACAATAGTTTCTTGTAACATTTCTTCAGGGAAAGTGACAAGGCAACGCTGTTGAATAAGTAAACCCCTGCTAAATGCCTTGTGGGCGCACAACAGAGATGCTATATCAGTGTCCTAATTGTTGTTGATATGAAAAAATTCAGTAAGCTGATGAATCAATTTAATTAACTAGGCTGCAAGTTGAAAGGAAGGACCTCCAGGGTGGTATTCTCTGAAATATTGTTTGTGCCATGTGCAACTCAGAAAAGGCAGGGGGAGATTAGAGAGCTGAATGCATGGCTATGGAACTGGTGTAGGGAGGAGGGATTTGGGTTTCTAGAGCACTGGGCTGACTTTGCGTTAGGGTGCAACCTATATGCTAAAGATGGTTTGCACCTGAATGAAAGGGGGTCTGCTGTGCTGGGGGAGAAGTTTATGAGAAGTTTATGAGAAGGCTGGAGGAGTATTTAAACTAGGATTAAGGGGGAGGGTGAACTAGAATCCCATCGGCAGACAGGTCAGTTAAGGGTCAGACATTAATGGAGAATGGAATGGGGATAGATGGGGGGAGGGTTATGACAGGTGACAAGAAAGTTCCCATGTTGCAATCAACCATTGGAAATTATAGTGCCTTTGGTACTACTAAACAAGATACGAAAAACACCAGAGCAAAATGTAATAATGCATTAAAATGTTTGTTCATCAATGCCAGAAGTCTGCCAAGCTAAATAGGTGAGTTGGAAGCTCTGGTGCATGAGGAGAGCTATGATGTAATCGGTATTGCTGAAACTTGGCTTCATTCCTCATATGACTGGGCTATTAATATTCCTGGCTATGCACTCTTTCGAAGAGACAGGGTAAAAAGGAAAGGTGGCGGGTTTGTCTCTATGTGAGAAGTGATCTCAAAGCGAGTGTAAAAGAGGACCTGGTTGATGGAGAGTGTGATGAGTCTGAAGCATTATAGGTGGAACTGCATATAGATGTGCGTAGTTCAAAGTTAATCATTGAAGTTTGTTATAGACCACCCAATGTTAATGAGGAGGCGGAGACTCGGCTCCTTGCACAGATGGAAAGGGCTGCAAGGGCTGGGACGGTGATAATAATGGGGGATTTTAACAACCCAGAAATTTTTGGAGTAATGGCACTGCTGGGACAGTTAAAGGGCAAAAATGTATAAACCTATTACAGGACAATTTTATGGTCCAGTTTATTGAGGCCCCAACTAGGACGATGCTCTGTTGGACCTGGTAATCTCAAACCATGCAGAGCTTATTATTAATGTTCATATAAAGGAACATCTTGGTAGCAGTGACCATAACATGATTTCATTTGATGTTAGCTGTAAGCAAAAAACACATACGGGAAAGATAAAAACACTTAACTTCAAGAGAGAGAATTTTCCAAGGATGAGGGCTGCTCCCCAGGACTTGGACTGGGAGGGAATATTGGCATCAATGGGCACAGAACAGAAATGGGAATTCTTCAACGTGGCTGTTTGTGAATTCACTGCAAAGTATATTCCCATGGGCAATAAGTTTAAAAGGCTAAAAATAAAACCTATGTGGCTCACGGCCAAAGTTAAAAAAGCTATAAACAATAAGAAAAGAGGTTTTTAAAAACATAAAAATGAAGGAATGCTAGTGTGATTTAAATGTTACAAAGAATATAACAGAATATGTAAAAAGGAAATCAAGGACGCAAAAATTCAAAACAAACGACAGATTGCAAAAGATAGTAGGACAAGCCCCAAAAAATTCTTCAAATATATTAACCGGTTTCTGACCGGCGCACACCGATGTCGGCAGAATGGCACGGCTGGGCAAATGGGCATACCCGTACGTCCCTTTGAATTTGCCGCCATGCCATTGAATGCGCACAGCCGTCAGCGCGTGCGCGCATTGGCTGAGACTCCATGAGTCGGGTCACGGGTCCCGCGGACTTGATCGCCAGAGAGGACGAATGGGGAGATGCTAATGTAAACAAGCATCTCTTCGTTCTGCCTAGTGACAGTGTCACTGATCTCTGCTCCCTGTGATCGGGAGATCAGTGACGTGTCACATGTAGCCACGCCCCCCCACAGTTAGTAACACTACCCAGGACATACTTAAACCCTCCCTAGCCCCCTAGTGGTTAACCCATTCACTGCCAGTGTCATTTACACAGGAATCAGTGCATTTGTATAGCACTGATTGCTGTATAAATGACAATAGTCCCAAAAATGTGTCAAAAATGTCCGATGTGTCACAGTCACAAAATAAATCGCTGATCACCGCCATTACTAGTAAAAAAAAAATAATAATAAAAATGCCATAAAACTATCCCCTATTTTGTAAACACTATAACTTTTGCGCAAACCAATCAATAAACGCTTATTACGATTTTTTTTTTTACCAAAAATATGTAGAAGAATACGTATCAGCCTAAACTGAGGAAAAAAACATGTTTTTTAAATATTTTTTGGGGATATTTATTATAGCAAAAAGTAAAAAAAATGCTTTTTTTTCAAAATTGTTGCTTTTTTTTGTTTATAGCGCAAAAAATAAAAACCACAGAGGTGATCAAATACCTCCAAAAGAAAGCTCTATTTGTAGGAAAAAAAGGACGTCAATTTTGTTTGGGAGCCATGTCACACAATCCGCGCAATTGTCAATTAAAGCGACGCAGTGCCGAATCGCAAAAAAAAACCGCACTGGTCATGAAGGGGGTAAATTCTTCCGGGGCTGAAGTGGTTAATAGTAAAAAGGTCAGGTCTTAGCATGTAAGCCCTTCACAAAATAATCTAGAGTGGGTGACTGGGGACAAAGAGAAGGCAAATTTATTAAATACTTTCTTCACTTCAGTGTATACAAAGGAGCATGGGGGAGCTCATGTCCATAATGGGGGGGTAGTGACACAGCCCCTAATGATACACAATGGCTCAAAAGGAATATGGTCCAGAAATATTTAGACAGAATAAAGGTGGATAAAGCACCTGGACCAGATGGCATCCACCCACGGATCCTAAAATAATTCAGCTTTGTAATTACAATGCCATTGTATCTAATTTTTAGGGACTCATGACGGGAATAGTACCACTGGATTGGCGTAGGGCCAATGTGGTGCCTATATTTAAAAAGGGAACAAAGACTTTACCAAGTAACTATAGACCTGTTAGTTTAACTTCTATAGTCAGGAAGATACTGGAGAGTTTAATAAAAGACCACATAGAAGAGTTCTTGCTGGAAAAAAAATATTTTAAGCAACAGACAGCATGCATTCATGAAAGACAGAAGTTGTCAAACAAACCTGATTTCTTTTTATGAGGAGGTATGTAAAACCTTGGACAGAGGGGTGGCGGTGGACGTGGTATACTTGGATTCTGCAAAAGCGTTTGACACAGTTCCACACACATGGCTCATGTGTAAGGTAAAGTCTACAGGCTTGGAAATGTCAGTTTGTAAATGGTTAGAAAACTGTCTTAAAAGACATAATTCAGAGAGTAGTGGTTAATGATTCTTACTCTGAATGGTCTAAGGTTATCAGTGATGTACCCCAAGGTTCAGTGCTGGGACCCTTACTTTTTAACATCTTTATAAATGATATTGGGTCTGGGATTAAAAGTAACATTTCTGTCTTTGCAAATGACACTAAGCTATGCAGTGGAATAACGTCCTTACAGGATGTCTCCAATTTACAAGCCAACCTCAATGCACTGTCTAATTGGGCAACTATGTGGCAGATGAGGTTTAATGTTGATAAATGTAAAGTTATGCACTTGGGGCCTAAGAATATGCATGCATCATACATACTAGGTGGAGTACAACTGGGGGAATCAGTGGTGGAGAAGGATCTGGGGGTTTTGGTAGATCATAAGCTCAATAATAGCATGCAATGCCAAGTTGCGGTTTCCAAAGTGAGCAAAGTCCTTTCTTGTATTAAGAGAGGTATGGACTCCAGAGAGAGAGATCATTTTGCTCCTGTACAAATCAATAGTAAGACCTCATCTGGAATATGCAGTTCAGTTTTGGGCACCAGTTCTCAAAAAGGATAATGGGGAACTGGAGAAAGTGCAGAGAAGGGCAACCAAACTGATAAGAGGCATGGAGGAGCTCAGCTATGAGGAACGATTAGAGGAACTGAATTTATTCACTCTTGAGAAGAGGAGATTAAGGGGGGATATGATCACCATGTATAAATATATAAGGGGCCCATATAGTGAACATGGTGTTTACTTTATGATTAACACTGAGGACAAGGGGGCACTCCTTACATCTAGAGGAAAAGAGATTTCATCTCCAAATACGGAAGGGTTTCTTCACAGTAAGAGCTGTAAAAATGTGGAATAGACTCACTCCAGGGGTGGTTCTGGCCAGCTCAGTAGGTTGCTTTAAGAAAGGCCTGGATTCTTTCCTAAATGTACATAATATAACTGGGTACAAACATTTATACATTTTCACCTTCCTCTGGATCAACTGTGGGTATAGGATTGGGTATATGGGATTGTATGATATTTTTTATTTTATTTTATTTATATATATTTATTATGGTTGAACAGGATGGACTTGTGTCTTTTTTCAACCTGACTAACTATGTAACTATGATTCAATTTAGTAATGTGCTTAGGATTGGAAAGCAGTTCAGTGTTGTTCCTCCAGATGTAAGCAGGAGAGACCGATGGTTGCTCTTTTAATACTAGGGAAACTGGAGTGTGGTCTGACCACGTTATCTGTAACTGACAGAGTTTTCTCTAGTAGGTTGAGGTCCGATAGAATAAGGTCAATCCTTGAGTTGGCCCGATGGGGGAATGAATAGTAGGTAAAGTCTTTCTCAGAGGAGTGTACCCATCTCCATGTGTCATACAGTTATTTTTCAGTTAAGAGAGGTTGTAGCTTGTATCTATTAGTAGAGTTAATGTGAGAACAGTCCAAATTTTTATTGACCACACTATTAAAATCCCCACAGAGGAGCACTTTCTGACTTTATCTACCCATTTAAGTAGCGATCTCAAGAATGCTACTTGCCCCTTGTTGGGTGCGTAGAAGTTTACCAAGTTGTATGTCATGTTGTTCATATCACAGATCTGTATAATAAACCTTCCATTGGGATCACAAATTACATCATGCAGTTTAATTGCGATGGAATGCTTGACAGCTATCAGCACTCCTCTTTTTTTAACTGGTGCTGTGGCAGTAAATATATGAGGGAAAGCTCTATGGGAGCATTTAAGCTGTTTGTTTGTCATAAAATGAGTCTATTGGGCGCAAAGTACATCTCCCTTAAGTTTATCCATTTCCTTCCACATTGAGCATCTCTTGAATGGGCTATCCAATCCATGAACGTTAATAGACAGTGTTATCAGTTCTGTATTAATAAGATATCTAGGATTGCTGGTGTGACCATATTAAACAGGTGTAACAGGTGTAGTAACAGGTTTTTACCTGTAGGTGGCAATGTTTGATCAAGAATAGACAGCCAGTGCAGATCTGTGGTAGTGAAGTACTCATTAATGGATTGCCAGCATGGAAATAAGGAGAATTTTTCTTAGTGCCCCTCGGGTACAGTTGAAACATGGAAAACAAACAAAAGCAAGAACAGAAACAAAAACATAAAAAGGTGAAAAAATACCCACTCACCAATTTCCAAGTTTCCCTCTTCCTCTTACTTAGTCCTAATCATAACTTGGGTTATGGCCTTTTATTTAAGGTCATGTTGTTAATGACTTGTTTGATTTATCATACCCTTTTACCTAATTTTATGTGAACAGGACTGGTGACTGCAGTGTAGTGGTCATCCTTCACACACCTCTTGTATTTCATATTGGTCTATATCCTTGCCAAACATGTAATTTTCATGCTGATTCCCTTTTACATATTGATTCCAGTTTTAAATTATAACAATGGTAACCCAAATGTATGGATAAAGATCTCCTTAGTGACATAGATCTGCAAATCATTTGCTGTGTTTCTAGGGTAGATTATCATATGCAAAAACAAATAGCATTTAAAGTGATTGTAAAGCTTATTTTTTTCTCTAAAATAACAAACATGTTGGCCCTGCCTCTGCTTTCTCCTCCCAGTATTTGATTGGCAGCAGCAGCAAGCAATGGCTCTCGCTGCTCTTGCTGAGTCCTGCAAGGAGAGGAAGAGAGAGTAGTGCTGCTGTACTTGAGCACAGCATTGGATTGAGATGGGACTCAGCTAAGTATTTAGAGAGGTAAGGGGGCAATACAAATAATAACACATTTTATACCTTAATGAAGGGAAAACATTTTATACCTTAATGAAGGGAAAACATTAAGGTAAACAATATCCTGCCTTTAGAATCACTTTAAATACTTATATTGTAACAGAAGCATATATTGTCTTGCATGATAGTCTACCACTTCAGTGAAAAAGTCCACATTTTACAGTACAAAAAAATAATTTTTGGGGTTAATTGTAAAATGTAATAGTCAATTCAGTTAAATTGTGCCAAGCAGACAGATAAATATTACTTGCTATGTTTGCATGTTTGCTATGTTTACAGAATATACAAAGTGAAAACTCCCTATGATGGGACTTTTCAGGCATTTCAATAACATAGTATGTAGAAAATAAAGTTCAGAAAAACAAATGTTATTGATACATCACCAGTTAAAAGAAACAAAAAACAATGTGTACATGATATGAATGGTCATTGATACACCAACTATGAGTGATAAGATGATACAATATAGCTTCCTCCACCCGATGCATTCCAGAGAGTATACATCTCCTTCATCAGGGAATTGAGGAGTATCATTTATAATAAATCAAATTGTGTTCTAGATAAACATTCCAGGCTTCAATTAAAAACAAAGTTTGAGAATTCTGCTCTTCTGTCCAACCTTTAGAGTATTATGTATTGTTCTACTTCAAAGACAGAAAGTGGGGGCCCCACCCACAGGAAGGAAACAGGTACCACTGAGGCCTTGGAGACTCAATCCTTGAAATCAATCCTGGGCATGAAAGCCACAGTATGAGAGTATCAAAGAGCTTCAATTCAGTAGTAGCTTAGTTGTAATCCGGCTTTGAAGGTAGGACAAGGGTGTTGTATCCTCCAGTGGGGATGCAGAGCCGAAATGACCTTAGATAATGCCCTGTGGGAGGGGTGAAGTGCATCTGGTGACCACGGGTGGTGATGTAATTTCCAGCAGGTGAAACGCAGGTTGTTGTGGATTTCCGATCATGGTTTGATGCCTATTTATTCCTATACCATGTGAGAGGATATGTTTTAAACTGTTTGATTTCATAATAAAATGGAATTACGCTATGATGATATTTCTCTGCCATTTATTTACACCATGTATGAGCATCCCATTGCCCAATAATTAAGGAGTGATGAAGGAGGACTACAAAGCTCAGCAGACCCAGGATATCTGCACAAATGCATATGACTCCTCTTATTGGGAGTCCATAGCAGCTGGAGTGACAAAGATGGACTACAAAGCTCAGCAGACCTAGGACATTCACACAAGCGCATATGACTTCTGTCCTTGGGAGTTCATAGAAGCTGGTGAGTGAGTGGGCATACAGGAGGGGAGCACGATTTGCACCGCATTTGAGATTACAGCACTTGGCACTTTAGCACGATGGAGCTTTATTTTACTATTAAGAAGATTTGAGATAATGGACTTTATGTAAATTATGATGCATTGTATTTGATTTATTTGTATTAATCATTCATTTTTGACTGATATTTCTTTTGTTTATATTCAAACACAAGGTAATAGAAAGAACCCAAATAGGGTATCGCTCTTTATATATACTTTATCACCATTTAAAGACACAGCATCTTCTAGAGCAGCAACCCACATTAATATATTTTCTTCACTAACACCATAAGCGTGGGAATATATATGAAAGTGGTTTACACACACACATATATACTTTTCTCTTTTGACATTTTTGTTGTGCATTTTTGCACACAGCAAAATGTGTGTTTGCTTCCAGGTTTGAGGTACCGTTAACAATTAATGGCCCTGAAAACACAGCTAGTTCATGTTAGGTATCAAAAGGTTGCCATACACTATACAATCTGATGTACAATCTCCTTCAGATTTACCACAACTATATAATAGAAAGACACACATGTCTATACAAATCACTCTGTATCCAATCAGGCAGGCCCTTGCACTACATAGTTAATGGTAGATCTAAAGGAGATTGTACAATCAGATTGTATTGTCTATGCTGAGTTTTAAAGACTTCCAGGGACACGCCTTTCCTGTTTTCAATACTACAGCTCTACTTCACATAGGATATTATGTGATTGCACGGTTCCTTCTCCTGCTCCAGCATGCACACTCTGCCAAATGAACAATGTGGCTATGTATTTAGGAAGAACAGTGCTCACTGACACTGATTGCATTGGAAAAGCATGTAAGTACAAAGGTTGGCAAAAGCAATCTCCTGAAGGGGGAGGACAGGTGCTGGGTGTGAGGTCAACTGCTGTAGAACTTCCTCACTCTACTATTCTATAAGACATACACCAGGAAGTCAAGAACAAGTTTTCTATAGAAGAAACTAGATGCCGAGGTATGTCTGCCCTATAATATAGTGGAAGGTTTTTTTCTGCAACAGAGGTACATTTATGGTATATTGGTACATAGGGGTGCTGGAATTAACAAAAAAAAAAAGGTGAACTTAGCCATTAATGTCTGCTTTTGTAATTTGTTTTTGTAACTATCTGTAAGCTTTTCTATGCAATGTCTGCCTACGAATTTTAAAAATAAATCAACAACTTGTTTTCTTTTGCTCACAGAATGCATGAATCTGAAGAGAAGGCTGTTTAACTGGTGTCTGAGGAATCCAATAACATAGCAAAGGTAATGAACAGGAAACAAACTAACTAGTCAGGTGCACTTGGTCAGCAGTAAATGCTGTTACAAGTACAGAGCCTCAGGCTGATGCATTTTAAATAAGTCACCTCATTTACCATGGGCCAATGATAGAGCTGGGCTGTGTGTCCAAACTCGTTACCCCACAGCTGACAAGAAAGTTGGGGAAGTTACAGGGTGGCTGTAAATAATAACAGGGAGGAGCTGGGAGTCTAAGCCCTGTTGTCTAGCAACTGGGGTGCTTGCTGTGCAGAGGAGAAATGGTGCCATGTCTCCTTGCCTAGCAACCAGAATGCGAGCCACTGCATGGAGCCAGGAGCAGACACTGAGACCCGCTAGAGGACAGGTAAGTGTACATGCCTAGGACCTTGACCATTATCATTTTAATTATTGTCATGCCTGTTAGGCAGGGACAAAGATTTATTCTCAATGTAATGTTGGTTATTGTTTATTTCTCTCAGTATCCGTGAAATCATCATACTTATCACTTTACACTTTCTCCAATTATATGTTATCCTTTTTCTTATCTATGACATAAGAACCATGATGTTCTTTATGTGAATCTTATTGCTTCTTTAAAGGAACTCAGAACCCACATCTTTCATCACTTGTTAATGGCAATGTTTAAAAAAGCATATAATCACTGGTGGTACAGGACTCTAAATAAACTTCACACATACTACCCCAATGTCTCCCCACTTTCTTGGAGATGCAACAAAGCTCACGGTTCATCACTCCACATCTGGTGGGATTACCCACTGTTACAACCCTTTTGGAAAGAAGTACACCCCCTTATGACCAAAATAACAACTTACTGTCCAGACTACACCCTGGCACAATTTCACCTTAACCACACATCCCTACCCCAGTCGGCCTACAAAAAGTCCTTGACTCTTCACCTCATCAATGCTGCTAAAATGTGCATACCCCTACACTGGAAGGACAGCAACCTCCTAGTATTTCAGATTGGCTCCAATGCGTAGGGAAGATTGATGAAATGGAGGACTTAGTTCACCAGGTTAAAGAGTCACCTACAAAATTTTGCAAAACTTGGGCGTGCTGGCTGCACTTCGCAGATTTAGGAATTCCACAGACTGTTAAACGCACAGTAGAGCTTGACCTGGGGGCATAATAGGCATAATAATGGAAGGTTAGGATTCCAAACTTAACTATGCATATACTTGTTCAATAATACTTCGCCTACCCCCCTTTTCTTTTTCTTTTCCCCATAACTCTCTCTCACCACAGGGGGAACTAGGCTCCCCATACCTGTCCCTAGTCCTACGCGAGTGAACAAACAACAAAGAAAATAACATTGTTGGTTATGAATGCTCCATTTCAAGAGTTAGTCAGCTAAATAGGTCTTAGTTGCGATGCTCTCCCTATTGAAGACTTCAATGGTTTTTCTCATTTTCAGTTCATTGTCATTTCAGAATGAAAGTACTCCTCCAAAATGTAGTTCCTTTGTGTAGTAATACCTAGAATTACTTGTGGGAAAGCATGTTCAATGACATAAGATCCACTAAAGCAAATGCGGATTACTTAAAGTATGTTTTAGCATAGCATACCTTAGTATTTTCGTTCTCCAGACTTGTAAAATGTATTACATTCTGACATGTCACCTTATGTTACTTACAGAAGATGAAGCCACTCCTAAAACCTCTGCAATCCTCAGCTCAAGCTTACAGATGCTCACTACTCCTCTGGGGTCTATTCTTTCCCCACACAATTCAGCAAAGCTCTTGGAGTCACATACATCTTTCAAAGGGTAAAATAAGGGTAAAATATACTTTAATGTTCAGCACAAATGCAGACATTCCACCCAGGATCCTCCATCCAACATTGTTTGCCGCCTACTGGGGCTTAATCATAGAGCAAGAGGATAAGGTGGAGGAATAAGTATATATACACTCTACATGTTTATTATCATTTAGTGCTTAAAGGTATACTAACCTCCTTCTGATACCATTAATATCTTTCCAATCATTACCGAACAGTTCATTACACCAACAGACTACAGGTCTATGTAGACATAGATGTCCCAGTTGTAACCTTTTGGGAGACAGTACGGTGGTAACATCCTGCATTATTAATAAACAATATGACAACAAGCAACCTTTAAGTTGTAATACAACATATTTCACATATGTGTTGACTTGTAAGATTTGCAAGGTACAGCATATGGGTAAAACAAATAGGAGAATGTATGAAAGGATTAGAGAACATTTGCGTGGTAAAAAATATCAGATAGGAAAACCAGTGTAGACAGAAACAATGTCATGATGGGAAAACTGATTCTTTAATCATACAGGTCATAGAGGGACTGGATGGATCGCTGAGAAGAGGTGATGGTATTTTTGAATTGAAAGAAGGTATATTGGATATTTACTTTGGAGACAAGTATACCACAAGGACTAAACTATGAAGTACATGCTTTAGATTATCATGAATGAGCATTGCAAGGGTTGAATACTCCCTCATGTGTAAGGGAACAATGCAAGCAGTTTTAGTTATATGATTCTCCACGTGCTAGAAGACTAGTTCCAGCACCCCCCAATGCCCCAGAGGTTGCAGATCCTTTAACACCATCAAGACCAATGCAGGGTTCATAGCCCTGCATTGGACATGAGGATTCTGAGTGACAGTTCTCCACTGAAACTTAGGAGAGTAGAGTAAAATGCCAGCTGCTGGAGAAGCAGAGGATAGGGTAAATAAAACAGCTTTTCCATCTTCTAGACATTAGACATGTGCACAATGAAATATTTTGTTTCGGAATTTCGTTTTCGTCCGAAAAATACATTTATTTAGTTACTCCCAAAATTAGTTTTTATTTATTTTGTTTTTCGTTAAAAATTCGGCCGAAAATCCAAATTAAGTTTGAATCTGTCATTGAAGGCTTATGGTGTCTGTCGAAAGTTCAAAGAAGATTTGACGGAGCAGCTAAACTGTACGACACCGTATAGTTTACCTGCTCCGTTGAAACTTCTTAGAACTTTCAACAGACACCATAAGCCAAAGTACGTGTGTACTTAGTTCTAGCTATTTTACTGCTCCTCCTCTTTGGTTACAATCAGCCAATAACATACATCATCATCATTATTTTTATTTATCTTTTCTCCCCTACGTCGAATCTTTTCTCCCCTACGTCGAATCTTTTCTCCTTATGTAGAATAATCTTGGACTAATAGAGTTAAGGTTAGGCACATTCGACCACAGGTTTGATGGACACAGATTGTTATTGTCATCATCATGTCGATTCTCCTACAGTATCTATATCGAACTGTTGTAGCAACAAAAACGAAAATAAAGCATTTGTTTATGTCGGATCTTTTGTCTTTTGGATTCTGCACTTTAACAAACGATAACGAAAATACCTGAAATTCGGCCAAAAATGCATTCGGACGAAAACGAATGCACATGTCTATTTAATATCTCTTAGAAGCACTAGCTACACTGATATGATGGCTTGTATGAGGAAATGTATCTCTGAACTTACTGCTGTGGGGGACAGGGTAGACCATATTGAGACCAAGATGAGGGAAAATGCCACAATGATGAACAACCTTATTGATTCCCATTGACTAAAAGCAAAGTTGGCCCACCTAGTAGATAAGTCTAGAAGAAATAATATAAAAACAAAAGGAATATCAGAGCTAGTTCAACCATCAGAGCTACATTCCTTTGTTACAACAATGTTTTCTACTTTCGGGCCTGATCTGCCTCCTCTGGAAATGTCTATAGATATAAACCACCGCATTCTGAAACCTACACATATTCTGGAGCACGTTCCTAAAAACATTCTACTTCCTACACATTTTTATTATATTAAAGAGTATCTAATGCAGCTAACTCGTAAAGGGGAACACTGCTCTGCTACGTATTCATATCTGCAATTCTATGCTGATTTATCACAATACACATTGCAACTCCACAAGAATTTGAATAACATCACAAAAGCTCTGCAGAATCACAATATAGTGTACTAGTGGGGTATACTACCAAGCTACTAATCACTAAAGATGGATCCACGCATGTGATCATGATCAACTCTCCAAACAAAGGCTTCCACCTTCTGAAGACTTGGGACATCCTTTCCAGCAAACTGCCAACATCTCCTCCTGCTAGCAGTCCGAGCAGGATTCCGCTAGAATGGCAACAAGCATCTCATACTGTACATGAGAGATCTTTGTCTATGGTTCCAATACACCTTGTTGCTTCCGTGTTTAGCTCTATAAATTGGGGCCCCTACTTTAGGAGCTCAAATCCCACAGAACCGGTCCTACTTACCTGAGCAAAAATGTTCTGCACCTGGATTTTTCAAAACCTCCTTTTATATACATTGTTGCATTGTTTCTTACTAACTATGTTCTAAGGAACTTTTGTTGTTTTTAATTACCACAGGGCTCTTTGCTACTAATTCTAATTCTAACTCACTAATACTAGCTCACACATTTAAATAATTACTACTGAAGCTTCTACAATGGATGTTTTCTTTGATGTGCATGCTCCCCCTCCATCCCAGGGAGCAGCTATTATCTGGACTTTATGAAAGTATGACCATTGTCAAAAATTTCAGCTTACCATTCAGATCCTTTTATGCCAGTTAAGACTCTAACTATCAATGCACATGGGTTAAAACCTTTTAAATAAATGGGCTTTCCTGTGGGATGAAGCAGATTCACTTTACTGCGATGTATTGTGCATCCAAGAGACACACTTCCACAGCGATGCCCCTCCTAAGTGCACTCACAAAAGCTTCCAATATTAGTTAATTTCCAATATGCCTGAAAAGAAAAGAGTAGGAATGAAAGCTATTAAGGATATAGTTTCTTTTCAGCTTCATTTGGAGATCTGCAGGTCACTTCATTATTTTAGTTTGTGACATTAACGCTACTTGATACACCCTGGTGAATGTTTACATCCCAAATAAACACCAAGTTTACTTTTTGAATGGATTGATGTGGAAGATCAAAACAGTACAGCAAGGATCTTTGCTGGTGTGTGGCAATTTCAACATCACACTGGAAGCAGAAAGAGATTCTATGTTGCTTACTTCTAAGAGGACCCCATTCCTGTTATCTTTTCTATGCTTGCATGATTTATATGATACCCAAGTGAACGAAAAGGAATTTACATTTTTCTCTCAATTGATCTGTTACACCAGAATAGATTGATTGTTGATGGACAAGTGGCTACTTCAAAAAATCATCCAGACAAAGATAAACAACATCACCTGGTCAGATCATGCATCCATCCTTCTCACACTTGGTGATGCTTACCCTAAAACTGCTACTGTTGTGTTGCGTTCGAATTCACAGCTCGTGCAAAATCCTTCTACTAAAAGGGTTTTAGAGAACCACCTGTCCAAATATTATGCCCTTACCTTCCCTTCTACTGATAACTAGAGATGGGCCAAACATCACCCTGCCAAACAGGGGAAAAGTTCTAACCCCAACGGCGAACCTCATTGAAGTCTATGGGAGCCGAACAGCAAAAATCAAAAGTGACAATTTTTAAGGCTTATATGCAAGTAATTGGCCATAAAAGGTGTATGGGGTCTGAGTACTGCCCGGGGGATATGTATTAATGCAAAAAATGTTTAAAAAAAATTATAATTTATCAAGGAGAATTGATTTTAATGATGCTTATAGTGCAACAATAAATACGTAAAATTTCTTATATATATAGTGCCTGGGGTCCCCTTAGTCTGCCTATCAATTGGTGCATCTGTAGCATACGTAGAACATGCTGCAGCAAAAATGACTTTTCTAAAAAAAAAAAAAAACAAGTCAATTTACATTTAAAGTGGCTTGCAGTTGCAACTGCCCCCCGTGCCCCAAAGCACCTTGTCCACATGTTAATGGGCACAAGGGTCTCTTCCACACAACCCTGGGCTGTGGTTGTGAGGGTATGTGGGCAGGGGGCTTATTTGAATCTGTGCATTGCAGGTTGTTCAGCAGGGCAAACACCCTGCAAACTCGGGTGTTCCCTGAACTGGGCAATCAGACAATTTTCAGCCCAAACTGATGCTCGGGCCCCCAACTCTACTGATAACCCTTTTGTGCTATGGAATTCCCACAAGGCTTACATTCATGGTATTTTTATCCAATAGGTGCAAGAACCAAAAAGCAAAAGCCAGCAACAAGTCAACACTCCATTGGCTGATATCCAAACCTTAGAAACGCAAAACAAGGCAAACCCTACCCATTATACAGTATAAGCACTAAGCTTTCTAGACTAAGATATGATCTTAGGGTAACCTTGTTTAACACATTTGAATAACAAGCAAAAAGGCTGAAACTGACCTTTTACTCCACTGGCAACAAAGCAGGGAAAGCTTTGCCACGCAGACTGCAAGGTCAATGATTTAAAACTAGACTTCCACATGTGGTTAACCATGTATCTAAGCATAAGGTATTTGACCTCCAAAATATCATTGATACCTTCAGTGAATCTTACATAGGGATGAGCCGAACACTCCCCGGTTCGGTTTGCACCAGAACATGCAAACAGGCAAAAAATTTGTGCGAACATGCGAACATCTTTAAAGTCTATGGAACACGAACATGAAAAATCAAAAGTGCTCATTTTGAAAACTTATATGCAAGTTATTGCCATAAAAAGTGTATGGGAACCCGGGTACTCCCCCAGGGGACATGTATCAATGCAAAAAAAAGTTTCAAAAATGGCCGTTTTTTCAGGAGCAGTGATTTTAAGAGTGCTTAAAGTGAAACAATAAAAATGAAATATTCTTTTAACCACAAAAGGACCGGACCTATTTTTCAAACTTGTGGTTTACAAGTTAAAATAATTTTTTTTGCTAGAAAATTACTTAGAACCACCAAACATTATTTATATATTTTTTTCTAACACCCTAGAGAATAAAATGGCGGTTATTGCAATACTTTTTGTCACACCGTATTTGCGCAGTGGTCTTACAAGCACACTTTTTTGGGATAAAATTCACTTTTTTAAATTAAAAAATACAACAAAAGTAAAGTTAGCCCAATTGTTTTGTCCCGGTATAGATTTTGGGGGGACCCAAGCCATTTTTTTTTTTATTT
Source organism: Aquarana catesbeiana (assembly GCF_042186555.1). NCBI lineage: Eukaryota > Metazoa > Chordata > Amphibia > Anura > Ranidae > Aquarana > Aquarana catesbeiana. The sequence continues at coordinate 325,629,751 of NC_133328.1, read as the reverse complement.
TGGCGCGGGGTTCCCCTTAACCACTTCAATACACTATGTTATATATACTACACTGCCTGCACTGACTAAATATTGAGTCTACACTGAATATCTAGTCTACACTAAATGCAGAGTATATATACTTGTTCCACTCTCAAAACACTGACTATGTGTGGTTCTAAACGGACAGCTAAACACTTGTCAGAGACTCCAGTAAATGGAAGCCCAATGCTTGATTTGTCTACCGAAGTAATCCAACTTAATTTTAGTTTTTAGTTTTTTGTGAAACTGCAATACAATACAATAACAAGAAATCAGTACACATAGAATAACTAATCTAGCATAAATAACAGATGACACAACAGAAAGACACTTACAGGTGATGATGTCTCAAGCCCCTTGGGAGAGAAACAGACATGCTGCATCCATGTAGAATGACAATCTAAAATGGCTGAAGAACTTCCTGAACCAAAGGTCACATCTTGTATGAGAAATTTACCTGACTGAAGATAAAGCTGCTACAGACTTTGGCCACTAGATGGCAGTGGTAAACTACACATTCTATATAAGTAATTATAACATAATTAGCTTGCAAAGGCAGCACAATACTGTATATATATATATATATATATATATATATATATATGTATATATATATATATATATATATATATATATATATACATATATATATATATATATATATATATATATATATATATATATATATATATATATATATATATATATATATATATATATGTATACATATAAAATACACTGCCTGCACACCACTAACTAAGCTGCCTGCCTAATCTAATTCAATTCTTCTCTGTCCACACACTATACACGACCGCTATGTAAGCAGCCTTATATAGTGTGGGGTGTGAACTTAGTCCCTCTGAGCCATGTTTGGCCAAAGGCACCCTGCCTTATGGCTCTCACAGCAGAGAGTACTGTGACTGGCCAAAGCATGCAGATTAGGTGCATGCTTTGACCAATCATTAGACGTCATTGCACTGTGACCTCGCAGTGCATTATGGAGCATTTTGCAGCACTTAAATTTGCCGCAAACACCCCATATGTTCAGTTTGTTTGCGAGCAAGCTAACACCTGATGTTCGAGTCGAACTTAAGTTTGACTCGAACCGTGGGCTCATCCCTAATATTACAGCTCTCTTTATAACCTGAGCCAAGACACCCCAACCATCCCAAGCTGATATATATAAGTTTCTAGCAGAACTAAAATTCCCACAGCCATCTTCTATGCAATTTCAGGAGATTAATGCTGCCTTCTCAACACCTGAAATCCTTAGGGTTACAGACACTTTGCCTAACAACAAATCTCCTGGACTTGATGGGCTCTCTGGGGAGTATTACAAGCAATTCAAACTAATCTTAGTACCATATCTCAATAGAGTGTACAACGAAGCAACTGCTGCGGCCTCCTTTCCTTCAGGAATTTTAGAAACTCTAATACCCCGTACACACAATTGGACATTCCAACAACAAAACAGTGGATTTTTTTACGAAGGATGTTGGCTCCAACTTGTCTTGCATACACACGTTCACACAAATGTTGTCAGAAATTATGAACGTCCAGAACGCGATGACGTACAACACGTACGACGGGACTATAAAAAGGAAGTTCAATAGCCAGTGCGCCACCCTTTTGGGCTCCTTCTGCTACTCTTGTGTTAGTAGAAGTTTGGTGAGAGACGATTGTCACTTTTCAGCCTCGTGCTTTTCAGTTAATATTTGCTTGTCAGTTTGTGCTTGTGGGTTCGTATCTGTTCTTCAGTGCGTGTTGTCAGTTTGTTCCTGTCTTTCAGTGCATTCTATTTAATAGCTCGTATCTGTTTTTCAGTGCGTTCTTGTCCACTCATTTCTGATTTTTAGATCGTTCTTCTCAGGTCCTTTCTGATTTTCAGTGCGTTCTGTTAGTTCGTTCTGACCAGCCTACCGTTTTCTAGCCATGTTGCGGGTATGTACTTGTCGTAGAGTTCGTGCTGTGCAAGGGCTTGATGTTGGAGTTCTTGCTTTGAACCAAGTCCAGTCCATGAACAGGGAGAGGAGGAGTTCCTGGGCGAAGAATTGGTTGCCCCAGCATGACCAATTCTCTCATATGCCCTTGTCCGGGAGAATAATCCTGATTTTTTCAGGAATTATCTCAGAATGACGGACCCTGTTTTTTACCATCTGTTGACTTTGCTGTCCCCTTATATTACGAAGCAGGACACAGCGGTATTTGGCGATGGGGAGAAGTTTGCAGGACATCAAGTTCCCGACTGGGATCTCCCCCCAGACTCTGGGAATCATTATTCCAGAGACCTGTTCTGCCATCATACAGGTCCTGCAGAAGGACTATATTAAGGTAAGTTTTCTCCTTTAACATCACATTCTATGTATTTAATGTTTGCTAATGTATTGTATTTATTTCATCATTCCCTAATTACCATGATTGTAATATGCTGTGAATGTCCTCTTTGTCCTCATGCATGCTGGAAGCTTTTAATGCTCCTTTTTTGTCCTTCACTAACCTCCCCAGCATGCTATCCTGGGCCCATACAGACCTAGCCTAGTAGTATTTTTTTAACAATGTATTTTGTCAGCGCCATTGTAGTGCTTACCCTAAACACCCCCTAAAATGTGTACAAATGTTATTGCTGTTCTTAAAATTCAGGCATAGTGCAAGACTTTTTTTGGGGGGGGGCCAAAGCTCATTTCCCCCCCAACTGCTAAGTCAACCGATACCAATCCTCTATCTGCTGACTTTGCCAAACCCATACACACTATACCTACCTCTTTTGTGGTCAGATTTATGGATTAATTCATCAAAGCATGTAGTGCAAGGTCCTGCCTGAATACTTTCAAATGATACTGTTTAAAGTTTCGTTCTGCTATTATCTTGATAGGTAATTTCAGAATGTAAACATGTGCTTAAATTTGTACAGTGTGTATTCATATTTTTGTATTATGACACTTCTTACCTGTCCAGTGGGCTGCCAATAGTGTAAGTAAGGCGGGGCTGGCCCAAGTATCACACATTATTTATGCATTCAGCTCTCAATGAAGTGGAGAGGGTTACCTGTCCAAAACACCCCCCCCCCTAAAATTTTTACAATGGGCCATCAGAGGGGGTGAGGAATCAGATAAGTGGACCTTATACTTTTGTCTTTAAATACTCGTTAAAATAAATGTTATACTTATGTTGGCCAAGAGTGTTTGTGTCTAATCTGCTTGCAATGTTAAGTGCAAAAGTACTAATTTGTATTTTTCTTGTTTGACTCCACAGTTTCCTTCAAACTCACAGGAATGGCAGACTGTGGCTTCCCAGTTTGCCCAGCAGTGGGACTTTCCCAACTGCGGAGGGGCAATAGATGGGAAGCACATTCACATAGTCCCGTCCCCAACTCGGAGTCATACTATTACAATTATAAGGGGTTTAATAGTATTGTGTTGTTGGCAGTGGTGTCGGCGACATACGAGTTCTTGTATGTGGACGTGGGGAAAAATGGCCGGATGTCAGATGGTCATCGCCCAGATAAAGTTCTTCAGACGTCTCCAGAATGGCGGCTTGGGCTTGCCACCTCCGGAAGACAACATGGCAGGACTCCCATTTGTCTTCATGGCTGATGAAGCATTTGGGCTGGGTGACCATCTCATGCGGCCATTCCCAATGAGGACCCTCACCCTGGACCAGAGGGTTTTTAATTACCAGCTGGCCAGAGTCAGAAGAGTGGTAGGGAATGCATTTGGAATAATGGCCTGCCGGTTCCGCCTATTTCTCACAGTGATCAACATGGCGGAATATAAACTGAACCATATTGTCCTTGCATGCTGCATACTCCATAATTTCCTAAGAAAAAATGCAACAAACTCAGTTGGGACTGAGGCCAGCTTTCAAAATCAAACAACCTTGACAGCTCTTGAAGCTGCCGTCCTGGCTTGCCCCCCCAAAGCGCCTACAACGTTGGACAAAAGTATGTAGAGTACTTTGCGGGTAGGGGGGCCATTGATATGCCAGACAATGTATAAAACATTTTTTAAATACATTTTTGTTTTATAAACTGAACTCATATTTCATTTGATTTACTGCTTGTGTTTCTTTTAGCTGTTCTCCAATGGCCTTTTATTTTTCTTCAATAGTGCAAATGTAATCTATTCGATACATGAGGTAACAATCTCTTCTTCAGCTAATTATTATGCTGTGGGTCTGCTACACACACACACACACACACACACACACATTGTTTTTGTTGTTAATGTATGTAATGCATTAATGAAAAAAATAATCATCCTTTTCAGCTCCATGAATTAATTGCTTTGAGTCCCTAAAATGGCCTGATTGGGGCAAATTTTAGAACACTGTGGGGGTTATTTACTAAAGGAAAATCCACTTTGCATTACAAGTGCACTGAAAGTGCACCACTTGTAGTGCAAAGTAGATTTTCCTTTAGTAAATACCCCAGCTGTCACTGTAACTACAACAACTTATTAGAAAAACTGGTATTGAGTATTGAAACAAGAAGCAACACATTGTTGAGTATAAAACATTTTACTCCGTGCACATGTGCATTAGAAAAGTTTTTTTTTAACAAACCAACATCTTTCGTGTATAACATGTATGTGTGACAGTATATAATATAGAGAGTGCAGCGCTGGACATGTGAAGTGAATAGTGAAATTTGATAAACCAATTATTAAAATGGTGAAGAAGGTTATTCAAAGTCAATATATCAAAATAGTGACACATATATATATCATAAAGTGTTTCTTAAAACGTGAACATATGAACTAAAATGAGTGAGAAAAAATTCCTGTATATAAAAACTTATGAAGGCACATAAAAGTCCAAAACAGTGTATTTGATGCAATGTAGATTTCAGGGATACATCTTCAATGTTCAATGTTGCCCACCACCGAATTGATGAATAAAAGGCTTACCAGAAAGCCTGTGACCGCCCTTATTCAGGGGGGTCAAAACAGGCTTAGCAGATATGGGGAAACCGCCACAGGAATACTCCAGGGGACACCGATGGACCGATGCATCAGGACTCCTTGCCAGATAGCCAACCAGCCGACAACCGCTGTAGATGTTCTCCCAAATCCTGTCCTCTCATGGGGCAAAGTGTGCCTGACTTGTTTTAGGCATGCAGATAGGCAGATCTCAGCTGGCACACTTTCTGGCAAGGAGTCCTTCGGTGTCCCCTGGATTATTCCTGTGGCGGTTTCCCCATATCTGCTAAGCCTGTTTTGACCCCCCTGAATAAGGGCGGTCACAGGCTTTCTGGTAAGCCTTTTATTTATCTATTCGGTGGTGGGCAACATTGAACATTGAAGATGTATTCCTGAAATCTACATTGCATCAAATACACTGTTTTGGACTTTTATGTGCCTTCATAAGTTTTTATATACAGGAATTTTTTCTCACTCATTTCAGTTCATATGTTCACGTTTTAAGAAACACTTTATGATATATATATGTGTCACTATTTTGATATATTGACTTTGAATAACCTTCTTCACCATTTTAATAATTGGTTTATCAAATTTCACTATTCACTTCACATGTCCAGCGCTGCACTCTTTATATTATATTTTGGTTTTGTGCCCTTATATCGGCGTTATAGTGCACAGCAGCAGGAATCTTTTTTATTTTTTCACAATTTTTTATGCACCTAGCGCAATTTCTTTTTCTTTAACTTTTGATGTGTGACAATATATAGCCTTTTCTTTACCTCAGTAAAAAAAAAAAAAATATAACGACAATCTGTTAAATTTTTGGGTGTTTTAGATTCTGCCTAAAACATCAATGATGTTGTCTTTGACCTTCTCTAATTCCCGATTGCACACCATGATCTCCCCACTGAGGATCTGTGCACTTAAACTGTTGAAATGAGTTTCTTCTTCCACAACATCCACATCACCTAAAAATAAAAAAAACACATCATGTATTATAAATATGCAGGTATACATCTATTACCTGAAGCTGTGGTCTCAGACACTGACCTGTTGTGGTTACTATTTTGCCCAATTCATGAACCTCTCCTCCCTCCACATCTTCTTCAGGCTGTGTGGGGACTTCCCCTTCTTCTGGAGTAGTGGGGTTCCTGGTGTCCTCAGATGTACGGATTCTTTTCTCCCCTATGTGAATAAAAAAATAGGTATACTTAGCACACAGATATTTGAGGCAAGAAAATAGTAATATGAAACATTGCTTGGGAGTGTCGTACAATTGTCTGTTTTGGCAGAGTTCCAAGCTGAAGACATGATTTTTACCCTTTCTTAAAGCTGGAATACTTACCTTTTTTGGTAAAATATCACACATGGAGAGACCCTTAGTATCCACTGGAGCACCTGTGTGGGACACCCTAAAAAGGGTGTTATGGTGTCCCACACTAGTGCTCCTGCACCCAGAAGTGTAAACAGTTGCTGAGTGTCCTCTCCTTACACTGAATCAAGTTTGCATTTCATTCTAGTTACAAACCCATCTAGACAACAATGTACTAAACTTCTTTTAATACAAATAGGCCTGAACAAATGTAGTTAACCTGCATCTGCCAAAAACATCATATTAGTGGTCGAACGAACGATTACTGTCCCCACGAGCCTGAAACTTGCCATTTTAAACGCCATTTTAAACTGTACAACAGTAAAGAAAAGCACATGGAGCAGCATGCAGGTAATAATAAAATAGGATCACATGACAAATACTTACTTTTTAGAAGCAGTTTCCCGATCCTTCTGTACTGATCTTGCTCCCTCAATTTCAGGTCTGACCAACATTTCCTCAATTGCTCCTTGGATCGTTGTACCCCAAAATTCCTCTACAGACTTCTCACAACTTTGGTCATGATCTTGGCCTTTCTCACATTTGAGTTGCTGTATGGTCCATACGTCTCATGATAGTCTGCCCTCTTCAAAATGTCCACCATCTCCACCATCTCTACAAAGGACATATTTGAGGCCTTACATCTCCTCCTGGATCGGGACGTTTCTGGCTCCAGGCTTTCCTCATCATTGCTGCTATTCTCACACACCTGTTGTCTCTCCGCCATGTGCTCTCCCACTGCGCCGAAAGAGAAGGGGCGGGGAATACACTATAAAAAGAATGTCAGGGGCGGAGTTTCACGCATGCGCAGTGTATATAAAGCATAACATGCGCGTGTCGTGATCTGTGAGCAGAGGACGGAGTAGCGTAAGTGCGCAAACAAAGGTACAATTTTAAGTTGGGGCATCAGTGGTTAGTGGCCTATACTGCTTTTATAGATTGAGGCCTATATTGGGACAAGATTAGGAGAGTTTAGCCTGATATTAGGGTTTGTCTTGTGTTGTGTCTTGCAGAGAAAATGGATAAATTTAATGACCATGACTTCCTCCCCAACTTCATTGATAAGTACAGGGAGCTGCCCTGTCTGTGGCAAGTGAAACACCAATTTTATAACAACAAATTAAAGAGGAAGGCAGCGCTAGATCAACTGTTGGAATTGGTGAAGCTGGTGATTCCCACAGCAGACATCACCTATTTGAAGTGCAAAATTGGTGGCCTGAGGAATACGTATAATAGGTGTAGTGATATAATATATAGTATATAGTGATATATGATGTATAGTATATAGTAGTATCGTGGGTAGATAATTAATTAGTAGTTATTATAATGATAATGTAAGTACTCTTCCGCAGCAACCCAATTCTTCCAGAGAGATGCACTTTATTGACTTCCAACACAGAACAAGATCCAAAGTCTACAGATGACAAAAATCCAACAGAGTATATAATTAAGAGTCCCATTCTTCCTAGGTTTGTGCCTTCATAGTCACACACAGACAGAACCCTAAACTATGGACTGAACGCCATGTTATATTCACTAGACACGGAATGGCTGAGCAATTTGATTGGCCGTCTCCATTCAGGCCTTTGATATGCTTTAGTCTTTCAGACAGACAACAACCCCCAGCCGTGAACAGCTGCAGTCATAAACCGCCCCAATCTGCACTCCCGCATATCAACATCAACAAGTCCCCTTTGATATGTGTAATTAGATTAGATTAACAGATACCACCTGAACACCCTTTTGAGTCCTGCAATACCTACATTTCTAATCTGTACATCAACAAGTCCCCCCTGATACATTAGCACCCCAGAAGGGAGCCTCCGCTAGGCCAACCCAAAACACTCCTTGATCCCATTGTTACCCCCTCAAGTCTAATTACCATCAATAAATACTTCTTCTATGGTCCTTTAAACAATGTACTCTTTGAAATGTTCAATTAGTTTAACAGGCCATACCTCACACACCTAGGTAGACTTGCATAAGATCAACATATCAAAGGGACATCAGCTGTTATATTAAAATTGAGTTGGCATGGACAAATCGACCATTGTCAACTGAATTCTGCCCTGGTCAATATTGTGCTGTATGTGTACATACATATAATAATATAATGTCCCACATAAATCGGCAAACATATTACAACATATACCCCCACTTGGATCGGTTTGAATCAGCATCGATTCACAACCAAACTGCTCAGACATCCCTGACTCTTAAGATTGAAGCCATCTCTATGCTTTCCTTCTTTCTCTGGATTGTTCTAAGTTGTCTTCTACCACAACAATATAAACCAAACAAAAAACATATTAATATAAATTGACTAAACACAAAAATCATGGACAGAGTTCTCAATAGCGGGTGAGTAAAAGTGTTATTGGGTATGCTCCACAAAGGCTCCTGAAATTCTTTAGCAATTTTATTAGAACTAATGAGGTTTTCCTTTACCAGTTCTTGTAATTCTATAATTTTCCTACTATCCCTCTTAAATAATGTATCCAATTCAACCGTAAGTGGTGGTATTTTCTTAAATAAAGGAGAAATCATAGAGTCCCAATTGCCAAGATCAGTTTGCTCAATGTCCATAGATACTTGATTCATCTGGAAATTGGCTCGAATGTCTTCCTCTCCAATCGTTAGCAGTCCATCTGTGAGGTTCACACACCATCCTGTGATAGGGGCCCGGCACTGAACTTGTTTCTGCCAAGTGAATGAGGGAACCCCCAATGCACAGACCCTTGAGCCTTCTCCATTAATTATTTTCTTCCAGGCCGGTTCAAATTTTTGCAGTCGAACCAGGCAGTTTCCAGAGTGTGCAGCAGCACAGCCCTCTATGTACTCCAATCGCTCAAAAGAACAGGAATAAAGCCAAGCCTGGGCACGTCTGGTACAGCAGTTGGAGTCCATGGTTTTCCACACTTGGTTGTCCTTGATGACGAGTTTGCTCTCTGGTAGCTGTTGTTTCAGTATATTAGTGCCATTTCTCACCTCCACCTCACCAAGAATGATCGTCTTGTATACGGGTAAGGGTGTTGTTGACCATGTGGGGATGTTGACAGTCAGAGGTATTTCCTGCTTTCCAATGCGATCTCTATTACAAAGAGTATCCAGGCTCCTTACATTAGCAAGGGCAAAGTTCCTACAAGTAACACCACTGTCTTTGATAAGACTGAATAATAAAGTTGATTTCATTATCCCTAGCCATTCTCCTTGTTTGATTTCTTGAAGCCCTAGGCTCAGGTGTTCAATCAGCAAGTTTCCTATAATACCACAGACTATAGACTTGGATACATTATTGGTTTGAAGGGTTTTATTCAGTGTACTCACCAACATTTGAATGTTCTGCAAATCTGCAGCAATGGTGTGAATGTTCTGAATATCTACTTTCATTTCAGCTAGAGTGTTTAAATCCATTCTTTCCCCTTTAAGCAGTATCTGCTGTAATCCACCCACAAAATTCTGTTCTCTTATATTTAGACTCTCTATATCAACCCTATTCCAAATCGAAATGCCCAAATTGAGGCCTGATATGATATCAGTACCCAGATCCCTCTTTGAAACGTTCTTAAAATTAAGCCCTTGTGTAGCATCCCAAAATAAGTTTATATGTGTTTGAAAGACCATTTTAAACCATAATCCCATTGATTTTGGGCAACTCTCTGGAATGTTAAATGATGTAAAATTCAACAGTAATGGTAATGATAAATATGAAACATAGCTATACACTGGAAAAGTCCATGTTCTGGCCGCTGTAAAATTGTAGGACAGTCTCTAGAATTTGTGACCATTATATGTAGGATTTTTGTATAGACTCCATCCTCCACATCATGAGGACTACAGGATATAATACCCTCCTTAAATATTGTAAAATTCCTTTCTAAAGTCATTCGCATTTGTGGTCCATTCTTTGTCTCCACTATTGTCTCCTGTGACAAATGCTTCCTTCTGGGTAAGTCCAAACAGCAGATTCCACAAAGTAATCAGATTTTGGCATCATGATCTCACATCTAACAACTATCCACCCCAACCCCCCCGACTATGCCCTTTACAGTATGCCCATGTATCTGGATGCCTTCTGATTCCCCTAAAACAGTAAGTTCTGTAGTATGATCCACTACACTTCTTTTACTTCGATCAGATTTGCCCACTGGCAAGCACTTCAATTCTTTAACTTGACACGTTTACACTCTGATGTTTGTGATGCAAAGTAGTAGAGTGATTGACGCTGTTATCAACACACATGCTAATGGAGAAGGCTTGTATTTGTCCAGGGGGGATGTCTTCATGTTGGTGGTATTCGCATTACTCCTGGGACTTGAAAGACAATCTCAGGAATAAAGTTAGACAATGCTTTCATCCATCAAATCCATTTTTCCTTTAAATGCTTTGATCTGACATGCACGACTCCATCTTGATCTATCCTTTCCCAAGTCTAATAAGTAAACAGAGGGTCCAATTTTGTCTATGACTGCATAAGGGCCCTTCCACTTTGCCCTAGGAAATAGGTGAAACCCAGAAAAATCCTGTAACATTACTCTAGCCCCAAATTTGGTATTCGTTAGTGTCACCCATTGCATTAAACCACTGTTGTGAGCTTTTATGGGTACATTCATCAGTGGCACACACAGCCTTATGTACTGTAATCACATGATCCTTTAAGATTTCTACCCATGATTCAGATAATGACACAGTTTCTAATGCGGCTGAGACCGGATTTATCAGATGTTCCCACGTTCTCATTGTTTTGCCGAGCAGAGCTTCATAAGGGGCAAAGCCTATGGACCTGAAAACTCTGGAATGAATAGTTGCCAGAACAAAGGGTAATTTTTCAACCCAATCGGTACCTTGCTCATTTACAACCTTTCTAAGAGCATTTTTAATTGTCCTGTTCATTCGTTCAACCTGTACCGCAGACTCAGGGTGACAGAAGATGTGAAATTTTTGGATGACCCCAAAGAGCTTACATGTCTCTTGTATCACATTACCTAAAAATCCTGGCCCATTGTCACTGTCAAAAACTTTTGGTATCCCCCACCGACTAAATATTTCTTTGACCAAGATCCTTGCAGTAGTAGTGGCAGTACAATTTTTGGTAGGGAAAGCTTCAACCCAGTGACTGAAGGAATCCACCGCAACCAGTAAATATTTGTTCTTGTGTGCAGTGTTAGGCAATTCACCTGTGTAATCAATTTGTATTCGCTCCCATGGTCCCATGGGAGCTTGTCTCATAAGTGCCCCTCTCCTCTTCCTATTTGCGGGATCATGCCTGGCACACATCAAACATGATAAGATATGATCCTGCATGTGTTATTTATTTTGAGGCCACCATGCTACATGATCTAATCTTTCTAAAGCTAAAGGAAGTTTGGGGTGTCCACCAACAGGCGACCCATGAATCCATGTAAGAATGTCTTTCCTCACACCTTTTGGGGCAACCCATACAGATAAATTGTTTTTGTAAGTTATTAGAAGGCCATCCTTCACCTGCATCTCTTGACCCTCAAATTGTATGGGCCCAGTCCTACACATTTCTTTTAGTTGTGCTAATTCCTCATCCTGATCTTGTATTTTAACCAACTCACATGTTCTTTCTTCAATTCCTTTTGCTTGAGCATGTGTCAGGGCAGACAGTGGAAATTACAAAGTATGCTTTATATGAGGCCATTCGGGGGATGTTACTGCAGCCTCCTTTGCTAATCTATCTACAGTATTGTTCCAGTAGTGCTAGGTTGTTTGTTTTCTGTGGGCCTGTACCTTTCGGATATTAATTTTTGAAAAGAATTGTGTTTCCTCCTCTATCATTTTCCATAGTGATGCATATCTTATCTCACTGCCATCTATCCCTTTAAGGCCCATCACATTCCAACATGAAAGATAGACAACTGCACCCTTGCATACCTGGTCTGAGTCAGAAGCAATGTTAACAATTCCACCATCATCTCTTAACTCAATGAGAACTTGCAGAAGTGCTGCTATCTCCACATACTGTGCAGAACGAGCTCTACATGAATATGAAAATTATCTCTGTACCTCGCCATCTTTTACACAAACACCAGCAAATCCTGAGATTCTACTTCCATCTTTATAGTAAGAGGAGCCATCAATGTACCAACAGTCACTTTCAAGGTCAAAAGGTTTGGCTACGGCAGTAAAAACTCTGTGCTGCAAACTATTTCCTTGCACTTGACATTTGTGAGCTCCACCTTCAGTCATCAATCCACCAATCAGGACACTAGGTTATTTTAACATCAAACCCTCAATATTCTCTGACAATAAAGCTGTAGTCCATCTCGCCAGCCTTTTACAATTCACATCTGCTTCTTTCCATTTTCCATTTGCTAACATGACTATAGGAGTGTGATGACTAGCAATGATGACCCTTTGTATACCTGTCAAGTACCTGAATTTGTTGATTGCCCAATAACAACACAGCACCATACGAGTACACAAAGGATACTTCTGTTCTACAGATGATAGTAAATGTGAAGCATAGGCTACAGGTCTTTGTTTTCCAAAATAGTCTTTGGTGAGTGCAACAGACAAAGTACTAAAGCCTACATGTGGATAGAGTCTGTATTCTTTGTTGGGGTCTGGTGATGCTAATGAAGGGGCATTGCCTAAAGTTTCCTTTAATGCTTCAATAGCTTGTGTGTGCTGATTTTCATTTCCATTCATCTTGCTTCAGCAGATCATACAAACACTCTGTTAATGAGGCATAATGAGGCACAAACTCCCTGCAGAAACCTGTCATGCCTAAGAATTGTCTCAGACTTTTTTCATCAGTGGGCAAGGGTAGCTTTACCTATCAGCTCGACCCTTTGTTCATTGATACTTCACCCTGACTGTGCTACTGTAACACCCAGAAATTGGACTTCTTGTTTCCCCAATTGTATTTTCTTTGGATTATATTTCAGACCTGCTTCTCTCAAAAGCAATAACATTTCACTCACATCGTTCACATGCTCCTTCATAGAGGCTGACCCAATCAAAATGCCGTCAACATATGAAATTACTCTTTCAGGTTTTGAAAATGTATCAATCACTTCTTTCATATGTGAGTGAAATATTGCTGCGCTGTCTTTGTAGCCTTGCGGAAGAACTGTCCAATAATACTGAAGGCCCACCCAGCTGAAGGCTGTTTTGTATTGACATGTTGGGTCAAGGGGTAAATTCCAACAACTGTTACTGATATCAATGACCGTAAACCATTTCATTTCTGGCGTCAACTTGGCAATCATTTCAGGGTAAGCTGCTACCACAGGTGCCATACTTTTAGCATATTTGTTTAAGGCACGGTAATCTATCATCAGCCTGAACGACCCATCGGGTTTGATGACTGGCCAGGCTGGCGAATTGCATATTGATGGACCCCTTTTTAATGTACCTTGTGCCTCCAATTGTTTTATAGCTTCTGTTATAGGTTTAATGGCCTCTTTTGGAACTGGGTATTTCTTGAGAGGTGCCGGATCAAATCCTTCCAATAAAATCATTGTATTCATCCTACCACAATCTTGTTTATGTTTAGCCATTATGTCTTCAAATTCACCCATCAGACTATCCCAATAGGGGTCCCAATCTCCATGTAACACACTGACGGGCTTTACTGCTGCTGTTACCAATTCCATGGGAGGATGCCACACATGACCCAATCCATCATTTCCAGACATCATCCACAAATTCATGTTTGCAAGATCAACCACCAGACCCTGCTGTACACAGACATCAGCACCAATTATGTTCTGACATACAACAAACAACGACAAACGACGTCACACTCCCACTTCTCTCCCCCTATTTGCATCTCAACACCATGCACAAAAGAAGCTTCAATGGAATGTCCAGTGACACCTGTTATTTTAATTTTCTCATTTCCAGGGACAACTGATTTACTAAAACTAATAGCTGCCCCACTATCTAACAACGCATTTACACGAGTTCCCCCTAATGTTACATCAACAGTGGGCCGCCCCCCGGAGTCTAATGTTAAATCAGTTAAGGATCGGCAGGAAGGGGCGCAGGGGGCTCGGAACCCCTAACAATGACTGGTAGAGAGAGATACAGCTCTTTCCTTTCCTACTGTTGCTTTCCGACCCCTCCTGCTTTTATTTTTTTCATTTCTTCCTGTATCTTATATAGCTCCTCTTGCAAACGATCTCTCTCACTTCTCATTTCACTAAACGGCACCCAAGGCTGTTTACTAGGCTTTCCTCTGGATTCTGGCCTCCTATAACTACCTGAAGTGTTATAAGATTTTCCTCTCCATGGTCCTGAATCATCTCTATTTTGCTGACCCTCGACTCTAAAAATTCTAGCTGCATCAACCGCAAGACTGTCCTCTCTGCACTTTCTCCTCCATACATTATCCGCTCTTAACAAAATATCACTATAATCACTAGGATCAGGTGTAACAGATAAAATGCCTTCCCTGACATCACCATCCAATGCTTCTAATAACATTACCCTATGAAACAAACCATCACGTTCAAAACCGGGATTCCCAGTCATCACATATTCCATCACACTGCTAATTCTATCTGCAAGTTCATATGGGCATTCATTCTTCATTTGCCTAATTTTTCCTGACAAGAACACATTTGTTGTCACACCATACAATGCTTTCAATAATTCCTTTAAAACATCCTTAGTTTTATAACGCTGGGCACAATTTAGCAAAATCCATGCTCACAATCCGTTACCTACACTTTTCTGCAAAATTCTAGTTAGGTCCTCCACATTCAAGTTGTATGTGTCTCTGACTCTCTGTAACTCACAAAACCATTTTATGAACCTGTTTACATCATAGCGGGGTACCTGACCTATCTCCCTTATAATAGCTTCCATCTCCTGTGGCTTTAGTTGTTTTGTAATCAATTTAATTTCACTTGAATCGTCAGTGTTCAATACAGTTGTTGTAGTGGTAGGAGCTACTGTTATGCATGGGGCTGCATGTAACTCATCCCAGGGATATATTGGCTTATAATCTTTGGTATCAAGCTTTATTTTAGAGGTATCATTTTGATGCGTGTAACTTGATTTTTCTGCCAATTTATCAAAAGCAATGTTAGCAGCATGTTTACACTCCTTTAACTGTTTCTCAACAATTTGTATTTTTACTGTATTTTTAATCATCACATAATTTTGTCTTTTCAATCAATGCCTCCCCAGTAGTGATAGCGTGTAACCTGAGATCTGATATCCTCCCATTCAACCCTTTCTCCATTTCCTCATATCTCTGAGTCTGTTCTAGAATTTTCTGCTTTTTTTCCTTAATCTCCTCTACTAATTCTGTACAACAAGACAGTAGTCCCTGAATAATGATACCCTTACGTTTCTTTTCTTTAGTTTTCTTATCAAAGACACTATCGGATAAAAAGCATTTCATTAAATCCCATGACTGTCTATATTCTTGGGGAATCTCATAAGGCCCCCCATGACTTTTTATATAATTTAGCAGCCATATATTCACATCCTCTCCCTTAGTGCTATTGTCACCACCAGAGCCAAAGCCATTGTGAAAAATACAATGACAAAAAAAAATGCTATTTAAAAAATAATGAACAAGGCACACTTACCAATTGTTAGGTTTCCTAGAACTTCCTTCCTGGGTCCTCACGGTCTTCTGTCACCTCACAGGATTGTTGTCACCACCGACTTCTGTTACTAAGTCTGAAAATGCTCTTCTGGTCACTTGAACGGCACCAATGTAGTGATATAATATATAGTATATAGTGATATAAAAATGGAAAAGACGCGCACTAAACTGATAACCGTGTAAATAAATTAATATAAATAAACCTGTGAAAAATATATGTGAAAAGTTCTTTGATGATATAGAACTAATAAAAGTCCAACAACAAAGAAGGAAATCCAAAATTCCTTGACTGTCCAATTGATAACACTTAATGTACAATTAAAAGTCCCAACTGTTGAATGGCATGCTTACCAGATAGTAAGCCAAATCGAGCAGGTGGCTTAAACCCAGCCTGGGCCTTTAAGGATCCAGTCACAGTAGATTGTAACAATATTCACTCGTGAGATTGACATGGATTCACAAAAAATTTGCCCAAAAAAATATATAAAGCAACATAGCGTAATACAGATATTAAATAACAAATGTGAATAGTATATCAATTAACCAGGTGCTAATCCGTGAAGGGGTTTTTTGCGTGCAGCAAACCACATAGAGAGCCTGCTTACCAGATATCAAACTTCAGTGAGTAGAATGGCACAGCCAGAGGAAACAACCAGCTTATATGGAGAGCGGTGTAGATCCATCATACCAAACATGTCAAAGGCTCCGTGATGCACATAGTGTAAAAAATAGTGGCAACAATAGTGTAATACCATTTAGACTTATTTATTTGAAGAAACGAAATAGCACTTACAATAAATTCTTGCTTAAAAAAGCGTAAAAACAATGCCGGCTGGCAAAGAAAAAAAACTCCCGTCCTCCTCAATGGGGCGACGTGGTGACGTCAGCATGTACCTCCCACACGCGTTTCGTCATAAGATGATGTTTTCAATGGGGAACGGGCAGCATGCTGAGCAACCACGTTTTATGCATACACCAAGCCTCGCCTTGGGTCCTGCTATGAGAATTTCAAGGCGCCATCTTAGATGTGGGCGCAGCCAGTGACTACCATTAAAAAAGGAGAAGGAGAACTATTATTAACCTTTTAAAGGATAAAAAAAGTTTCCGTGGATCTAAAGATACAAAAACAATTCTTCCATTTAAAGTACAATTCAAATAGAACAGTTAAACTGATCATACAAAATAGTAAATGGCCGATAGCACCGAATATTAATCAGTGCTGAAAATAATATAGCTTAAAAATTAATTAGCTATCTCAATAGAATATTTAATAGTAAATTAACTAAATGAAAAAAAAAAAAATTTAATTTAAAGAAAATAAAAATAAATTTAAAATGATAAAAATAAAATTCAAAATTCAAAATTCAAAAAAATTCAAAAAATGTTTTAAGGAAAATTATTGAAAAAATTCTATTGAAAAAATGGATTTTTAAAAAGTGATATTACTAATGTCTATTTTATTGCTAAATGAATATATTAATATATACTATTAGAAACCTCTGTTAGGACCCAAGGCGACCCACATGTTAGGAATTATCAATAAAAGCATTAACATCTACATCGACGTTTAATCCATAGGGTGTATAAGTTCTAATCCTATGGATCCAGGACATCTCAAGTTTGGAAATTTCACGCACCATAGAGCTCCCACGCCAATGAGGTTTATATCTATCAATCCCTAAAAAAAGGGTGTTAGAGGGGTCTCTATTGTGCACTAAATTATAATGTTTAGAGACTGAGTGGTTCTTGAACCCAGTCAAAATGTTGGCAATATGCTCATTGAGCCTAACTTGAAGAGGGCGTTTGGTCTGCCCAATATATTGCAAGCCACAAGGGCATTGCAACAAATAGACCACACCAAAAGTGGAACAAGTAACAAATGGAGTAATAGTATGGGTCTTACCAGTACTTGTAGAAACAAAGGACAGGGTTCTCCTATGTAAACAACTATTTATAGAACAAACTCAACATTTTTTGCACTTATAGAAACCGGTTAACTGGTCAAAAAAGGTTGTCTTATTCACTGGAGGGTCTAATATATTAGGGGCCACTCTATTCCTAAATGAGGGAGCCCCTCTGAATACTATTTTTGGTTTGGATGGTAAACTTTGTTCAAAATCTTATCATTACTGACAATGTGCCAATGTTTGGAAACCAACTGTTTCACTTTTTTGTCCTGGAGGGAATATGTAGTGATAAAGGGTACTCCAAACTCCTGGCCTAAATTATTTGTCTGCGGTTTATCCCAGAGCAGTAGTTCCCTGTCCATCTCATGCACTTCATTAAGCACAGGCAACAATGTCTCCATGGTGTATCCTTTTTCTAGGAACCTACCAGTGAGAGTGTTGCTCTGTGTTAAAAACACTTTTGGATCTGAGCAATTCCTACGCAATCTCATATATTGGCTCTTGGGTATTGAATTGAGCCAAGGCCTATGATGACAGCTGTCCGATCTTCTTGAAGAAGGTGGATGTGGACAAGACACCCCCTTCAATAGTCAGTGTTAAATCTAGGAAATTAATCTGGGTCTGGCTCATCTCAAAATTGAGATGGACGCCCCGGTCATTTAAATTAAGAGAGGACATAAACTCATGAAGTTCATGGCCATCACCATCCCATATGAGGAAGATGTCATCTATATACCTACCAATATAGTGATATTTGATGTATAGTATATAGTAGTATTGTGGGTAGATAATTAATTTGTAGTTATTATAATGATGATGTAAGTACTCTTCCGCAGCAACCCAATTCTTCCAGAGAGATGCACTTTATTGACTTCCAACACAGAACAAGGTCCAAAGTCTACAGATGACAAAAATCCAACAGAGTATATAATTTAGAGTCCCATTCTTCCTAGGTTTGTGCCTTCATAGTCACACACAGACAGAACCCTAAACTATAGACTGAACGCCATGTTATATTCACTAGACACTGAATGGCTAAGTAATTTGATTAGCTGTCTCCATTCAGGCCTTTGATATGCTTTAGTCTTTCAGACAGACAACAATCCCCAGCCGTGAACAGCTGTAGTCATAAACCGCCCCAAACTGCACTCCCGCATATCAACATCAACAAGTCCCCTTTGATATGTGTAATTAGATTAGATTAACAGATACCACCTGAACACCCTTTTGAGTCCTGCAATACTTACATTCCTAATCTGTATTCTTGCGTATTAACATCAACAAGTCCCCCCTGATACATTAGCACCCCAGAAGGGAGCCTCCGCTAGGCCAACCCAAAACACTCCTTAATCCCATTGTTACCCCCTCAAGTCTAATTACCATCAATAAATACTTTTTCTATGGTCCTTTAAACAATGTACCCTTTGAAATGTTCAATTAGGTTAACAGGCCATATCTCACACACCTAGGTAGACTTGCATAAGATCAACATATCAAAGGGACATCAGCTGTTATATTAAAATTGAGTTGGCTTGGACAAATCGACCATTGTCAACTGAATTCTGGCCTGGTCAATATTGTGCTGTATGTGTACATACATATAATAATATAATGTCCCACATAAATCAGCCAACATATTACAACAATAGGGAGCGCAAAAAGGTCCAGGATTCCATGAGATCAGGAGCAGCAGCAGATGACGTTTATGTCCCCAGGCTCTGGTACTATGACAAACTGCATTTTTTTGTCAGACCAGAGTGAACCCAGGCCATCACTCTTAACCCTTCCTTCCACACTTCCTTACACCTCAGATGAGGCTTCACCTGGGCCTTCTACCCAGGAAGAAGATGTGGAGGAGCCCAGCTTGAGCCAGGTATAGCATTGTTCAACATATTTCTTGTCAAAAATTAATGTTGTTAACTAGATGTTATTATTGATCACTAATTTCTGATTTAACAAAGTGGTTTACATATCAATAGACAGTAGCAGCCAAAAATGATTGGGACAAGAAGAAAAAATGCTGGGGTCAGAATGATAGTCTTTTCTATTTGTTAACATTCAATTTGCAACAGTCATGAGCTCAAAATTGTGTATGATTGATGACCAGAAAACTAAAACTATGTCCTATTTTCATACAAAGGAAAGTCTCAGTCAGGAGGATGCCATGGAAAGTGGCAGCCAGGAGGTGACCGTGGAAAATGGCAGCCAGGAGCTGGCCGTGCCCAGCAGCATGACCAAATCCCAGGTTCCTCCCCTCCACCTTCCAACAAAAAGGACCAGGAAGGCAAGGAACCTGGAGGAGTCAGTGACTAATTTGAATCTGCAGGCTACTGCGGTACTCACAACCACCCCTAGTGTCCAGGAGTCCTTTGCATGTATGACGCCCAGTAAAATGCAAGTAATGGAGGAGGGCCAATGCCTCATCTGTAAGGAGGTCATATTTCAGGCCCTAAATAAGGGGGTGAGGGGTGAACTCACCAATAAAAGCCACGTCTGTGAGTTGGACCATCCACCACCTCCAGCAACACCTCCAACACCACAGCCACAGCCTGGAAGGAAGCATGCAAGGAAGTCTTGAGAGTAATGGCCTGGGTTTGGTCTGGTCTGGAAAAAGACGTAGGCTGTTGTAAGACCACAGCCTCGCCACATACATGTCATCTGCTGCTGTTCCCGATCTCTCAGAGTCCTGGACCGGATTGTGCTCCCTATTAAATGGACTCCTCAGGCTACCAAGTTTGCCTGTCAAATAATTGATGTCTGCCCTGGGGTACAAAGGCTTCATCAATTCCAACTGTTTCTCCAGCCTTGCCTTCCTCTTTATTTTGTTAGGACCCCTAATACATTTTTAATTGTTGTTTGAACAAATACTTGGCTATGTGTTTTACTTCAAAAGGGACAGCTTGTTTGTGAGTAGGCAGGTGCATTTCAAAAATACAATGTCAAATTAACAAGGGACACCAACACCAACCAACCTCTTTGAGGTTAATAAATACAAGATAATAATGGTGTTGTGGTAACTTGACACACAAAACTAGGGATGGGCGAATGGTTTGGCCTGAGCATTAGTTCGGGCCGAACTTTCGTTGTTCAGACATTCGGCGAACAAACGGTCGTTCGGCCGTTTGTTCGCCCCCCCCCGAACTGACCACAATGCATTGTGGTGTTGAACAGTGCATCGCAAGCCCTGATTGGCTGAAGCAGTGAAAGCTTCAGCCAATCAGGGCACAGAGCACTGTCAGAGTCATGATTGGACACTGTCATCATGACTTTATCCAATCATGGCTCATTCCGGCCCCACAGTATAAAAGTATTCTTTCAAGGGCAGCCATTTTCAGTGTGATTTTGGTGTGGAGAGAGATAGAACAGGGCTCTGTTCAGTGCTATTAGTTAGTGTGCTATACTGAGCTATTTTGCTTCAATTGTCAGTGTAGAATATTAGTTTAGTGTCAGTCTAGGGATAGTGTGAGTGTAGTGAGGAGGACCATCATTCAGCTTTTCATAGTGTGCAGCTAGAGTAGGGACAGCTCAGATAGTTTCAGTGTAGTGTAGTGACACCGTGTCAGTAATCTTGACATTAGTATGTAGCTAGAGTAGGGACAGTTCAGCTAGCTTCAGTGTAGTGATGGTTGAACACCGTCTATCTGATTGCGTTACTGCCAGTTTAACGCCATATATTTTTGCGAGCATTACTGCCAGTTTAATGCCATATTGTATTGCATGCGTTATTGCCAGTTTAACGCCATATAGTTTTGCGTGCGTTACTGCCAGTTTAATGCCATATCATTTTGCGTGTGTTACTGCCAGTTTAACACCATATCGTTTTGCGTGCGTTACTGCCAGTTTAACACCATATCGTTTTGCGTGCGTTACTGCCAGTTCAACGCCATATAGTTCTGTGTGTGTTACTACAAGTTTAATGACATATAGTTTTGTGCGTTACTGCTAGTTTAACACCATATAGTTTTGCGTGCATTACTGCCAGTGTAACGCCATATAGTGTTGCGTGTGTCACTGCCAGTTTAATGCCATATCGTATTGCATGCTTTACTGCCAGTTTAACGCCATTTAGTTTTGCGTGTGTTACTGCCAGTTTAACGCCATATTGTATTGCGTGCATTACTGCAAGTTTAATGCCATATAGTTTTGTGTGCGTTACTGCCAGTTAAATACCATATAGTTTTGCGTGCATTACTGCTAGTTTAATGTCATATTAAACTGAAAGAAAGAAAGAAGAAATTTAAGAAAGAATAAATAAAGAAAGAATTAATAAAGAAAGAAGAAGCATTTAAATAAAGGAATTGTCAAAAACCGTCTCTTGTCATTTTTAACATTTTTGACGGTTTTTTAGTGAAATGGTAGGGGTACTTTTGTACCCCCTTACCATTTCACACAGGGGGGAGGGCCGAGATCTGGGGGTCCCCTTGTTAAAGGGGGCTTCCAGATTCCGATAAGCCCCCGTCCTCAGACCCCCACAACCACCGGCCAGGGTTGTGGGGATGAGGCCCTTGTCCTCATCAACATGGGGACAAGGTGTTTTGGGGGGCTACCCCAAAGCACCCTCCCAATGTTGAGGGCATGTGGCCTGGTACGGTTCAGGAGGGGGGGCGCCCTCTCGTCACCCCCTCTTTTCCTGCGGCCTGCCAGGTTGCGTGCTCGGATAAGGGTCTGGTATGGATTTTTGGGGGGACCCACGCCGTTTTTTTTTTATTTTGGCGCGGGGTTCCCCTTAAAACCCATACCAGACCTGAAGGGTCTGGTATGGAATTTAGGGGGACCCCCACGTCATTTTTTTTTTTTAATTTTGGTCGGGGTTTCCCTTAATATCCATACCAGACCTGAAGGGCCTGGTATGGAATTTAGGAGGACCCCCACATCATTTTTTTAAAAATTTTGGTTCGGGGTTCCCCTGTGGGGAATTCCCATGACGTTTTTATCAATGAACTTCTATGTGTATTGTCGGACTGGCAATGTATTAATAGCCGCGAGTAGTTTTAAATGACTTTTTTTCCTTTGAAATGTCATTTTGCTGTCAGACTGTTCTAAACATGGGAAGCATGCGCCCCTTTACAGGCATACTATAGACACCCCCAGGTACGAAATTTAAAGGGATATTACACTTTTATTATTTCACTTTAAGCATTATTAAAATCACTGCTCCCGAAAAAACGGCCATTTTGAAAACTTAACAATAACTTGCATATAAGCCTTTAAAATTAGCACTTTTGATTATTCATGTTCGTGTCCCATAGACTTTAACGGTGTTCGCGTGTTCGAACGAACTTTTTTCCTGTTTGCATGTTCTGGTGCAAACCCAACAGGGGAGTGTTCTGCTCATCCCTAATCCTGAGTGACCCCAAGGAGTCTGCTTCTCAAGCCTCTGCAAATTTGAGGTGCATGGACAACCTCATGCTTCAAAGCCTGTGAAAGGACCCAAGAATACGTGGCATAAAGTAGAAGGATGATTCCTGGTTGGCAACCCTCCTTGACCACCGTTATAAGGGGAAGGTCTCAGAACTCATCCCATCCCCACAGAGAGTGCAGAACTTGTCTCTTGAGGACACGTTAAAGAGGATTTTATTGAATGTTTTTCCTGACTTCAGTAATTTTCAGTGTTGTGGAAAATGTTGTTTTGAGTCTTCTGTTGGTCAAGAGAGGAGCGTTGAAGAAGGTGTCCACCTAAGTGAGGCATTTCAGAATTTTTTTTAGTCCTCGCCGCCCAGGGCTGTCAGCTTCCACATCCCAGCGTCTGCATTACATGGTGGGCAATTACCTCGGGGTCAAAACAGAGATGGAGAGTTTTCCAGCTGACGATCCAATGACTTACTAGGTCATGAGAATAGACCAATGACCAGAACTTGCCCAGTATGGTTTTGAGTTGTTGGGCTGCATCCAGCGTGCTTTCAGAACAGGCATTCAGTACTGCAGGAGGTTTTGTTGCTGATCATAGAACGGGTCTGTCCACAGACTCCATGGACCATTTGACCTTTATAAAAATGAATCAGTCCTGGATTACCAGCTATGAAGCCGATACAGATGTCACTGATTAAGTCTTTTTGGGATTTGGAATCTCTGCAGGACTTTAAGGCTGCCTAGCTTTGAGGGTGTTCAATCATTTAATTTTGAAGAATGTTTTTGGTATAGGTTTCATGGACACAATTAACACCCAATGACCTATTTTTCAGCACCTGTTTGACAGGTGGATATCATTGCAATTTTTTTGCCTTCATCAAGAGCACCTCTATAGGGTTAGAGTGGGAAGGCGCCCCCGACACCCAAAGAGTAATTTTTCTGCACCTGTTTGACAGGTGCATATCATTGCAATTTTTTACAGCAAGGCCAATTCTTGCTTTCATCAAGAGTACCTCTGTTGGGTTATGGTGGGAAGGCGCCACCGACACCCAAAGACCAATTTTTCTGTACCTGCTTTACATGTGAATATCATTGCAATTTTTAACAGCAAGGCTAATTCTTGCTTTCATCAAGATTACCTCTATAGGGTTACAGTGGGAAGGCGCCACCAACACCCAAAGACCAATTTTTCTGCACCTGTTTAACAGGTGCATATCATTGCAATTTTTTACAGCAAGGCCAATTCTTGCTTTCATCAAGAGTACTTCTATAGGGTTACGGTGGGAAGGCACCACCGACACCTAAACACCACTTTTTATGCTCCTGCTACTTCTATACAAAGTCAAAGTGGCATCAGAATGTATCCAAAAAATCTCTAATCTTGTTCCCAGTGCATTACGGAGTGGGGATAATTACTGCACTAAACTCAAAAGTGGTTTGGATGTCAAGCAGCTGCATAAAAATGTGACAAACATATATAGAATCGGAAAGGTAAATATTGCAGTGCTAACTAAGCAAATACATAAAAGAAAGGGGCGATAGAGAAAAATAATGCAACAAATCAGAAATACAAAGTGTCCAATAAATGTAGATAAACTCAGTGAATGAGTAACCAAACACTAGGGGGGGCTGGAAAATGTGAAAAAATATATATACAGGTGTGTGGGTTATAGTCCAATCAAGGCTGATCTTCTAGTGAAGAGTGGTGAAGACCCCAACACTGTTAGATATGGTGGACATCATAGATATTGCTTCATCAATAATAAAGAAGTGCGTGTGCCCTTACCGGAACGGGTGGACTCCTATGTCAGTGACATGGAGTCATACAGACATGGTGCCACAAATGGCCAAAGTATGGAGCTCAGCAGGGTCCAGGACTTCCAGGGTGGGATCCAGAAAAGAGACAGAAAACCTCCAAATGGACCTCCAATCCTTGGTGCATCAAAGTGGATCTTGATGGTAGGATTAACAGGACTCCAGAGCCACTCTCAGCGAAGCATTATGTGGAAAAAGAAAATGCTTTTACATGGTGTAGATCAAAAAAGATGGTATTTTAGTTCTAAAAAAACAGCATACAAGTATAAAAGTGATCACAAAAATAAAAACTGGGCAATGTGGAGAGTGATAAGCCTAAAAAACCCTACGTGTTTCGACCAATAGGTCTTCAACAGGGGTATATATATATGCTCCCCCACATTGCAGAAATACAGGTATTTATAGACTACACAGGGATCAAACAATTCAGAACAACCAATCAATGTTCATATCCAAAGATGGCCACTGACTGGGTGTAAGGTGATCGGCTGATCACTGAGTTCCAGACCTCATTCTGGAACCCAATGAAAAAAGAATACTGCTGTTCACATGCGCCACTAAGCCAACCAGAAAGTGACCCGGAAATGTGTATAGAACCACTCAGTGGTCACATGGCAGAACTCCGGGCTATCATTGGATGAAAAGCCCAGGAAGAATTAAATCGTTCAACCATGTGACTGGCTCGAACACTGAGCACATGACCCGGGAGGTGAGTCACATGACCGGGACCAACCAAACTTGGAGGCAAGTGAATAAAAGGAACAAAATGGTCTCAAGGGAGATCAAACATAAAGGGAACATAAAAATAAATGTATATTACTGATGGACCTGACTGAATAGTCCCAACGGCCACAACTGAAAGCCGGCCATGGGAAAAGATAGGGAGGACTTCCAGGTCATGAGGCTAATCCCGGGAATGGATGGCTTTGCAAGCGGAAGTGGAAGAGCATCTAACCGGAAGTGTTCTGATCGATCTGATCACATGTCCAAACACAGATCACATGACAGGCCGACCAAAACAAAAACAATGACATGGCAGAGGGATACAAAAGACCCACAGCCTCAATATAGAGCCGTGACGCTGATGGACCACAAATGCATGTAGATAACGGAAAACAGTATAAAGATGGTATGGTAAAGGGTGAAAATGGAAATGTAAAAATAAATTAAAATATGATACAATACATGATATATTAACCGGACAAGGCAGTACCTAA
Organism: Aquarana catesbeiana; assembly: GCF_042186555.1. Classification (NCBI taxonomy): domain Eukaryota; kingdom Metazoa; phylum Chordata; class Amphibia; order Anura; family Ranidae; genus Aquarana; species Aquarana catesbeiana. The sequence goes on along the minus strand of NC_133328.1, from coordinate 325,603,559 downwards.
GCATGACAATATAAATGAATATGTGAACATTCATAAAGAAACAAAAATGCTAAACAGATATGGAGGGACAAAGAAAAATTCAAAAGGATTGAAATTAATATTGATTGATAAATGTGTTGATATCCCACTCCACATTCAAGCCAAACGGTGAATAGGATCTGAGCTCATATATCCAATATGTCTCGAGGCAGGAGACTCCATGTAAATGGGACTCCCCCTCCAGTGGGGGGACAAACTTGTCAATGATCTGAAACAGGGTCCCCTTAGGATCCTTATTGTGGAACTGTAAGTAATGATGGGGTACGCTATGTTTACGCTTCCCACTTTTTATGCCGGCCACGTGTTCATTCACATGTGTGGAGAATGTCCTGATGGTACGGCCCACATACTGCTTTTTACAGGGGCAGGTGAGTAGGTAAACAATGAATTTTGTGGCACAGGTTGTAAATTGTCTCATAGAATAAATTCAGTGGTTGTTGAAACAAAAGTGTCTGTTTTGCATTTCCCTCCAATGTTATGGAGGCACACATTGCACTTTCTGCGTGGGTAGTAACCCTTACACTGCTGGAAAAAAAGAGACTGTTTTGGGGGGGTCGATCAAATTCGGTGCAATTTGCCCCTGTATTGATTGTGCTCCCCTGAATATCACACCAGCCTGTTCCAGAAAAGCAGGGCCCAACAGTCTGTCATTGCAAAGGACTTTCCAATGCTTCCTGAAAATTTCTCTAACCTGCCTAGATTGGGCAGAGTAGGTAGTGAAAAATGACCATCTGAATTTGTGATCTGTAACATCCTTGGGCCGTTCCATGAGGGTGGAGCTTCTATCAATCTGAAGAGCTCTATTTATCTCCACATCTAAGTCAGCAATGTTATAACCTTTTTCTATAAACCTTTCTTTAAGGACCTGAGACTGCAGAAGAAAATCCTGGGTTCTCGTACAATTCTGGCACAACCTCAAAAACTGGCTATGAGGAACTGATTTGAGCCACTGTGTCTGATGGCAGCTGTCACCCGGAATATATCCGTTGCAGTCTGTAGGTTTAAAGTAGGTCTTGAACTCTAGATGCTGGTCAACAACCATAATTTCAAGGTATTGAAAATGGATGGAGGTTAGACTGGCCTCATAGCTAAGAATGATACCTTGGTCATTACAGTTAAGCGCAGCCATAAAAGCATCCAGAGATTCCCAGTCGCCCCTTCATAGGAGGAGGATGTCGTCAATGTACCTACCCCAGAGAACCAATTCGGATCTCTGGGAGGCCTCATCATACACACTGACTCCCCAGCTGTTGCTGAGCAAAATAAAGGCAGCTTGCAGGGAAAATGTCATTTTTTTGCTTTATAAATGCAATTATTGCTGCAGCAGATTCTAGACATGGTACAGAGCTGCCACTTTACAGGTAGGCTAAGGGGATCCCCCATGCACTACATTGGAAGGAATTTTTCATTGTTAGGCTTTCACTTTAAAAATCACTGCTCATTTAAAAATGAAGTTTTTCACAAACTTTTTTTTTATTGATACATGTTCCTTAGGGCAGGACCCAGACCCCTATAACCATTGTATGCCCAATTAATGCATATAAGCCTTCAAAATGGGCAATATTGATTTTTGACGTTTGGGTCCCGTTGACTTTAATGGAGTTTATTATTCGGGTCCGACCTTTCACAGTGTTCAAAAGTTCTGGTGCGAACCAAACAGGGGTCCATTCGGCCCATCCCTAATGGTTGGACTCTCAAGTGATTGGTTTAAAAATAGGTGGGAAAGTGCACGCTAGGTGTCAGCTAGATTTTAGTCAGGAGTTGTTTCTGGAGGCTGAAAGATGGCATAGAAAAGATGATGGAGCTCTTTTAATCCAGTCTTCTGGAATTTAAAGCAATGCAGAGGAGGAGGAGGAGAAGATCTCAAGTGGTCCTTTTAATGGAAAGAAGCTTTAAAGAGCTCACACTGCTGGATCCATTGATGAATGCTAATACCCTGCAGAAGTTCAGCTTATCCAAGCAGTTCAGAACATCCAAGCCACTTATTATGGAGCTTTATATCAACCCCAGATGCTTGCAATAACATATCTCATGTATTTAAGGCATACTTTGGAAAGATAACTCATGCAAGATTTTAAGGAGAGTGTCTACATGAATTAAACAGGTAGTTTTTCTGAACATTGTGAGTTATTTTATCACATACTCGGTAAAGTAATATGACTGAACAACAGTGACTCCATCTTGACAGCTGTAAGTTTATATACCTTTAAATTAGGACTAAAACATTTTCATTTTTTTTGTTTCACAAAGGTTTTTATTGAAAGAACAATTAATCACAAAACATCGTTATCGTGGTACATTTGCAGAAAAAGTGGTAGGTATGACATTCGGGTTGAATACATTTTAGGACAGTATATGGAAACAGTATGATTTTATACAGTATCAATATTTTTATGCTAATACATATATTTAAGTAACAACGAGGTATTCATGTATTGAAGTAGTAATCGTTAACTAGCTTAAACTGTGTCTTAATGGAGAAGGGAGAGAGGGGGAGGGGGGGAAGGGAGATAGAAGAGAAGAAAAAAAAAGGGGGGGAGAAGATAGTGGGCAAACAACTTATATTTTCCGTGTGATTTTCTTGAACTTACTTATAAATCTTGTTTCTGGGCAGTGGTTTTTGTCATTAAATATTGATTGCTTTGTAGGACTGAGAGTTTTTGAATTCTATCCATTTATGCCATGTAGAAGCAAAGTTAATTATTTTTTCTTGAGAAATACTTATGAGTTCTTCTATACTTTCTATCTTGTTTATTCTACGAAATCATTCTATTTTTGATGGGATAGAATTAGAGCGCCAGTGGCAGGGGATACAATGTCTTGCAGCATTTATCATAAACATAGTTAGAGACTTTAGGTATTGTCTTTTGGGTATTGAATTATAGTGTAGCAGGTATTGTGCTGGGTTAAAACTTAAGTTTTCTGAGGTGATTGACGTAATGGTTTCGTGAACCATTTTCCAAAAGTTTTGGATGAGCGCGCAAGTCCACCAAATGTGAATCATCGAGCCCTCCTCAATTTTGCATCTCCAACACCTGTCAGAGGTCTGGGGAGAGAACTTGTGCAATAAGGTGGGAGTTCTATACCATCTCGTGATGATTTTAAAGCAGCATTCTTGAGTGGCGACATTTAGTGAACCTTTATGTGCGTACATGAAAATTTTTTCCCAGTTTTCCTCTGACAGGTTTAAGTTGAGGTCCTGTTCCCAAGCTTGGCATGACGAACTGGAGAACTCCGAATTGTTCACAAAGAGTGAGTTGTAGAGAAAGGAAATGATATGTTTCTGTGGGGTTGTCCTTGTACATAGGTCTTCTAGTGTTGTAAGAGGTCTAGTCCAGTGCTGAGTTGTCTCGTTGCTGGTTAGGTAGTGTCTAATTTGTATGTATTTCCATTGTGAGATCTGGGGAGGGTCGCTATTTTTGTTTATTTCATCTCTAGATAAAAGATTTCCATTTTTAAAAAAGTGTTTGACCAGAATTTCACCATGTGGCCATGTATTAGTGAGGAAATTTTTTTCTAAACCTGGGACAAAATCTGGATTGTTCCTCAGTGGTGTTAAAGGATTCATCCAAGGAAATTGATTGTTTTTTTTATAGGTGTTAAGAAATATTTCTAGTGTGGGACCTATAAGGGGGTGGGTTTTAATGTTTCTTGAGTGGTGCGCTGGACGAATCCACGGAAGATAGTTTATTTGGTGGGAGAAAAGTGTTTGCTCTAGAGACACTCAGTCTTTTACTGTATGGTGGATGTTCCAGTCTACTATTCGTGTCAAAAGAGCAGCTTGGTGGTATTTTTGGAGGTCTGGAAGAGCTATCCCCCCTTTATTTTTGGGTAAGTTTAGTCTGGTAAATTTGATTCTGGGAGGTTTGCTCCTCCAGATAAAGGAAGAACATGCTTTGCGAAAGGAATTAAAGAATGATAATGTTAGTCTAATGGGGATTGTTTGCATAACGTACAGAAATCTAGGTAGGATTGTCATCTTAATCAGAGAGGCTCTACCAAACCAAGATATATTGAGAGAGTTCCATCTTTTTAAATCATCCTGTGTGTCTTTTAGAATGGGTAAAAAGTTGAGTTTAAAGAGATCACCTAAATTTGTAGGTATTTCTGTTCCTAGATATGTTATACTTTGTTTGGCCCACGAGAAGGGGAAGTTATTTTTATATAGTTCTACTGTATTTGAGGGTAGTGTAATATTAAGGGCGCTAGATTTTGAGTGATTAATTTTTAAGTTTGACAATAATTGGAAGTGTTCTAGGTCTTGGATGACATTGGGTAATGAAATATGGGTTTCAGAGAGGAATAGAAGCATGTCGTCAGCAAAAGCTGCTACTTTATATGTGTGTTTGTGAATTTCTATACCCTTAATGTCTGGATTGGATTGAATTTTATTCAATAGTGGCTCTAATGTGATGACGAACAACAGTGGTGAGAGGGGGCATCCTTGTCTTGTGCCATTGCGAAGATTGAAGGCGTCTGACAGGTGGCCATTGACTCGAACTCTAGCTGTTGGGTTGGAGTATAATACTTTGATGTATGATCTCATTTGGGGCAGGATCCCTATGTGTTTTGGTACTGCGTCCATATAGTCCCAGGCCACTCTGTTAAACGCCTTCTCAGCATCAAGAGATAGGAAGAATCCCTGTTTCTTTTGGGATGATAACCAGTGATTTATGTTTATTGCTTTGATTGTGTTGTCTCGTCCCTCTCTTCCCGGGATAAAGCCTACTTGATCTAAGGAAATAAGGGAAGATAGCAGGGGTAGGAGTCTGTTTGCTAGTATTTTGGCATATATCTTGATGTAGACTTAAATTAGGGAAATTGGTCTATAATTAGTTACCTGAGTCAAATCTTTTCCTTCTTTTGGTATTACCGTTATATGGGCTTCCAACAGTTGTTTAGGGGAATGTTGTTCAGAATATAGTGATTGAAAGGTTTTCAGAAATCTTGGTTTCAGTATGTTGGTAAACGTTTTGTAATACTGAAGAGGTAATCCATCTGGACCTGGTGCCTTGCCTATTTTCATATCTTTTAAGGCTTTATCAATTTCCAGGCCAGATATAGGTGTCTCGAGTTCTAGGGCTGTATTTTTTGATATTTGGGGTGGGCAATATTTCTCTAGGAAATTTTGAATAAGCTTTGTTCTTTTGTCTGAATTATGTGGGCATTTAGGATTAGATGGAATGTTATATAAGGAATGGTAGTAGAGTTCGAACTGTTTGGCAATCTCCTCATTCGAAGAGTATGGTGTGCCTTGTTTGTCTCTTATTTGATGAATTGTTGATGCAGCCTTCTTACTTTGGACTGCCTTTGCGAGCATTCTTCCACTTTTGTTACCTTGCTCATAATATATCTTATGTCTTAAGATATATTGTCTTTTAGTTTTCATGTTCAACTCTTCTGATAGTAGAGTTCTTGCTTTAGTTAAGTCTTCAAATGTGGAGAGTGCAACAGTTCTTTTGTGGGTTGTTTCTAGTTTATGAATTTGGTCTAGCAGCGATCTAATTTTGGATTGTTTTTCTTTCTTTATTTTAGCTAGTTTTTTTATAAATTCACCTCTCATTACGCATTTGTGCACTTGTGTAATCAAAGCTGTCTCATCATCTTCATTAAGTGAAAAATAATCTTTTAGTTTGTCATTGAAATGTAGCACGTCTATGGGGTCTTTCAAGACAGAAGTGTTAAGTCTCCACGTTTTGGTTATGGTATTTTTTTCTGGGAAAGTCAATGTTAAGGTAATTGGATGGTGATCGGATATAGTCATGGTTTCAATTGTCGAATCTTTCAGTAATTCTAGGTCTGGTTGCGAGATAAAGAAGTAGTCAATTCTGGAGTATTTTTGATGGACAGTAGAGAAATATGTAAAGTCTTTAGTTTGAGGGTTCAGAGTTCTCCAGGCATCATGTAGCATTAGTTCCTGTAGTTGGAGTTTGATTTGTTTTAATGCTTTATAAGGAAGGCTTGATGAACCATTCGAGGTATCTATGAGCGGATTTAAAGGAGTGTTAAAGTCACCTCCTAAGATAAGTATGCCCACAGCGAAGTTTGTTAATAGGTCCTTAATCTTACGGAAAAAAGTTACCTGCTTTGAATTAGGGGTGTAAATGTTAGCAATTGTGAAGGGATGAGGTCCTAACTTTCCTTTCAAGAATATGTATCTTCCCCCTGGGTCAAGCATTGTGTCTTGAATTTGAAGAGGAGTCTCTTTGGAAATCAGAATTGAGACTCCTTTGGTTTTCCCTTCAGGATTGGTGGCGTGAAATGCCGTTGGAAATCTATTATCTTGCATTTTGGGAACTTTATTAGCTTTAAAGTGAGTCTCTTGTATGCAAATGATATTTGCTTTGAGTTTATGAAATTCATTAAGGAACTTGGTTCTTTTTTCAGGGATGTTAAGTCCTTTAGCATTTACTGAGACTAGCTTCAGTGATGGTGAAGTGGTCTGCTGATTATGAATAGGCATTTTGGAGTTCTTCCTGTAACTAAAATAAAAAGTGTTCGGATATAAGAGTGTGGTGAGATTTGATTTGTTTGTATGTCTTGTTTTAGGTTTGATAAAGGTGCCCGGGATATCAAGGGGGGCGGGAATGAGGGGTTGAGAGAAAAAACAAAAAAAGGGTGAGGGGAAGAGAGGAGGGGGAGGGTTTTTCCCTTCCTAAGGAAGGGGGTAAGGTAGTGTTCCGGAGGTAGGTTTAGACCAGCTAGACTACCCTAATGAAGAGGTTCGGTAAGTTCAAAGAGTGAAAGTTATTCCACTCTTTGTGTGGGAGCAAGGTCCAAGTAGGATCAGATGGAATATAATTGGATTATTACGGTTTTCTTTTTTTCTTCTTTCTTTTGTTTACAAAACTCTAAGCACTCTGGAGCAGCTAGCTAATTATATTGTTCAGATATTACAGGGTATAAGAAAAGACCTTGGTCATGGTATATTTTAAATTATTAGTTGCAATTTATGGGTGAGATGTAGATAAGGGGACTGTAAATGACTGTATAAATAAGTGTTTTTATATTGAACCCTGTTTTATATAGACATTTCTTAATCTCTGAATTGTGTTAAGTTTCACAGGTGCAGGCAAAATATAACAACTCTAGTAAATATACTTATTTGCCACAGGGGGGAGCTCTTATCTTAGGGAATTAGAGCATCTTGTAAATTATTTTGGATTGGATTTTGGGATTATTCTGCATATCCTATGAAAATTTAAGTGCAAATTAGAAAGTACCGTATTGTTTATGTAGTCAATGGAACTTAAATATATCAAACAAAGTTGCACAAAAAATAAGAAACTCTTGCATCAGAGATTACTTAAATGATAGATAGTGTAAGTATAAGGCATTATGGTGGTCAAAAAATCAAATATTTATTATTTTCCTTCTTTTTTTTTTTTTTTTTAAGTAATCTTGCGTTGTCGGAGCCCGACTATTGTTGAGGATGATATTTAGCATTGCTAATTACCTCCTGTTTAGTTAAATTTGCAAAAAGGATTGTGATTCTGTAAAGGAGATTTACCTTATGCAAGATGAATTAAGGTAATTCCAATGTAGTCCACCATCATGCCTATTTCTTATGTTGAAAAATAACATCTTCTATATTAACTGTGATATGAAATTGCTGTTATGCAGCTCATTTTAATTATATCAAAGTATTATTGAAACCGTTTAAACCTTGATGAATGTAAAATATTCATAACCATAGAAACTTCTGCTCCTTCTGCTATATTGGAGAACATATATATTACTACATGTGATATGTTCAGTAATACATATCTATATATTTTTTATTTTTTATTTTTTTATTATTATTTCCCCCCCTTTTTTTTTCTTTTCCCCTCCCCCCTCCCCCCCCCCAAACTTGTCTATGAGAATTTCTGTATGTTCAATATGTGAGCCATATATTCTGAAGAAAATTATCTAAAAAATATGTGTGCACTAAAGATATTGTAACTCCTGAACATTTCTGTATGATTAATGGTCGATAGTTAAAGTAATAGACATTATAGTTATATCTTAATATACCCCTGAGTATCAGAAAAAAAATAAATTAGAAAGCGTACTTACAATCGGATGTTTTTTAGCTACAACATATCTATCATACCCATATGTTCTTATTAAACATCAGCTGTAAAGAAAAATAGAAAAGAAACCAAAAAAAAAAAAAAGGGGAAACAAGGGGGAGGGGCAAAAACATGTAGATAGTTAGCTCTTGAGCTCAATCTTTTAACTTCTGGTTAGTCATTTCTTTAATGGTTGGTTCAAAGGTGTTTCAGCTGGAGAAATAAAGGACGTCTTGAAATTTAAACGTTGATTGTAGATGAGCGTACACAGAACGACAACTGTGTTTGTTGTGGGTGTTTGAAATGTAGGTGTCCATTTGGTCTTGTCTATCCATGCGATCTCTGCGTCTAGGAGGAGAGAGTCCTAGGCTTCCTTGGTTTGCTCCTCTTCTATTCTGTTGAGACTAAGGTGATCTGCGGCGTCTATCTCTGTTTCTCTGGGCTCTGGGCGTGTAGTTGTTTGTTACTTCGATCCACGTTTCATTCAGCATGAATGAATTATACCAATCTGGTACTTCAGTTGGGGGAATGTTTAAAGTTTCACAGAAAGATTGCAAGTCTTCTGGTGTGCGTAGCAGTGCTGTGTGACCTCTCCAGGTGGCTGAGAGAGAGAAAGAAAACTTCCATCTGTAAGGGATACCTCTGGTGCGTAATTGGTCAAGAATCAGATGCAGGGCCCTGCATTGCTGTAATGTGATGTTTGATAAGTCTTGGTATAGCTTTATCTCGCTTCCGTTAAACAGCACTCTATTTTTCTCTCTCGCCTTTTTTAAAATAGCTTCTTTCAGAGGGAAGTTTACTAAACAGCATATTATATCTCTGGGAGGATCAGTATCCCTTCCCCTCGCTCTGAGGGCTCTGTGAATCCTTTCAAAGTCAATGGGGGAGTCTGGGAGTCTGTCCAGTAAGTCATTAAATATGGTTGTAGCAGTGTGTTCTACGGGATTTTGGTCTGCTGATTCTGGGACCCCTCTTATTCTTATATTATGCCTTCTTCCTCTATTATCGAGGTCTTCTAAGTGGCGATGAATTTCAATTAAATGATTTAAGTGTATATCAGAAGATTTTTGTACCTGTTTTATGGCCTCTGCTTGTCGCGCTGTAGTCTGCTCCACAGATCCCATCCTTGTTGCAATGCTCTGGATGTCTGACTTGAGGTCTGTAATGGCTGCAGCTAGCGTCGCTTTAATGTTCAGGGCTACTGCCTGTAGATCTGACAGGCAGAGTGCTTGTGATGCTGGGGGGGTTATGGGGCACAGGGGGTACAGCTTGTGGAGTGGAGCTGTGGCTGTGAGTGCTGTGGGCGCTGATCGCGCCGTCCATTGTAGGGCCGGAGCCACCGGCCGGGACGTGTGGTTTAGGCGAGGCCGCAGCTTTGAGGCCTTCTCCCTGCGTTGTCCGAAACATCGCAGGGATGTTGCTTTGCTGGTGCTGGGATAGCTCCGGGGGTTCACGGGCTGATGAGGAGCTCTGATCCCCTTTTACCATGATTGGAGCTGGTGGATTTGTCCCTGTGAGCCTTTTTAGCTGCTCCTTTGTGCTGGAGAGAGCGGCTTAGGCTTCCATTCTGGTCCGGAGTTAGGCTACGCCCCCCAAAACATTTTCAACTTATAGCTACATATTGCAAGAGCATACATGAAACTGCTTGCATAGGCATTAATAAGCATCTTATAATATATAAATAAAATGTGGTTTAGCCCACCTTCCTCTTTAAGGGTACATGAATGTGGGACAGGAAGGTAACAGGAAGTTGACTTATTAGTCATCACCAGATGGTGTGTTCACTCTGGTAACCTTATGGCAGCCATGTTTTTAGAGGTTATAAGCATGTTTAACCATATAATGATGAACTGTTTAATTATTAATGATATTCAATATATGCTCTTACTAACCATCCCCCCTTTACTGTGATTGAAAAGAGAGACGGGGTTTGGGACTTTAAATGAGGAATGCATGAAGGGACCCAAGGATAAGACAATGTAGTACGGATGTGTTTATTGGTTTAAAACACCCAGCAGAGCGTGCATTTGAACATACATACATACATAATAGTAAGCATACATAATAGTAGACATATATGATAAAGCATGATGCAGGAAACCATAAAACACAGTAAAGCAACTACTTGATCGCATTGCTAAACAATCCTCTCACGAGTGAAAACATTAAAACCATGGTGGGTCCTAAAATCAAATCATGTTGCATCTGTGTGTGCCCGACGCGTTTCATGGCGTACCAGCCAATCTTCAGGGGTGGATGCATGATTGAGTACAATCTGCAAAATATAAGCTGTATACCCGCCCAATAAAACTCAGACATTTCTTTGAACTCACTCCTTGTCTTATTCTGTTCATTGAAGTTATCTCCTGGAACCGGGGGCTCTCTGTAGTTTTCAGTATTAACCTTTGGCTGGTCATGTCATGTACCTGAAGTACCTAATAGATTCTCTTCACTCGGATGCTGTACAATATTTTTTTGATTTCCCTCAAATGTGATTTGGTTTTCAAAGAGAACACACCTTCATCTTATCTGCTAACATTCACATTGCAAAGTTAACACTTTGCTTGGTGAACATCCTCTACTCATTTAGTGTATTAACTTCTCTAGCTGAGTGAAATAAGACATATTCTACAAAAGAAAATAAACTATAAGGATTTATAAAAAAAATGATGTTCCTATTGTGGCCATTTTGTGACAGAGGACATAACTCGAAAGGTCATGGTACTTCAAGTTCAATTTACTTTAAACCACAGAAATAGAGGTAAGAATGGAAATGTAAACTAACTTAGAAGGTTAGTACATTGGACAGTAGCCTAAAAAGAGATATATATTCCATGTGCCCTTATGATATTAATTGAAATCAAATGTTATCTCTCAGAGCAAAGTCTGTCTCCTCTTAAGGGTATGATAAAAGTTATATAGAAATTCCATAAAACATTTACATTCACCTGCTCCTTCTTTTGATCAAATTTAAATTCCTTAGTAACTATCTGTAAATCCTAAAACTGTATAACTAATATAGCTGTTGTGTATGAAAAAGCATGTAAACACTAGATCCAAGAGAAAAAAAAATCTGATTATGATATGTTCTTTGAATACCTGTCCTTTGCAATGGAAAAGATAAAAAACAGGGGGTTTATAGTATACATGAGTATTCACAGTGAACACAGCAATACATTAATAACCAACATTCACCTTGCAAACTGAACATTTTCATATTAAATCAACCTTAATATTCTGAATTCTTACATAATACTGCAGAAAACTCTGGGATAATGGGTTGATTTAATAAAGGAGTTGAGTCTGGTAACTTAGCAAACGGAATGTACAACTGGAAAGTGAATGTTAGTAAATAGGTTGAACCAATGCTCACTTTGGATACACAATCATGTGTAAGGGGCACAAACAAAACCTGAAGAGCACTTATATGATATAGAACATAATGTCAATAATATGTATCCAGTATGCAACCATGTACTGATAATATTTTTTTGTGATATGCTGTATCCCAGATGAAGGGGGACTACTGGAACTTCTTTATTAAATGCAAAAATCTAACAAGTTATCAGGACACACACACATCTGCGGACTGGTACTCATGCTGTAGTCTCCTTCTATGTTTTTACAAGAGACATTTTTTATTTTTTTAATAAATTCTATTTAAAAACAAATGACAGTACAAAATATAGGAGATATTTGCATACAGTAGTTCATAAAGAGCTATACATAACTCAGAGTGATAAGGAGGAAGATTCAGAGGTTAGATGGTAAGGAAACATGTATGGATTGTGTCAGAGAGGTTGCTATCCATCGCAAAAAAGGGTCTCACATTCCAGCTATGATCGATACCGGGTCATGACCGCATGGGGCAGCAAACACTCAGAGAAAGTGCTAAACTCTATAAAGGAACTACAGAAGGGGAACCAAAGAGACTAGCAATCCAACACAAATTACATTAATGATCCAAGCAAGTCAGTAAAGTGCAATATAAACATATTGAGGCTGAGTATGATAAAAGCCCCAAATCAGTCCCTAATGAAAAGCTTATGCAGGTAAGGTAATCCTTTCTTATAACACTGATATGTGGAGAGAGATATTACTTCAGAGCTACAAAAAGGGGAGTTGGTAAAAGCTTTTCCCCTGGAGGTAAAATGTCTTTCAGAGCTATTGTAGAACAATTGAATGTCCAGCTTTTCCTGATATGGAAGGGTATTAACTTTCTCTTAATATCTGTCATGGCTGAAGTAGTAGAGGTTGTCAATTTCTTCAAAATGGTCATACATGCCACCAGCAAAGATATTAAGGTCAAAATGGAATGAGAAGTTTTTTTTCTCTTAGATATTGGTAATTGGGGTGTCTGACTTTTATAACCAAATAGAAGCAAAAGGGGGTCCTGGGGGATATGATGTTGTGTTATTCTATATATAAAATTGATCACCTGGCCCCAAAAAGCTGCAATGAGATGACATAGCAATAGTCAATGTGTGTGTATTGGTTTTGGTGAGCCACATAAGGGGCAAAGCAGGCAACAGATTGGGTTTAGCAGAAAGAAATGGAACATAAGCTCTGTGTATACGTTTGAGCTGGGACTCTCTTCATACTTAGTTGGTGATAAGGTGGGAGACTCTATTAAACCTGCTTAGCAGTTTATCAGTGAGTGATTAAGGACTAAAGTCCTTGCCCTAATTTGTTGCTCAGGACAAGCAGGTTTTCATACAGTGCAGGTGAAGGGGCAAGTAGATGTCTGAAATTGAGTATATTTGAGTATGAAAATGACGACCAATCAGAGATAACAGGAAACCTCTTGTCCCTGTCATGGCAACATAATTGTGCATAGTTCACAATTATGTCAATAATGGAAAAGATGGTGTGAAAAAAGAGCAAACTCATCTGAAAGATGCTGAAAAATTTGTGGGTTACCAGAGTTCAAGCCAAATAATTGGGAGACTAATGTTAATCCTTTTATTTTCCATATTGTGAATCCCTCAAGTTGTATTCCTGAAGGAAACATTGCATTACCCTGTAAGGGTAAATACCTAGAAATAAATGGTGAGATGCCTTATTTCTTGCGGATCTCCCTCCATGCTATAATGGTGCCCCTAATAATAAGTTATTGTCAGGGATGGGCTCCTGCTATCTAACGAGCAGATCTTTTATTGCAGTGCTCCGAGCTGTTTAGTTGTTGGTTGATTAGCAGCCACTCGTTGTTACCACAGTGACTCACCTGGTTATCTTTAACCTGCTTCATTACTCCAGCCTACAGCCAGATTCTTTTTGCTATTTAAACAGCTTATCTCATTTTCTCACTGCCCTTGCATGGTCTATGATCTCTAAGTGCTTCCTTCCTGTGCTCCTGTGTATGCCTTTGCCTGGCTGATTTCCCTTCTAATTCCTGTTCCTGATTTTTGCGCTTGATTAGGCTGACTTTTGTTTTCCTGACCCTGGCTCTTCTGATTACTCACTCTGGCATCCAAACCATGGCTTTTGTTTTTTGACTAAGTTTCTGAACTGTGTTATTTTTGCCATTTTTTCAGTGATTTTTTTCTTTCTCTGTCTGGGATATGTTTCCTGACAGTTATGTTGATGTTGGGTTTGTAGTTGTTTCAATGTGCCATGTAACAACATCCCTAGAGAATAAGGGGATGTAATTTCCGATTCAAGCATCCAATCTGAACAGTGGAAGATATCCAGTTTACTCCTGTATGGAGCAGACAAGCCAAATTGTACAACCTAATATTGGGAAGGTTCACACCCCCTTCACTTTTGGGGAGATACATGAAACTATTTGTGGTTTCTTGTTCCACCACAAAATAGAAAGTAAATACCTTATTCAACAGAGTAACATTTTTATGTTTTAACAAGAGAGGGATAGCTTGTAGTGGGTACAGCAATCTGGTAAAACTGACCATGTTGAATAAGTGACATCTCCCCACAAGTGAAATGCACAAATCCATCCAAATCTCCAATTCATTACCAATTTTCTGTATTCTGTATAAGTTAATGCTCAGGTATGTGATACTGCTTTTGGCTATAGGGAAAGAGGACACCCAGTACCAGGATCTAACTCTAGAGACACCTAAAGTAAGTATCTTGCTTCTATTGTAATTGTACTTTTTTATAATAGCCATGTCGGAGGCAGGGTCGGGGGTGAAAATGAGAACATCATCGGCAAAAAGGGCAGTACACATCTCAACTCTGCCTATATGCACACACCGTGCAATGGAGGTACTTCAGACAAATATCAAGATAAAGGTTTAAAAGCTAGGCTGAATGGAGGTGCATGCGCGGTAGCTTCCAAGATGGCCGCGTAAGCCGGGAACTCCACACTGCCTCAGCCATCCAGCGACCCTAAAGCCAGATCGGGACCAGCACAACCCCCCCAACAGCGCGATCCGATCGGGGAACCCCCCAGGAGCATTTACATGCCGGGCAGCACGGCCAGAAGGGATCTCGGGCCGCAATTTTCAGCCGATTACAAATGGGCCGAATCCAAGATGGCGGCCGCTACTCAGCCACGAGACCAGCTCTCAGGAGGACAGCAAGAACACAGGCAAGTTCTGACCCCCGCTACACTTGCCTACACCCTCCTGGCTTCCAACAACATTCTATACATCACCTCCCCCTCGCCTGCCTCCACAGAGTCGCTAATTGAGCATTCGCTGGACACATACAGGCTCTCTCCCATTGGGGAAACCCCTGACCGCATGGACAATGTAACCACCCCTGGAGGCCCAGAGCTGGACACCCCCCTTAACGCAGGAGACCTGTACCTTAAACTATCTGAGCTGCTTGAAAGGGGTCTCACTCATACCGCCAACAAAGTCACCAGTGACATACGTTCTGACTTCCAAAACCTGGGAGCCAGAATGGAGGCAATTGAACACAAGCTCGACATAACAGTCTCCAGGGCTAACCAGAACACTGACCATATACAAATCATTCAGGAACAATTAGACACAGCCCTTGCAAGGATCGATGATCTTGAAAACCGTTCACAGAGGGACAACTTTAGGATTAGGGGTTTACCAGAGTCCATCACGGACATCCCCAAGACAGTCCAGGAGCTTATCAAAACCCTCATCCCGTCTATAGCTCAGAACAAACTCGAGCTAGACAGAGGGCACAGATCTCTGGGTCCTCTTAGGAAGGATGGAGCCCCCAGGGATGTAGTGGTTAAGCCTCACTATTACGGGGTGAAGGAGGACATAATGAAAACCTCACGCAAGCAAACGCACATCTCCTTTCAGGGCAATGACATTCAGATTTTTGCGGACATCTCTCCCATGACCATCCAGCGTCGCAGATCCCTCAAACTGTTATTACTGATTCTTTCACAAAAGGAAATCAGGTACTGGTGGGGCTTCCCCTTTGCCTTAAAATTTGCCTTTAAACGCAAAACCCATTCCTTCACCAGCCTTCCAGAGGGTGAACGGGTACCCCTTCAATTGAATCTTATCTCCCAAGACTCCACGATGGACACCACAAATCTTCAATCAAGCTCTGCCAAATGCCCCACACCCACAAGCCCAATCTCCCCTTCATGGAAAACAGTAAAAAAAACAGAGAATGAGGGAACCCTTGCCTACTTGAACATAAATATGGGATTTTCTCATTGCACCTTAATATAGCTCGACCTTGCCTAGCTACTTATACCGGAGTCCATCCAATTTTGGTTGCACCCCAGAATCAACTCTGGCTCCCAACTCCAGTCCTTTATACAACTTCCTTCTTCAACCCAGAACTGTCAGCCCGACTCTTCTTTTTGCACCTCCCACTTGCCCTCTACAAACTGAGGAACTTTGGAAAAAAAGGCTTACTACCCACACTTCACAAAAACACCCATAATCTTCAATGTCGCCTGAGAAGGCTATCCTATTATGAACGCTGAAAGACTTCCTCGGAGACCCACGTTAAGGTGTAGGCGCTGTGTACATTCCAGAAGAAGGGTGGGAAGATGTTAACCCTGCCTGATTCTCCAGGAATTGACTGGAAGATCTCTCCCTTCCAGGGCCCTCAACAGTACTTAATTTTCGGCTCATGAGGACTCAAGCCATCCCTAGTTCTACAGTTCTTTTTATTACAAAATATGGCCTACCGGCCTAGTCCTATGCTTAATTTCTGGTTACGATCCTTAATCCAGTTAACGTTATAATTTTTACATTTATTAGTTGTTATTTTTCATGTGATAACATACTTTTTTTTTTTCAGGGTTGCCTTTTTTTTTTCAGGGTGCGCCTCCTCCCATCGTTCTACTATGAAATTTCCATACACGAGGGATGGGACACAGGCCCAACTTGTGGGCTATGTTTGTTCACCAGGTGATGGTAGGGAGAGCCTTTTTACCTTCCCCTATCACCTGAGGCCCTTTAGGGGCTCTCTCTCTCTTTACCTCCTTCTACTCCCTCTCTCTCTCACTAACCTCTCTTTCAATCTTGCCAGTACTAGATTGTCACCATGGATGTCGGTTTTTCCAGGTTACAGGCTCCGATCCCAACATCATCCGGACCCTCCCTCATCTCATCAGATGAAGGTAAGTGCTGCCTGCATTGCCGTCAACCTTTGTTCCGCTTGCCATGTCTCTTTGTCCCACAAATAACCCTGCTCTTAAAGTAGTCTCTCACAATGTTCAGGGCCTAAACTCAGTGGTCAAGAGAAGAAAAGTGCTCCAAACCTATCACTCACAAAAAGTAGATGTGGTGATGCTTCAGGAGACGCACTTCCCTAGACGGTACATCCCTTCATTCCTCCACGCTAAATTCCCGCAATTCTATCTGGCAAATGCCGAGGACAAGTCCAAGGGGGTAGCTATTCTATTCACAAAAAAATGCAAATTCACTGTGCAGCAGGAGTATAGAGACCCAGGTGGCAGATTTATCCTAATTAAGGGTTTCATCGAAGGACAGCTCTTTTCATTCGTCTCCTATTATGCCCCCAACAAGGGCCAGGTTAAATTCTTCAGCTCAATGTTTCAAGCACTAAGGTCTAAGATAGAAGGAACAGTTATCTTTGGAGGAGACTCCAACACAGCCTTTGATCAATCAATGGATAAGTCAAAACCACCATCCTCACAACTAACTCACCCCACCAAGATTAGCTCAAACATTGCTAAACTTGTTTACTAACAAGGCCTATCAGACATATGGTGGGAACTTAATCCGACAATGCGGGACTATACACACTACTCACACCCCCATCAGGTATATTCCAGGATAGACCACATTTTCATCTCCACTAAACATATCCCCTAAGTCAGTAAAGCCCACATCACAGACTCAGCCCTTTCAGACCACTCCATGGTTCTCATTACCTTACGAGGCCCCACCACTAGACCAAATAGATCACACTGGACTCTCAATGAATCATTACTGAATGACCCCATCAGAGTCATTGAAATTGATAAAGCTTTAAAAGAATATTTTCTCATTAATGATGTGGATGGTATCTCGGCTGAGACTCTATGGGCAGCACATAAAGTTATGATCGGAGGCAAGATCATTCGGATTGCTACTCAACTCAAAAGAGAAAGATCCTCGGACATTATTAAATTAGAACAGGAATTTGCGACCTTAAGCGAATGTCACAAGCAAGACCCCTCCACGGTCTTCTTGGCGCAACTTGATTCTGCCCGCTTATCTTTAAACTTGGCGCTCACGGTCAGGGCTGAGAGAGCCATCCACTGGAACAGTGTAAAATTCTATCAACACAAAGACAAGATGAGCACTATGCTAGCTACCAAACTGACCCCCAAGTTTCGATCCCACACATCCCCGAAAATTAGGTTAAAAGACAGCTCAACAACTCAAAACCCCCAACGAATTTTACAAACATTTGAATCGTTGTACTCCAAACTGTACCAGGGAGAGACCGACACTGACAAGTCCAAAATACACTCCTTTTTAAAAGATCTACCCATCCCCACACTGAAAGATGATCATAGGGAAATCATGGATGCTCCTATTTTGGCAGACAAGGTGCTAGAGGTAATCAAGAAACTGAAAAGGGGATCAGCCCCTGGTCCTGATGACTTTTCTGTTCCATACTATAAAGCCTTCGCGGAAAACCTAGCCCCTCGTCTAGCCAAATTCTTCAACTTTAAAAGAAAAGGAGACCCGGTAGACCCCTACCTCAATGCGGCATTTATCTCAGTTATCCCCAAACCCGATAGACATTCAGAAATGGTGGAGAACTATAGGCCCATTTCATTGATCAACAATGACCTAAAAATATTGACCAAATAAAATAGCGAATAGAATAGGATCTTTCATTAACTGCTATGTTCACAAAGACCAAGTCGGTTTTAAACCAGGCCGACAAGGCCCAGACCAAGTGAGACGGGCTATAGACATAATCTCAATCCTTCAATCGGGGTGGGACAGGGATCTCCCTCAGGAAGGGCCTTTACTTTCATTGGACCTTCAGAAGGCCTTCGATTCGATCTCTTGGCCGTACTTGTTTGCAGTCCTCAGGCGTTGGGGCTTTGGAGAGAGCTTTCTGGGAATTCTTAGATCCCTTTACCACAACCCTGAGGCAAGGATTAGATTGCAGGGCTATTACTCTGCCCAATTCAAAATTTCTAAGGGTACCAGACACGGTTGCCCTCTCTCGCCCCTGATATTCGCCTTGGCAATAGAGACTTTAGCAATAGTAGTCAGAACTAGTCCAAATATCGAGGGTGTCCAGTGTGGCCAAACCTACCACAAATGTGCACTATTCGCAGATGATATCTTATTATTTATCACCTCTCCAATCACCTCATTGCCTAACTTATGTAAATTATTAGATTCATTTGGAGCAGTCTCAGGTTTGCGGGTGAACCTGGCCAAATCCCAAGCTCTGAATGTCTCCCTACTCCAATCAGTTGTGGAACGTCTAAAACCTGCTTTCAAATTTAAATGGAGTGATTCCTCCATCCGCTATCTAGGTATAAATCTCACCCCCAAGATCCAACTATTATATCAAGCAAATTTCCCCCCTATGTTTTACAAACTTGAATCTGACCTCAAAACCTGGTCCTCATTCCAATTATCATGGCTTGGTAGGATCAATTCCATCAAGATGACCCTACTTCCCAGGCTCTTTACCTCTTCAGATAACTTCCCATAGCGATTAAAAGAGATCACCTCAAAATATTCCAAAAGAAAATCATCAAATTCATCCAAGGGGCCTGGGACTACCCAACCTCCTTTGGTATTATAAAGCAGCTAGATTAGCACAGCTATCCCTGGTGTACTCCAAATATGAGAAACCAGATTGGATACAAATGGAAAGACAAGCAGTCCCAGAGTATACCCTAGACTATCTCCTGTGGTGCCCCCAAAAAGCTAGACCTCCCATACTGTCTCCCACTCTCTCCCATTCACTACCGTTATGGGACGAATTAAGCCAAATACCCTCCCTAACCTCTGATATTCGCCCCTTAGCGCACATATTTCGCAACCCAAACTTCCCCCCAGGCATGAATATCAAATCCTTCCAATGGTGGCTGGACAAAGGGATGTACCGTATAGGACACTATTCTCGAGGACAGGCCCGCTGACCCTGAAACACTGCATAAATAAACTTGATCTACCAGTGTCGGAGAGATTTTGGTTTCTTCAAATCTCTCACTTCCTAACTTCCATCTGGAAGGACAGATCCCTACCCCTTTAATTCACAAACTATGAACAATGGTGTGGACAGGTGGCAGAACAGAGGGGGGGATTTCAATAATATATGCAGCACTTTCCAAACCCTCTTCCAGGTTTCCATATATGGATGCATGGGAGAGTGATTTACAGGAGGCCTGGGACCTGGAAGAATGGAACCGAGCAATAGCGAGAGCTTCCAAAGGTATAATGAATGTCTCCCTTGTTGAAGCAAACTTAAAAGTCATTACCAGATGGTACTTAGTTCCCACCAGATTAGCCGCTATGTTTCCCTCTACCTCTCCACTATGCTTTAGGGAATGTCAAGCGCTTGGGTCTATGATCCACGTATGGTGGGAATGTCCAAATATCAGAGGATTCTGGAACAGAGTGTTCAACCTCATCAGGAAAGTCACGGGAAACTCTGTTCCAAAGTCAACACAAGTGGCCCTACTGAATTTCCCTGCACCGCGAACCCCCAAATCTACCCAGAAATTAATTCTCTACATCCTTTTGGGTGAAAAAATAACAATTGCAAAAGCATGGAAAAAACCCAAGGTCTCCTTCCGTGCAGCGAAAAATAAAATATCTTGGATCATGACCCAAGGAAAAATGGTTAGCTCCATTTTGGACAACACCAAATCATTCCAGGCAACATGGGAACCCTGGGCCAGATATGTAGGAATCCCTCTCATCCCCGGCACCTAAATTACAAGAAACAAGAGATAGCACTGGACTCTGGCTTCACCCCCCCACTTCTTCTCCCTTCCTCCTTTTTCCCCTTCCTCTTTCTTCTTCCTTTCTTCAATATGACCTGTTTGATGACAATCACTGAATTTCAATGTATTTGTTTTTTACCTATCTCTAGCTCCTGAATAGCAGACAGTGAAAGAGTACCATAGGTTGTGCATCTAGAATAACACTGTTGTCATTGTATTGTTCCCTCTCTTGCTATACTTTAACTGATTGACCTTCGAGAAATCCAGGACACCAATTTCCTGTCCTGCTTAGATATGCAATGCCGCAGATAGCTCCAACCCCTTCTCTTATTGGAAACCATCTCATGACACAGTATGCACCCGTTTGGAGTGTCATGAGTGGAAGTCCACCATATTGCCTTGTTAGCAGCCGGGTTGCTTCGCACTGCTATCTCAGTATGTTCACATTCACTAGCCTGTAACATTTCTGAGCAGTTGCTCTAAAGTAGGTTTTTTTGTATAGTTTGAAAACTAAAATTTGGTAGACGATAATTTTGTCATACCTGTTGTATTGTGGATGTCATCTTATGTCATGCAATTTATTTTAAATAAACTTTTTATAAACCTTAAAAAAAAAAAAAAAAAAAAGCTAGGTTGAACAGTAGAGAAAATAGGAGGCACCCTTGTCTAGTTCCCTTCAAGAATCTAAGATGTGAGACAGGAAACCAAAAACCACCACCCTGGCCACCAGAGACGCATACATGCTGTTGATAAGGTGAAGAAAAGGACCAGAAAAGGCCATCCTACTAAGGATCAAAGAAAGCCAATCAAAGCTAACATCATTAAAATCTTTATCATGTCTAGAGAAAAAAATCGCATAGTCCCCCGACGGATTTCATTTAGTGCATTCTAGAACCATGAGAACCTTACATATGTTTATTGAGGCTGTCCTCCATTTGACAAAACTCAATTGTACAGGGCGAATTAGAGATGGTAGTATATTGGCTAAACAATCTGGAAGAGGGTTTTTACATCTAGGTTTAATAAAGAAATGGATTTATAGGGCTGAGGTTTGAGGGGTCCTTGCCTTTTTTGGCTAATAATTTAATGTAGGCTTGGTTCCCAGTTGAAAAATAGGGCCACCTGACCAGATCCTGTTATATAGACCTCTAACAGGGCTGACTGAAGGGTTTCTCTGAACAATTTAAAGATCTCAGCAAATAAATCATCGGAGCTTTGTTGTTTACTAAATGGGTGGCCATAAATAGTGGCCTCAATCGATTTATCAGTACAGGAAAAATAATCTAGCCTAGTGAATCTATTATGAGGGGCAGAAAAAAAGACGAATTCTCTATATGCTGGGTGTAGGTGCCGCTAAACGTCCACTATGTTAAGGGAGTCCTTTGTGGCTGCAAGGATAGTTGGATGAGTGTCTGCACGGAAGCTTTTTTAGGATGTGATTTATTTCTAATAGGGTGCATACCCATGTTAAAGTCCCTGCCAACTACTGTATATGTGGAAGGAAGGGAGGACATAATACAAGTTGGGTAGCCAAGAGGCAGAAGAACTTTTTAGGGTATTGGGGTTTGGGGTATACACATTAGTAAGTTTGATATCTAGGGATGCTAGAAGCAGATGACAAAATGTGCCTGATTATCAGCAACTATAAATTTGATCTGGCAAGAGAGATTTTTGTGGAGTAAGATAATGACACCGGAGATGTGACTGATTGTTTCAGATCCTACAACTGAGCCTACCCAAGGTTTTTTCATGCGGGCAAAATCTGATGACTGAAGATGTGTTTCCTGTAATTTGTTCACTTGCAGACCTTTGAGCTGTCTAAGAACTTTCATGCAATTGATTGGGGAATGAAGGCCCTTCACATTCCAAAAAATCATTCTCATTTTAGTAGGGAGAAAAGGCAGATAATAGTGAGGGAGGGTGGATGACCTCCTGAACCCAGTTGATATGCTCATCCAGTTGTCACTCAAGGCTGCTTTCTGGATTTATGCTATACACAACTCATCTTTTCCTCATCTCCATTACACAGGTCAGAAAGATTTCATAGTTCACAGAGAATATTTGGGAAATCTAATAACATGTAAGCTGTCCATACTCTGTTATTTTTTTATTTTCTCACAAGATGAAAAAAAAATTCTCAATTTACACAAACAAAAAGCAACCCCACAACCACCACCACCAGTACAGTGTATTCTGAGAGCAGAACTCCCCACTGTCAAAATACACTGATCAGTGTCTGCTTTGGGAAGAGATCAACAGGGATTTTTCTATGCTTGCAGAAAATATACTTAGCCTGAAAAATTCAAACATATGCAGCCACCACATGTAAGGACAGGTAGGCTGCAGTATATTACATTTATGTTATTTGGATTTAGATGTACTTTAATGTTCACTCTGTGAATGCCAAACACTTATTAGTCACCATAGAATGCTGAACAAATTGTTCCATAGCTTAAAGCTGAATTCTGGGCACAAGTATTTAAATATTGCTGTGTTCCATTATTGACTAAATGGCATAAGCATGTCTCTTTTCTTGAAGGAGACATGTAGAATACAAGATTATGCCTTTTTAAAATATTGATGATGTCAACTTGCATTTGTCTTTTACAGTAGTAGCTTGTGGCTGAAACCCTGTGCACCATTTTATATTCTGTTAACATTGCCATGCTTGGTAAATTCAATTTTTTGTGATACAACAACCTGCCAGCATTAGTGTAGCATAATTAATTGACTGTGTTTAGGTGGGATTTGGGCAATGTGACAGCATAAAATATGTTCCAGCTTCTGATCAGAGTGTACTGCCAATCAAAGCATGTGTCAGGAAATTGAGATATAAGCTCCACCTATTCTGGATAACAGTACTGTCTGTTAAGAACTACCAGCTAGGAATACTAGAGACGATGCAGCAGGGTTAAATCCTGCCCTTAGTTTTTAGGCTACAGTATATGAAAAAAAAATCAGGTAAGATTATATGTCTTGTACAATACTGTGTGAACTGCTTTGCTTAGAATTCAGCTTTGAGGGTCTGTTTATTTTACCAAAATGGTGTATATGTGATCATTAATACACATAGTAGGCAGTTTTGCTTGTTATTTCTAAAGAATTAATTGTTGTTTAGCATTGTGGCACATGAGTCACTTTATTAACAGTTATTATGAGCCAAATGTCATTGAGGGAAACAATATGTATTTTTGTCAGTCATTTTCCTATGCACAGATGTTTCTAAAGCTAGACTTTTAGCAAAGTGCTTCATATCATGATTTTTATATAAACAAATTCATGTCTGTAGCTTCTCATTTGCTCATATGTTTAGTATTTTGGAAAAAAAAAACATATACTTACTTTTTTGTGTAACTTACACTTTACCTAAAATTATCGTTTTCTATTACTATTATATATCTTTTTAAAGCTTGTGGTAAATGTGTCTAGTGTTTTTGGTTTTGCATTGCTAGTGAGCTGCTTCTGACCTCCTTATGTCTAATAATAAAATGTGTTGAGTTTCCTTTGGGTTTTTATTGTATGGGATAGGAGAAAGCAGTTAAGACATAAACAAAAGTTTCTGTACACAAGCCTTGATGGATTTTAATGTTCATACAGGTAGTTTTACTTTATTTATTATCATGTTTTATGATCATTTCCTAATATATTAAGATGACAAGGTATAGCAGCAATTAGACATGTGCAGAATGGGAAAATGTGTTTTGTCTCATTTCTGATAGATTTGTTATGTTACTAATTTTCTTTTGTTGATTCATTTCAGAATTCATTTAGTTTAGTTTTATTTATTAATTTTCGAATGAATTCCAACCGATTCGAATTCTTTGAGAAGAATATCTGGTTGTTAAAGATCGGCCAGGAAGCCATCCTCCCTGTCTTTAACCAATTGCTGACCGCCGCACACCGATTTACTTCGGCAGAATGGCACAGGCAGGCAAAAAGACGTATAAGAAAGATAGGGGGCGCTAGATACCATAATATTCAAGTGCTCCAAAAAAAATATATATATATCTCCTGCATTGCCAAAAAAATGGAAATGTAAGAAAGCTAGGGGGCGCTAGATACCATACTATTCAAGTGCTCTAAATACATATATCTCCTGTGTTACCAAAAAAAATGAAAATCATAATATTGACAAATAATAGTTAGATTACACATTGAAGTGCCCACATTAGTGAAAACATATATAGTGATTGATTGTCCACATAAAAAAGTGATTGAAGTGATATCTTTCAATATTATCCCAATCTTGTTGCTGTAAACAATAGGATTTTTTAAAACAGCTTACCTGTAAAATCCTTTTCTTTCGAAGGACATCACGGGACACAGAGCCACAGTAATTACTGATGGGTTATATAGGTATCACTGGTGATTGGACACTGGCACACCCTATCAGGAAGTTCAACCCCCTATATAATCCCTCCCCCTTGCAGGGATACCTCAGTTTTGTAGCCAAGCAATATAGTGTATTAGAAGAGGGGCGGGACCTCTGTGTCCCGTGATGTCCTTCGAAAGAAAAGGATTTTACAGGTAAGCTGTTTTAAAAAATCCTATTTTCTTTCTCGAACATCACGGGACACAGAGCCACAGTAATTACTGATGGGATGTCCCAGAGCAATGCTACCTGAGGGGGGGGAACCACGACCAAGTAGGGTGCAATCAGACCTGAGGACCCTTTACCGCTGCCTGCAGCACACTACGCCCAAAGGCGATATCCTCATGCCTTCTCACATCCACCTGATAGAATCTGGTGAATGTATGAACTGAAGACCAAGTTGTGGCCTTGCAGATTTGAGCCATAGAGGCCCGGTGATGCACTGCCCAAGAAGCACCAATAGCCCTTGTGGAATGTGCCCTGATCTGAAACGGAGGAATCTTCTGTTTCAAACCGTAAGCTTGAATGATCAACTGTCGAATCCATTTAGAAATGGTAGCTTTTGACGCTGCCTGTCCTCTATTGGGACCCTCTGGCAGCACAAACAAAACATCCGTCTTGCGGATCTGAGCAGTTGCCCCTAGATAGGCCTTAACTGCTCTTACTACATCCAACTAATGTAGAGATCTCTCTTCCGGAGAACAGGGATCTGGAAAAAAGGAAGGTAGAACAATGTCTTGGTTTAAATGAAAATCAGAAACCACCTTCGGTAAAAAACTAGGATGAGGGCGTAGTATCACTCTATCCTTGTGTATAATCAAATAAGGCTCCTTACAGGAAAGAGCTGCTAATTCTGATACTCTTCTAGCAGAAGAGATGGCCACCAGAAAAATTAATTTCCTTGTCAACAAGACCAAAGGAATCTGACTTATTGGTTCAAAAGGCTGTTTCTGTAACACAGCCAGGACCAAATTCAAGTCCCAGGGGTTTAGGGGCGCTTTAACCGGAGGATTAAGACGCATCACCCCCTGCATAAAGTTTCGGACCAAAGAATGCGAAGCAAGTGGCCACTGAAATAATACTGATAAAGCAGAAACCTGGCCCTTGATGGTACTTAAGGCCAGCTTCATCTCTAATCCCATCTGTAGAAAATCAAGGATTCTACCTATGACATATTTCCTGGGATGCCAACCTCTGGATTCACACCAGGTTATATAAGCCTTCCAGACTCTATGATAAATCATCCTGGAAGCTGGCTTCCTTGCATTAATCAAGGTAGATATGACAGGACCTGAGAGCCCACGACTCTTCAGAACGTGGGTCTCAATAGCCAAACCCTCAAATTTAGCGTTTGTAAGGCAGGATGGAACACTGGACCCTGAGATAACAGGTCTGGGCGTACCGGTAGGGTCCACGGGGAACCCACCGTCATCCTTACTATTTCTGCATACCAAGTCCTTCTGGGCCAAGCGGGGGCCACCAGAAGTACCGACTTCCTTTCCTGCCTGATCCTGCGAAGGAGTCGTGGTAGTAGCAGAATAGGCGGGAATGCGTAAATCAGTGAGAACCGATGCCACGGAATCACCAACGCATCCGTCCCGCATGCAAGAGGATCTTTTGTCCTTGCCACAAATCTGTCTATCTTTTTGTTGAATCGGGATGCAAAGAGATCTACATCTGGAACCCCCCATCTTTGGCATATGGCCCAAAAGACGTCTGGATGCAGAGACCATTCCCCTGGAAGTAACTGCTGGCGACTTAGATAGTCCGCCTGCCAATTCTCTATTCCCGGGATGAAAACTGCCGATATGCATGGCACATGCATCTCTGCCCAGACTAAGATCTGGTTCACCTCTTTTTGAGCAGCTCGGCTCCGGGTGCCTCCCTGATGATTGACATAAGCCACTGCTGTGGCATTGTTGGACTGGATCCTGACCGGACAACCCTGTAGCCTGATAGTCCAGGCTTTTAGAGCTAGATGTATCGCCCGGATCTCCAGAATGTTGATGGGTAAGGTCCTCTCTGTCTTGGACCATACCCCTTGGACCGCAGCCTGTTCCAGAACTGCTCCCCAACCTGACAGACTGGCATCTGTTGTTACCACCGTCCAGGTAACCGGTAGAAAGGATTTCCCCTTCTGCAGGTTTTCGGGTATGAGCCACCAATTGAGGCTCTGACGCACCGCATGCGACAGGTGCATCGGAAAGTCTAATGCCTGAACCTTCTTGTTCCAGGTCGACAGAATACTGTGTTGCAGCATTCGTGAAACTGAGCGTAGGGAACTGCTTCGAATGAAGACACCATCTTCCCTAGTAGCCTCATACAAAGGCGGACTGAGGGACCCTTCTTGGTCCTTACTGTCAGAATCAGCTCTCTCAAAGCAGTGATCTTTGCCTGGGGTAGAAATATTTTCTCCTGGCTTGTATCTATAATCAGACCTAAATACTCCAGTCTTCTTACTGGTTTTAGGAAAGACTTTTCTAAGTTGAGGATCCAACCCAGGTGTTCTAGATACCTGACCGTGGTCCTCAAGTTTCCATTCAAAGAGGCTACCGACCGGTCTATCAAGAGCAGGTCGTCTAGGTATGCTATGACAGCTATACCCTGAGCCCTTAATCTGGCCAGAGGAGGAGCCAAGATCTTTGTGAACACTCGAGGTGCAGTGGCTATCCCAAAAGGCAGAGCCACAAACTGGAAATGGCGCCCTCCTACCTCGAAGCGCAGAAACTTCTGATGAGCAGGAAAAATGGGCACATGCAGATATGCATCTCTGATGTCTATTGATGCCAGAAATTCTCCTCCCTGCAGGGTGGGAACTACTGTTCGAATTGATTCCATGCGGAAGGATTGAATCCTTAGGAATCGGTTCAGATCCCTTAAGTCCAAAATGGGCCTGACATCCCCATTTGGCTTTTGGACCGTAAAAAGGTTGGAATAGAAGCCCAATCCCTGGTCCTTTGCGGGAACTATCATAATGACCTCCTGCGACAAAAGTCGCTCTAACGCTAGAAGGAGCGACTGCTTCTTCTCTGGGTCTCTGGGAACATTTGATCTGAGGAACCGAGGAGAAGGGAATTCCTGAAACTCCAGCATGTACCCTAAGGTTACCGTGGAGACTACCCATCTGTCCTGGAAGTCCTCGTGCCAGAGCTCTGAGAACTGTCGCAGTCTTCCCCCCACTCGAGTGAGCGGGGGCGCCCCCTCATGCAGAGGTCTTAGTGTTTTGCCTAGTAGGCTTCTTTCCCCAGGACTTCTTTTGTCCCTGGGGTTGACTCTTGTCTCTGGACCCCGATGGAGGCGGCCGTCGAGACTGCCTGGAGGCTGAAGCCCCCGGCGCTGGGGAAAGAGTCCGTTTGAAAGAGGGACGCTTACTCTTCTTCTTGACAGGTAAGAGAGTGCTTTTCCCACAAGAGATTCTCTTGATATAATTATCCAAGTCCTCTCCAAACAACCTTGCACCACGAAATGGAAACCCAGCCAGTAGCTTCTTACATGGTGCTTCGGCTGACCAATTTTTCAACCATAGGATTCTACGTATATGCACCAACCCCAGTGAAAGACGGGAGGTTTGCACGATAGAATCTCTAATGGCGTCAACCACAAAGCATAAGGCCGCTGGAAGGTTAGCAAACCCCTGGGCCTGCTGTTCAGGTAATACTTTGATGACCTGCTTAACATGGTCTCTTAAGTATTGACAGACTCCAATCGCTGCTACTGCAGGTTGGGCCACTGATCCTGCTAAGGAGAAAACATCCTTCAATAGGGATTCCATCCTTTTATCTACAGGATCCCTGAGCATCTGAGCATTGTCTACAGGACAAGTCAGGCTATTATTTACGGAGGAAATGGCGGCATCAATAGCCGGTATTCCCCACATTTTAATAAACTTTTCTTCCATCGGATAAAGTGTTGAAAACTTTCTCGGCGGAAAAAAACGTTTGTCTGGGTGATCCCACTCAGAATAAATAAGCTTTTCAAGTAAAGTATGAACAGGAAAAGCATGTGCTGCTTGGAAAGGTTTCAGTGACCCCAAAGCAGAAGAGGATTCTTTAGCAGTTTCAGGTATGGGCAACTTAAATGTGGAGCGGACCAATCCAGTGAGGATCTGCACTAAGACTTTCTCCTCTTGGGAAGTCGCAGAGGGTCCCTCTCCACCTGAATCCTCCGAAGAGGAATCATCCATCCCATCCCGATCCTCTGAAAGGGATTCATCTCCTTTATCCCAGAGCTCCTCTGTCTGAGGGTCTTGGGGAACAGAGGAAAGCCTAGTGCGTTTTCTTCCACTGAGTGAAGACGTAATCACGGCCATTAATCTTTCCTCTAGACCATTAATGGTTGAGGAAAAAACCTCTTGTGTAATATATACAGGGGCTGAAGTGCCAGAAGCAGGTGTAGCCCCTGACCCCGATGGCTCTCCCTGGCTAGCCGTCCCTGGCCCATCTTTAGGGGGGGAGGATGCTGCCGACAGGGGGCCCTCAGAACCTGAACGAGATCCCCTAGTGTCTCTGGTTCCTGGGGTGCTTGAACCTCTTCTACCCATAGTGCAAAGCAACAAGGTGTGAGGTATACAAATGAACACTGCCCGCTGAGCGATGTAGTCTGGCTAAAAGCCTTGCTACCCAATGCTCAGTCTGGTGTTACTTCAGTAAATGCTGCCTAGGAGAATGCCTGTGTCCCACCTTACATGCGACCGTCAGCTCTGTGTCTCTCAGAAGGCTATGTGCACCTGTACAGAGTGCCTTTAATAGCCTGCAGCTGGCCTGAGTGGGAGTCTAAGCACCTGTGCTGACGTCCCGCCCCCTCCTCTACCCCCCTCCTCGAGTTTTGAATAAAACGAGCGCTTCCCGCACTGCCGACTCTCCTGTCATGCTTCTGGAGAAAAGGCTGGGGATGGGGGGGAGGGAGGGAAGCTGGTAACAAGATCTGCCTGAACGGCTATCTTCAGAGATGGTGGCCATTAGGCCGCAGAGCCCGGGTGGTATAACCACTTTCTAGACCCCTGTGGCCCCTCTCTAGCCTGGGGGGAACATTCAAACATGAGAAATCCCCCTTTCCACCTTACCTGCTTGCAGCCTGCTTTGAGATGCTGGGACATAATCAGCACTGAACACCTGAGACAGTCAGTCAGCATGTGTAGGTTTGTGCTCTTGGCAGCCCCCGGTGGTCACAATAGGCATAGCATGCATTTACCTTAAAGGAGAAAAGCCACTAGAACTCAAAAATTCTGTGGAATCTCCTCTTACCTTATCCAGCCACAGGGTGCTGTTTACACAGACCCAATCTTCACCTCTCACGGTGGGCTCCGTTTGAAAAAACCGTCAGAGACTGGGGCCCCCATCAGTAGGGGGATCCAACAGTTCTGGGACCGTAAAGCACCTCGCCAGAAATTAGGAAGTTTAAAGCCATT
Source organism: Aquarana catesbeiana (assembly GCF_042186555.1). NCBI lineage: Eukaryota > Metazoa > Chordata > Amphibia > Anura > Ranidae > Aquarana > Aquarana catesbeiana. The sequence goes on along the minus strand of NC_133328.1, from coordinate 325,573,344 downwards.
TTCTGATCTGCGGGGTCCAGCTCTCTAAAAAGAGAAGCATTATGGGTAAAACCTCGTTTCTTCGGACACGAGGCCCGGGTACCATTCAATTCGGCCATGAAAAGACACTTTGAATGGATCCGGTTCGCCTGGCTTGCCCCAGTATAGGATCTTAGGATATTCCCTTTGGAGCTCAGCACAGGACATCTTTACACGTCCATCACCTAAGACACTGGCGTAAAAACTGAGGTATCCCTGCAAGGGGGAGGGATTATATAGGGGGTTGAACTTCCTGATAGGGTGTGCCAGTGTCCAATCACCAGTGATACCTATATAACCCATCAGTAATTACTGTGGCTCTGTGTCCCGTGATGTTCGAGAAAGAAAAAAGGTTTTCCATCACCAAAGAAACAAAAAAAAGGAAAACACCTCGAAGTAGTAGATATCTGCTTACCAGATACCAATGACTCCTTTAGTTAAAAAGAGAGTCACTAGCGCTTGTGCAGGGTTGTGCCTGCTCACATGGATGGCTGGGCTGTGGTTGGTATTATAGGCATGGATCATTCCCGTCAGGCTCATTCAAGATAGGATAAGGATACATAGGAAACAAAAACAGTCTCCATAGCGTAAAACCATTTATTAAAAAAGTAAACAAATTAAAAAGCCAAATGGCCGCTTACATTGGTTGGTGCCTACCCGACACTGGGGCTGTTTGCATGTCAGGGTGACTTCGCAGTCAAAAAAAGCCTTTCATGTCTCCTCCACGCTGGCATGCGTTCCAGCTTACACAGGGGGGCAGCCAAAGGATCCGGATGTTGTTGGATGATAGGACATGTGACCACGTACCGCTCCGACGTACGTTTCGTAGTGAACGTCTTCAGGGAAGCGTACGTTGGTCACTAAAATGGTGGCTTTTATTAGGAACAGGAAGGGGGCGGGTAATTGGCAAATGGGCCACAGGAACTGTGCTCAAAGCAATAAAGTTGGAAAGTTCAACTATGGTCTGGAGCTTAGCTCCATCTTGTGAATATTTACTATATTGTTCACAAAAGCTCCTTATTTAAAAACGAATGTGACTTTTTATTAGGAACAGGAAGGGGGCGGGTAATTGGCAAATGAGCCACAGGAACTGTGCTTATAGCAATAAAGTTGGAAAGTTCAACTATGGTTTGGAGCTTGGCTCCATATTGTGGATATTTACTATATTGTTCACAAACAAACTCCCTATTTAAAAACGAATGTGACTTCATATCAACCATCTCCTAGGGGGAGATGGCATGTTATTATAGTCCCCCTACTGGTTAAAAACAGGTAAGTAAATCCATCCATATAGGTGGTGGGGAAGTGAAAAAAATATATAAGTGAATAAAATTAATGGTGGTGTTTTTTATATAGAGAAAAAAACGGGGGGGGGGGGGGACTCATGAGCGGTACGTGGTCACATGTCCTATCATCCAACAACATCCGGATCCTTTGGCTGCCCCCCTGTGTAAGCTGGAACGCATGCCAGCGTGGAGGAGACATGAAAGGCTTTTTTTGACTGCGAAGTCACCCTGACATGCAAGCAGCCCCAGTGCCGGGTAGGCACCAACCAATGTAAGCGGCCATTTGGCTTTTTAATTTGTTTACTTTTTTAATAAATGGTTTTACGCTATGGAGACTGTTTTTGTTTCCTATGTATCCTTATCCTATCTTGAATGAGCCTGATGGGAATGATCCATGCCTATAATCCCAACCACAGCCCGGCCATCCATGTGAGCAGGCACAACCCTGCACAAGCGCTAGTGACTCTCTTTTTAACTAAAGGAGTCATTGGTATCTGGTAAGCAGATATCTACTACTTCGGGGTGTTTTCCTTTTTCTTGTTTCTTTGGTGATGGAAAACCTTTTGTTTACAGCAACAAGATTGGGATAATATTGAAAGATATCACTTCAATCACTTTTTTATGTGGACAATCAATCACTATATATGTTTTCACTAATGTGGGCACTTCAATGTGTAATCTAACTATTATTTGTCAATATTATGATTTTCATTTTTTTTGGTAACACAGGAGATATATGTATTTAGAGCACTTGAATAGTATGGTATCTAGCGCCCCCTAGCTTTCTTACATTTCCATTTTTTTGGCAATGCAGGAGATATATATATATTTTTTTTGGAGCACTTGAATATTATGGTATCTAGCGCCCCCTATCTTTCTTATATTCCTTTTTTTGATTATCCATTTTTTTGATTATTCAAAAATTGGGGAGCAGCTTACACTGATTGTTTATATATTTCCACAATTTTTTTATTGTTGGGAATGTTTTCTTACTAGATGTACCACCAGTATATGTAATTCATATATATATTATCTGCTATCGACACCACTGGCGCGAAGGTTTCTATTATTTTCTAGGCAAAATACGTACTCGTATGTCCCTTTGAGATCCCCGCCTAGCGTGTGCGCGCCTGCCGCACGCTGTGAGAGCGTGCCAGCGGGTCCCGCAAACTCGATGTTCGCTGGCGGCCCGTGATTGCGGTGAGGAGAGGCAGAACGGGGAGATGCCTATGTAAACAAGGCATTTCCCTGTTCTGCCTAGCAACATAACAGGGATCCACTGCCATCGGGAGCAGTGATCTCTGTCATGTTGTAGTGAACCCATCCCCCCTACAGTTAGAACACATCTAGGGAACACACTTAACCCCTTGATCACCCACCTAGTGTTTAACCCCTTCCCTGCCAGCAACATTTATACAGTAATCAGTGACTATTTTTAACACTGATTGCTGTATAAATGTCAATGGTCCCAAAAATGGTCCGAAGGTCCTAGCACACATTTTCCAATGGAAAATGTGTGCTAGGACCTTGTTGTCAGAAATTACGACTGTGTGTGGGCTCCATCACACATTTTCCATCGGAATTTTCGACACACAAAGTTTGAGAGCTTGCTATAAATTTTTCCGACAACAAAATCGTGTGTACACAAATCCGAAGCACAAAGTGCCACGCATGCTCATAATAAAAAAGAGACAAAAGCTATTGGCTACTGCCCCATTTATAGTCCTGATGTACGTGTTCTACATTACCGCGTTTAGAATGATTGGATTTTCTGACAACTTTGTGTAACCGTGTGTATGCAAGACAAGTTTGAGCCAACATCCGTCGGAAAAAATCCATGGATTTTGTTGTCGGAATGTCCGATCAATGTCCGACCGTGTGTACAGGGCATAAGCAGCATGCCTCTGATTAGTCAGAACCAGGTAAAGAACAAATGTATTAAGTAACATGGCTCGTGGAGTTTGTCAGTGACATGCTGCAAAAGACAGTGTTCCAGTTGATCAATTTATTAAATAGGAGGATTTTCTTCTTTTTACCCTAATATTTTCTTTTCACCATGATTTTGTAATTGCCTTTCCTGTCACTTAAATGTGTTGTGCAAATGTTGCTTTCTGTATACATATAAGGTCAAATAGAGAATGAGGAGGTGCAGTTAACAATACTGATATGGTAACTCTGCATTCTTATAAAGCTTTTATTTTTAATTTAACAATTTAGTCTAGTGGTATCACAACTTTAAATCAAAATGTAAAAAGAATAGTGGGCTCTAATAGTGGGCTCTAAAGCTTTAAAATAGATGTTACAAGGGTAATTCAATTATAGTATTTGCCAGCTACCCCTGGTTTCCAGTGGCAGGCATAGTTTTGTTATTATTAGTTGATAGGCTTTTGATATTAAATTCAATTTTGTTCAAGTTTCAGACTTGTCTTATAAACATGAAAATCTAATCATATATGAATTCAAAGTACTGTATGTGAATTGTGATATGCACATCCTATTTCCTTTTTTACAACAAATTTTTAAATACTTCCCAGGGGACTAAATGCAATGTTTTAAATGTTCTTTGTGTTGTTTTTTCTCCCGCCTTAAGTGGTGAAGGATTTGCTATCTTTTACCTTCTTTCCTCCTTTTTTTTATCTCTTTTCTCCTCATTCTTTCTTGTTTGGGTCTTTATTATCATAGATTCTTTTTTTTTTTTTTTTTGGATAAGCCCTCTGCAATACGGGGTTATAAAGGTTGTACTACGTACCATGTAATATGTTTTGCTCTTGCCTAGGTGTCACCTCATTAGAATTAGCATCTCATTTTGGTAATTTTAATTGTATTGGAGCCTGTTTTTTTTTTTAATGTATCATTGTGTCTTCTATATGATCATAAATGAAGATTTAAAACATAAATGCAAATTAATTCATAGTGTGCACCCAATTCTAATTACGTTAAAACTATACAAATGATTGTTAGTTGTTCAAATAAGGAGGTTCTTGTAAATAGTTTTTTTTATTGTTGGCGTAATGCCCTGTACACACAGTCAGACATTGATCGGACATTCTGACAACAAAATCCATGGATTTTTTCTGACAGATGTTGGCTCAAACTTGTCTTGCAGACACACGGTCACACAAAGTTGTTGGAAAATCCAAACGTTCTGAAAGCGGTGATGTAAAACACATATGTCAGGACTATAAATGGGGCAGTAGCCAATAGCTTTAGTCTCTTAATTTAATCTGAGCATGCGTGGCACTATGTGCATTGGATTTGTGTACACACGATTGGAATTTCCGACAACGGATTTTGTGGGTCGGAAAATTTTATAGCAGGCTCTCAAACTTTGTGTGTCGGAAATTCCGATGGAAAATGTGTGATGGAGCCCACACACAATTGGAATTTCCGACAACAAGGTCCTATCACACATTTTCAGTCGGAAAATCCGACCGTGTGTACAGGGCATTAGACTTATGCAATGGTATTTTTTTTTTTTTTTTTACAAACTTTTATTTGAAGAAAAATTGTGGTACAAAAAATAAACAATATACATTCCCAAAATATATGAGAAAAAGAGCCTATTGCGTTGCAACCTCTAAAACATGTATTTGGTGCTGAGGGAAACATTGCTTGAAATTTTGTGGGAGTATAATACCATCAGGTAAACAGTTTACTGGCTGTCTCCCTGACTGCAAGTGACCTTGTGCACTTACGAAGATTTATTATACTGTTATTCCAATCTTCTATAGATAGAGATCTATCACATTCTATTTCCCACTTTTGCATGTATGGTAATTTAACATTAGTGTCACAGTTTACCAGGCTACAACATATTTCAGAGATCAAGCCCTGACCTCTAGGGTATTTCTGACATAATTTTTCAAAGAATGAGGGGGGGTTGGGATTTAAAATTTGGAAATGTGTTGTAAAGACATCTCTGATTTGCAAAAATCTATAGTGTTCATTGTTGGGAGTTTGATATTTGGCTTGTAGGGCCAAGACAGATGTAAATTTTTTTTTTTAATAAATTTGAATAAGGTGGTAATGTTATTGTTTAACCACCAGTTAAAGTCTGATGGATTATTATCCCCTGAAAGAAATTTAGGATCTCCAAAAAAGGTGGCTAATGGGGGGATATGTGAAACTAAATAGAATTGTATGTTATATAATTTATATAGTTGATATGATTGAGATACTAGTATATTTTTCTTATTAAGTGTTTGTAGAAGAATGTTATTTCTCCATTAAATTCCAGAAATCGTAAGGGGGAATACTGAGTCCATCTTACACCTGACCCAAGTCACTTTTGGTTGGTATATCTGCCATTGGGCTATTTGTGAAAATCTTGAAGCTAGATAGTATAACCAGAGATCCTAATCCTCCTCTGATTTGTGACTTATGAAGTACAGCGTTAGAGAGGCGAGGATGCGAATCTAGCCAAATAAATTTGTGGATCTCTAAATTGGAATTTTGTAATAACTGATTTATTTAACCTAACTGGTAGAGCTATACATAAATTTATTAATTTAGGGAGAACTAACATTTTTATGGTTGTTATTCTACCGAAAAAGGATATATGGTAGGATCTCCACATTTTGATCAGGCCTCTTCATTTTGTATAAGTGATATGTAGTTTTCGGTGATTAAATCCTTAATGTCTGGGGTTAAATTAATACCCAGATAAGTAAGAGCATCCATGGACCATATAAAAGGGAAAAATTCATGTATTGAGTTAAATTGTGTCGGAGGGATATTAACCGGCACACCTATTGATTTTAAAATGTTGACCGTTAACCCATAATTCTGTGCGAAAAGCTGTAAGGATTGAAACATGTTAGGTAAAGTAGTAAATGGTTGGGGGAGAAATAGAAGCATATCATCTGCACATATGCCTAATTTGTATGTGATGCTTCCAACTGTGTAGCCTTTGATATCCGGATGTGAGAGTGTTGCAATGGCTAAGGGTTCATATGCTAACGCAAAGAGAAGAGGCAAGAGGGGGCATCCCTGTCTGGTCCTCCTTCCAACCTCAAAGAAATCAGAGTTGCAATCTGGCATTCTGATTCTGGTGTAGGGTTTATGATATCGAGCATGGAAAGCTTGTAGAAATTCCTTTTTGAAAACATATCTACGAAAAATACTATCCATATATTTCCATGAAACACTATTGAAAGTCTTATTAATATCGAGGCTTAAAAGTACTACTGCTTTAGATCTAAGGTTTGCATCTTGGACTATGTTAGATGCAAGTCTAATATTGTCAGTTATTGGGTGACCTGGAATAAATCCAGATTGGCATGGGAAAATAAGAGTAGAAATTATGGTGGATAGTCTGTTTGATAATAATCTACTAAAAATTTTCGGGTCATTATTCATGCAATGGTAATTTTTATGACTCTTACCTAAGATAACAGTTGTAATGAACAGTAGACACCAGCTGATGAATGTCTTGCTATTTAAATTGTATTAGTAAGAAAAACACTTTCTATGACGTTTCCTGCTTTTGTTTTGTTTTTTTGTTTGAAGCTATGATTTCTTTTTCTTCCAACAAAGTTTATTCTCCCATTCAGTGAGAGTGTCGTTATTGGCCACTAAGGCAGTGTGATTGGACAGCAACCAAAAGCAGGGCTTAATAATAAAATTGTGGAACATGAAGCCCTAGTAACAAATACAATAAAATGGTATCTTTAAATAATTACAATAATGTACAACTTTAATGTCAAAAGATAAATTGTGGCTCAATTCTATGGTTGCATTGCTTTTGGTGCTCCCTATATATATATATGACAATTCTCTTCTGACTGGGGTGTGAGCCAAGCCAGTGCTCATTATTACTATTGGAATTGATTTGGCTAATTATCTGTTGTATCAATCCACATTTCCATTTACCAAATAACAAATACATTTATTATTAATAAACAAGTTTCATTTTATTTTTATCTTTAACAAAAAAGGTAATAGGTCATATAAAATATGTATAATATTTACACCCTATTTTTAGACATAATCTGTTTCACCTTCTTTGAGGACAATTTAGTTATTGTCACCCCATGGTCTGCCAAAAAGCATTAGAAGGTCCTAAAAAAAGCTCAACATTTTCTCCCTTTTTATAGATTATGTTTTACATTAGAGATTTATATAAACTACTTTATTAAAAAATATTTCAATGATAAAGGAGTATTTATATAAGGAGATATACAGTAACAACATACAATTTATTTTTATAACATTAGCATTGTAAAGGCAACATACATTTTAGTTATTTTTCTTAAGGCAATATAACCTCAAAAATCTCCTTTCGTGTTGTGATTGCTGCCTATCTGCTGGTCATCTTTTTTCACAACTTCCTGGATTTTCTGCATGCTTTCTAGTTTTTTCTCTGCTCATTCTTTTGGTTTACCTTCAGCTGCTAAGGATTACATATCTTGTGGTATCTTACTGTCTGTTAGACATGATTACTGTACTGACTGAGACATAGTGAATATCACAGAAGTTCACAGGAGTGTCACAAAATTCAAAAAAGTAAATTGTGTGGGATTCTTCACAAAAAAACAGTAAGTTTTATAACTTCAAGATTATTTAGATTAATAGGAGTACATCAGTGAGAGGTAAATAGGTCAGGGAATTATGACAGTGAAAATTGTCTATCCTTCTAAGTCCAAATATTAAAATGTAAATGTTTTATTTATGGTAGACAGCTGTAAAAGAAAAATATGTGTTTAGCTGAAAAAGACATAACACTTATTATAGATCCATGTCTTAAGAAAAAAAGAAAAAACCTTTATTAGCTAGACAAAGATACATTTGAATTGCATAAATATGTAATGAGTATGCTGCATAATTCATTTAATAGTGCACACAATACATCCATAATTGACTGCATACCTTTTAGTATGAGACTATTTTTTGTGTAGTTATACTTTTTTAATATATTTTAGGACTTGTTGAATACAGCAGGCAAAATTGTCAGTAAACCTATCTTTTTGCAATCTTTATGCTGACTGTTATTTTTTTATCAATTCCATTATCATATGTTTACAGTTTCATTCTGATTTTTCACAACAATAATAATGTACTGTGAGTAGAAGACAGCTCAAATAACACAATTGCATGTGTTCTAAGCAAGTGAAAATAAAATATTTATAAGGTTATGATGATGCATTTGTCTTAAAACTGCAAGACCTATCACTTAAAAGTTTATGTACTGTAAAACATGCTCTGGATAGGTTACACCATTTACAGTTTCAAATTTAGTAAGAATCATTGACAGTAGTAGCCCACTGAATTACTCTAAATGAAATGTAATCCAAGTTTAATGGAAAAAATAATTATATGCTTTGGGTTAGCGCTTAAAAAAAGACACTTACAGAGAAAGTTATTTATTGTGTGAAAATTCTCAACTGCTTTAATACATCTAGGTATTCTGAGATAGTGAGGCTGATTTAAAGGAGCTGAGAAATTTGACACAATACATTGAGGATGATTTACTAAAGACTGTTCACTTTGCAAACAAAGTTTCTTGTAGCTTGTGAATGTTGTAAAAGTTCAATTTGCAAAGAATACCCAATCGTATGCAAAGAAAATATTTGAAAAAAAGTATTTGCACATAATTGGATGCTGAAGTCAACAGAGTTTCACCTCATTCACCAAGTAAGGGGAAAGCCTATTTGCCTTTGGTAAACCCATGGTTAGCATTTGGGACCCTTACTTTTTAATATATTGAAAAATGATATAGGGTCTGGGATTAAACATACCATTTCAGTCTTTGCAGGTGACACCAAGCTATGCAGTGGAATAGCATCCTTACAGGATGTCTCTAACTTACAAACCAACCTCAATGCACTATTTAATTGGGAAACTATGTGAAAAATGATTAGAAATATATGTTTATTGGAATGGTATGGAAAGCTGCCAACATCCTAAATATATATAGAGAGAAGTGTGCAATGCACTGTAATGATCCCATTGGACTTTAAAGGCAGAAAGGGGAGTAGTAAACAGTAAAATTGGTTTAAAAGGCAGTGACGTCACTTTAATTAATACAATACATAATCAAACAGGCAAACAAAGCCATGCAGTAATAAAAGCAAAATATCCATATCCATAGAATATATATTGCACATTGAAAAATTGCAATCAAACCCAGTTGGTACAGGCATTCACATGAGCTGCCAGAATCATGCTATGGTCATTACAAAATGAATCCTGTAGCACCCAACATGTTTCAGAATGTATTGCTTTATATTCCTTCTTCAGAGAGGTTTAAATACTGGGTGCTTGTAATCTCTGAAATATAATAAAAATTACTAAAGCCCCGTACACATGATTGGAATTTCGGCCAGCAAAAGACCCATGAGAGCTTTTGGTTGGAAAATGCGACCATGTGTATGCCGAATTTCGCAAAAGTCTGAGAGCATGTTCTCAATTTTTCCAATGGAAAAAGTTTCTATCAGAAATTCCGTTCGTGTGTATGCAATCCCGACGTGCAAAAAACAACGCATGCTCATAATCAAGTACAAGACCGAGCCGCTCGGTCTGGTAAAACTACCGTTCGTAATGGAGATGGCACATTCGTCACACAGAATTTTTAAATCTTTCAATGCAGCGCATTCTCTTCTTCTTTAGAATGCTAGAAGAATTAAGTTATTTTGCTGCTCATATTCACGCAGAGTTCTCACAAACTTCTTTCTTTATTATTTCTCGTGATCTCATGAATAATCTTTTTGATTTTTACTGCCAGATCTCCATAATAATGTTTAGAATCAATTTTTTTATTTGTTATTTTTTTAATCAAGATCTCCTGTTTTTCTTTTTTTTTTAATTATTTTATAGTGATCTCCACTTTTTTTGTATGTCACCTTTCCACAACACCATTATTATGTTGTATTTCTAAATCTCAAGGAGGCTGGTTGGTGTCCCTTGTTAATTTGACATTGTATTTTAGAAATGTACCTGCCTACTCACAAACAAACTGTCCTGTTTGAAGAAAAACACATAGCCAAGTATTTCTGAAAACAAAATATCCATTTATTCTGGGTCATAACAAAATAAAGAGGAAGGCAACACTGGAGAAACTGGTGATATTTGCAAAGCCTTTGTACCCCAGGGCAGACATCAATAATTTTACAGTCCAAATTGGTGGCCTGAGGAGTCCTTATAATAGTGAGCACAATCCGGTTCAGAACTACAAGAGATCAGGAACAGCAGCAGATGACATATCTGTCCCCAGGCTGTGGTCATACCACAGCCTGCATATTTTGTCAGACCAGACTGAACCCAGCCCATCACTCTCTGGTCTTCCTTAGACGCTTCCTTCCAGGCTGTGGCTCTGGTGTTGGAGGTGTGGCAGGGGGTGGAGGAGGAGGACTTGGAGGAGGAGGAGGACCATCGTTCAACTCACAAATGTGGGTTTGTCTTGTGAGTTGGCCCCTCAACCCCTTATTTAGGGCTGTCAAGAGGATTTCCTCACATAAGAGGCATTGGCCCTCCTCCATTTCCAGCATTTTGCATGCATTTTGCATGCTTTAATGTATGCAAAGTCCTCTTGAAAAAGTCCTCTTGAACACTGTGGGGGGTTCTGAGTGCCGCAGTAGCCTTCATAAATAGGCCAATTGCTGCCACCTTCACATTACTCCTCTTCCTGCCACCTTTTGGTTGAAGGTGGAGGGGAGGGACCTGTGATTCTGGCAGGCTACTGGGCCCGGCCACCTGCTGGCTGCCACTTTCCACGGCCTGTCTGAAGCTTTCCTGTGTATGAAAAAGGGACATCGTTTTAGTTTTTGGTTCATCAACCACACACAATTTTCAGCTCATGACTGTTGCAAATTGAATGTAAATAAATAGAAAAGACTATCATTCTGACCCCAGCATTTTTCATTCTTGTCCAAATCATCTGTGGCCACTACTGTCTATTGATATGTAAAACACTTTGTGAAATCAGAAATTAGTAATCAAACCTAACATATATTTAACATCATTTGACAACCAGAAATATTTAGAAGAATGCTATACCTGGCTCAAGCTGGGCTCCTCCACATGTTGCTGCCTGGAAGGCCCAGGTTGGGTGTCTGAAGCCTCAGCTGAGGTGGAAGGAAGCATTGAAGGAAGACTGGAGAGTGCTGGCCTGGGTTCATTCTGGCCTGCCAGGAAAATGCAGTCTGTCATAGTACCACAGCCTGGGTACATATATGTCATCTGCTGCAGCTCCTGATCTCAGGGAATCCTGGACATTCTTGAAATCCCTAATATAAGTGCTCCTCATGCCACCAATTAGGGCCTTCAAATAGGGGATATCTGCCGTGGAGATCACCGGCTTCACTAATTCCACCAATTGATCCAGCGCTGCCTTCCTCTTTGTTTGATTATTAAAAAAACGGGTGGTTCAGCTGCTACAGACAGGGCAGCTCCATGAACATATCAATGAATCTTCCTCGAAATTCCCTATCATTGAAGAGATCCATTTTCTCTGCAAGACACAACACAAGAAAAACCCTAATGTCAGGCTAAAATCTCCTAATCTTGACCCAATATAGGCCTCAATCTATAAGCAGTATAGGCCACTGAGGCACCAACTTCAAATTGTTCGTTATAAGGAGGTTATAAGGTTCCTATTATTACTATTACTTGCATGCTGTGCCATGTGCTTTTCTTTACTGTTGTAGAGTTTAAAATGGCTACTTTCATGTTCGTGGGCAGCACAGTAATCGGTCGTAGTAAACATCGTTCGTTTGCCAACTAAATACAATGTTTTTGCCAGATACAGGGTTAACTACATTTGATCATGATAATTTGTATAAAAATACATTTTGTACATTGCTGTCTAGATGTGTTTGTAACTAGAATGAAATACAAACTTGATTCAGTGTAATGTAAGGAGAGGACATTCAGCAGCTGTTTACACATCTGGACTCAGGAGCAGTAGTGCAGGACACAAGAACAAACTTTTTAGGGGTCCCACCCAGGTGCTCCAGTGGATACTTGGGGTGTCCACATGTGTGAAAATTGGCCAAAAAAAGGTAAGTATTCCAGCTTAGTTAAGGGAATTATCATGTCTTCAACTTGGAACTCTGCCCAAACAGACAATTGTACCCCACTTCCCAGCAATGTTTCATATTACTTTTTCTGGCCTCAAATATCTGTGTGCTAAGTATACCTTTTTGTTTCATTCTCATAGGGGAGCAAAGACTCGGGACATCATTGGACACCAGGGATCCCCCACCTCCTGAAGAAGGGGACCAGAGGTCACAATCTGAGGATGTGTAGGGAGGAGAGATAGTGGAGATTGTCACCACAACAGGTGAGTGTCTGACACCACAGATTCAGGTAATAGATGTATGCCTGCATATTTATAATACATAGTGTGTATTTTATTTTTTAGGTGAAGTACAGGCTGTGGAAGAACAATCTTATCATTTCACCAGCGACAGTGCCCAAAAGCTAATCCAAGAGATAATTCAGGATTTAGACTGTATAAAGCAAAAAACAATTGAGATTGAACAAAAACTGAAGAACATGATTGATGTGCTAGGAAGAATCTAAATACCCAAAAAATGCCACAATTTGTTTCTTTTTAAGCACAATTTTTTGTCAAATTTTACTTGATTTGATTGTAGCCGTATTAGTGCAATTGTGACAGAGAAAATTAAGTACTGTCCATGATATCATGGACAGTACTCAATTTTCTTTGTCAAATTTTAAAAGCCAAATTTGTAAGATGCACACAGTGTGTCAACATGTGCTATCTGCCATCAGGGGATATCAATGTACGCGTTTTGTGGCTGCAACCCCTTCCTTGAAACTCAAGTAGGTGAGAGGAAGGGGTTGCACCCCCAAATTGCACCCATTGATCCCCCATGATGGGAGACAGCACATGTTGACATTAAGTATGGGATCAGGAGGGAAATCCCCAGTTTGACTCCCAATTTATGTGCATCTTCCAAATTTGGCTTTTACAGGGGTGAAATCACCCCATCTGATGAAGGCAATATCAACACATTTTGGGCACTATAATGTCTGATATTGCCTTCAGTGTTTCAATGTTGAACTTTGTAAGTTCCAGAGTTGTGTATGTTATGTTTTTAAACATGCCTGTTTATGTACCCTCAAGAATAAAAAAAAATGAAAACAAGAATTGGTGTTTTTACCAAAAATAAGTTTTACAACGCACATGTACACGTGCACAGAATTGAAAAGATTTATACTCAACAATGTGTGGCTTCTTCTTTCAATGATCAATAACAGTTTTTGTGTTAAGTTGGTGTTTACAGTGACAATGGATGTTATTTAATAACGGAAAAACCACTTGGCACTACAAGGGCACTAGGAGAACCTAGGAGACAGCAAAAATAAACTCAAGCAGTAAATGAAAATCAAAATTTTATCTGATAAAAAAGAAAATTTATTCCAAATTTGGTGGCAAAGCAATGGCTCCCCTACCCGTAAAATATTGGACATCATTTTCTCTCACTTCACAGCACTTTGGTGGGGGCAAGCCAGGACGGCCTGCTTCCAGGGCCATCATTGGAACTTCTGAAAGTCCGGCCTCAGGTCCAACAGAGGCAACATAACTAGCATTATGTTTTTTAAGAAAATTGTACAGGATGCAGCATCTCAAAATTATATGGGTTAGTTTGTATTCTGCCATATTTATGGCTGTTTGAAATAGGCAGAACCGGCTGGCCAGGATCCCAAACGCATTCTCCATGACGCTTTTTGCTCTGGCCAGCCAGCCGGTAATTAAAAACCCTCTTCTCTGGGGTAAGGGTCCTCTGGGGGTATGGCCTCATCACGTGGTCACCCAGACCGAATGCCTCATCTGTAATGAACACAAATGGCAGTCCTTCCACGATCTCCTCCGGAGATGGCAATCCCAAGCCATCACTCTCAAGATGTCGGTAGAACTTGGTCCGGGCAAATACTCTACCATCCGACATTCGGCCATTCCTCCCCACATCCACATATAAAAACTCATATGTTGCCGACACCACCGCCATCAACACAATGCTATCGAACCCCTTGTAATTGTAATAGTATGACCCCGAATGGGGTGGTGGTATGATGTGGATGTGTTTCCCATCGATTGCCCCTCCACAGTTGGGAAAGTCGCACCGCTCAGCAAACTGGGAAGCCACAGTCTGCCATTCCTGTGGCGTTGTAGGAAACTGTGGAGTCAAACAAGAAAAAAAAAATTGTCATTTTGCACATAAACATTGCAAGCAGATTAGATACAAACATTTTGGTCAACATCAGTATAACATTTATTTGAAGGAGTATTTAAAGTCCAAAATATAAAGTCCACTTATCATATTCCTCACCCCCTCTGATGGCCCATTGTAAAAATTTTAGGGGGGAGATGTTTTGGACAGGTAACCCTCTCCACTTCATTGAGAGCTGAATGCATAAATAATGTGTTTTACTTTGGCCAGCCCCTCCTTACTTACACTATTGGCAGCCCACTAGACAGGTAAGAAGTGTCATAATAGAAAAATCTAAATACACACTGTCCAAATTGAAGCACATTTTTACATTCTGCAATTACCTATCAAGATAATAATAGGAGAACAAAACTTTGAACAGTACCATTTGAAAGTATCCAGGCAGGCCCTTTCACTACATGCTTTGGGGAATTTATCCATAAATATGACCACAAAATAGATGGGTATAGTGTGTATGGGTTTGGCAAAGTCAGCAGATAGAGGATTGGTATGGGTTGATTTAGAAGTTGGGGGGAGGGAGGGTGTTGTGGAAAATGTTATATTAATGTATTGTCATAAGTCTCCCAGTGTGTGTTCAATCACAGCCCGCTCTAATAGCTGACTGGGGCAGACCAGCACTGGTTGAGATCCGTTTGGTAGTGAAAAGCTCTTTGGGAATGTAGAGAAATGTTTGTGGAGTGGGTACGTGTCCGCCAGCTAAGGGCCCCTGTGTGATGCACAGAACGATCGTCTGGTGGGGATGTGTTCACTCTGCAAAGACATTATCGGTTTAACGAGTGTGCTCTCATGTTGCCCCTGTGTGCCTGATCAACACATTTGTGGCCCAATGAGTGTACACCTGCCGATAATCTCTCGTCCACAAAGACAGTAGAATAATCCAGGTATACATTGTTCTCTGGAACAATGTATAATAGGGATTTCTATCAACGGAAATACGGGAGTCTTTTGGGTTCTGGTTGGAGACAGGGTTAATGTTTGAAAGCGATGTGGCTTCTAAAAACATACACGCACCCTGTCTCTGCTCAGACACACCCATAAGGCTCCAATAGTCATTGTTCATTGGTTGTTGCATTTTCCTGTGTTGTTAAATCCTTATATGGTCATTGATATCCTGTGAGGTCACAAGCTTTGTAAGAGGTGTTATTGGCTGTTGGAGGCCGAACCCTCAAGCTTCGGGACTTCCTATTGATATGCTAATAAAGTGGCTCACGCAGACAGCTGAGGGAGGCTGGCGGCAGTGTGATCTTGGAACTGAAAGCATGAGGTTGTGATTCTATTTGTAAGCATGAGGCACACACCAGAGGATGAGCTACACCAGAGGAGAGACATATGATCAAAAGGTGAGATGGTATTATATCATTAGACGAAATTGTTATTATGATTAGAAACAGGAGATTTGGCTGTGTGCTTTGCGTACAACCAAATTTCGCTGACAAGGGTTCCAAATGAGTTTGGGATCCCAAAAAAAAGCCTCTGGCACTCTGCCTGAATTTTAGGACACAAATAACATTTGTACACATTTTAGGGGGTGTTTAGGGTAAAGCACTACAATGGAGCTGACAAAATACATTGTTAAGTGACTAGGCTAGGTGTTTATGGGCCCAGGATAGCATGCTGGGGAGGTTAGTGAAGGCAAATATGCATGAAGGACAAAAAAGGAGCATTAAAAGCTTCCAGCATGCATGAGAACAAAGGGGACATTCACAGCATATTACAATCATGGTAATTAGGGAATGATGAAAGAAATACAATACATTATCAAACATTAAATACATATAATGTGATGTTAAAGGAGAAAACTTACCCTAATATAGTCCTTCTGCAGGACCTGGATGATGGCAGAACAGGTCTCTGGGATAATGATCCCCAGAGCCTGGGGGGAGATGCCTGTTGAGAACTTGAGGTCCTGCAGACTTCTCCCCATTGCCAAGTACCGCAAGGTGGCGACAAACCTCTGCTCTGGAGTGATGGCTTGCCACATGCAGGTGTCCTGCCTGCTAATATAAGGGGACAGCAAAGCCAACAGACGGTGAAAAATGGGGTCCGTCATCCTGAGAAGATTCCTAAAATCATCAGGGTTATTCTCACGGATCTCCCGCAGCAAAGGCATGTGAGAGAATTGGTCACGCTGGAGCAACCAATTCTTGATCCATGAACTCCTCCCCACCCTGTTCATGGACTGGGCTTGGGTCAAAGCTAGAAGCCCAACACCAAGCCCCCACATAGCACGAACTCTACGATGAGCACGTACCCGCAACATGGTTTAAAAACGGTCGGCTGGTCAGAACAAACTAACAGAACACACTGAAGAACAGCAAGGCCTGTGAAGAGCAAGCTGGAAATCAGTAACGAGCGGACGAGAACGCACTGAAAAACAGATGCAAACTGTCTATATGCACTGAAAAGCAGATACAAACCCACAAGCACAAACTGAACAGCAGTAAAAGGATCTGAAAAATCACGAGTCTGAAAAGCATGAATCGTCTCTCACCAAACTTCTACTAACACGAGATAAACACGAGATTAGCAGAAGGAGCCCAAAGGGTGGCGCACTTCATATTGAACTGCCCTTTTCTAGTCCCGTCATACATGTTGTACGTCTCCGCGTTTTTGGCGGTCAGAATTTGGTGTGACCGTGTGTATGCAAGACAAGTTTGAGCGGAATTCTGTCGGAAAAACCATCATAGCTTTTTCTGATCGTGTGTACAGGGCATAATAGTCACATTGCAACACCTTATGTGAGCAAGACCCTTTATTTCATAAGGCAATTCAAGGTATAATCACAGCTAATGTTTATACTTACATAAAGGACAAAAGACAACATATAATTGCCGGACAAACTAGTGGATTGAACGATGAGCAGAACAGCACAGGCCCACCATGTGAACAGGCACGCAGCTGCCACGGAGCATACAAATGTGCATCCACAAGAAACGCCCCATGGACTATACCAGCAAGAAAGTATGTATATATAACCATCTGCAACCAAAGAAAAAAGGGGAAGAGTGGTAAAAATGGTTGTATTTTTTTAACTAGGTTGGTCTTGAACATAGACAGGAAGGATGGATGAAATGTATTTACCTTTAGATAGCTTAGCGTTCACAGATATCCACACCAGCAGGGCTCAAATGCGACTGACATGCACTGTATTGAAGCTGTGTTTATAAGTGTGTTCACACTGAGGGAGCCGAGCCCCAGTGGGAGGGGTGCTGGACATTTGGCACCAACAGCTGCTAATAGAGCAGCTGGTGCCAAACCCAGGATGATTCTCTGAGGCAGCAGCATGCAGCGTAGCCACGCCCAGGGGGCGTGGTGATGTCACGCATCAGTGCATCACAGGCAGGAGAGTCCCCCAGCCGCTGCGACAGATACCATGCAGACAGGGTGCAGGAGGGGCTCCTCCCCAATGAGGACCATGGGGACACCAGGTGCAATGCATTGGCATCAAAAGCCAGCCCAGATGGGTGGAGATTAACCACTGGGTGGTGCACAGAAGAGCCCCACAGAGAGCACACACCAGGACACCCATCAGGCAGTGCTGGAACCGCAGCCATTTGTAATGGTGGTAGAGACAATAACCACAGAATGGACAGCAATGGGAACATGCAACATACATGGCCAATCACAAAAGGAAAAAATATGAAAACAAAAACCAAACAAGCAAAAAATCAATAATATGAGAGCACAGTAAGAAAAAAAGAGGGCATGTGTAGGGGGAAGGTGGAAAATGATAAGTATTATCAAAGAAA
The DNA here is from genome assembly GCF_042186555.1 of Aquarana catesbeiana. NCBI lineage: Eukaryota > Metazoa > Chordata > Amphibia > Anura > Ranidae > Aquarana > Aquarana catesbeiana. Next base: position 325,555,095 of record NC_133328.1, on the reverse strand, counting down.
AAAAAAAGTTAAATAGAGATGGCACAGGATTAAATGTCAAGTTGTAGATAGTTTATAAATTGAGTTCACAACCTCCTAATTTAAAGCCTAGGAGGTAGGGCTTGAGGTTGAATGTCTTATTTAGCCCAGGTGGTGAGGTCGCCTGTAGGTCAAAAATCTACTTTAATTCACATTACAATAGACGTTTGTTAAAGTCACCTCCTCTTTGGTTTAGATGGATATGGTCCAATGCTAGAAATTTATCTGTAGGAATTGAGTCTGTGTGAACAAGAACCATATGTCAACCAATGGGTAGAACATGAAGAAAGAGTATAGCCTCAGGTAGGTCAGTGAATATAAAGATCAGAAATCAATGCCTCATCCCGATTGGATAAACTTAGAAGGACATGAAGGTGGAGGCGTGGAGGCAGCTGCTGTCACTTGCCTAGCCACGCAGACACCCCATGGATTAGAAATTGGGACTATCTCGGCATTTGTTAATGACATAAAAGTAGAGAAAGGGATATGTAAAAAATATATAAACTTTAATAATTACAAACATTGCAAACCATTGTTACAAAATAGTACATACAGTATATGAAACATACTAAAATCAGTTACATACACCACACATTGACGGAAAAAAACGTAAAGTATCTTGTACAGAGGGGTATATAAAATTGTTTCCTCAACCTGTTTTGTGGTTAGAACCGCTTCTTCAGGAGGGATAGGTCTAAAATTAATAAACTTTAGTTTAGACAAGGTTAAAAATTACACAACAAAAAGTATAATGAGCACAATACAAAAATAGTAACAAGATAGAAAACTGGCTCACCAACTCAGACAAATTCAATGGGAAAGTGGGACCCCATACAAATCCCCCCACGGCGGACACGGGGGATTGTGGACAGGTTCTGCTTAAATAGATAATAACCAAAATGTGAGTACAAGTGAACAAAAGGAGTAGGGGGAGTGCTCACCAGGGCGACATGATTGGAAATGGAAAAACAGAGGGGTGATAGAGAAAAAGAAATAGAATGAGAGGAAGAGAGGGGGGAGGGGGAGGAAGAGGGAAGGAAAGGGCGGTGAAGGGGGGAAGGAGGGAAGGGGAAGATCAAGGAAGGGAGGGTATGGGGGAGGGGAAGGGGGAGGGGGGGAGGGAAAGGAAATGGGGGGAGGGGGGGAAAGGGGGGGAGGGGAAGGGGGGAGGGAAGGAGGGGGAAAAAGGGGGGGGAAGAGACCATAGCTGAAAAGGGGGGGAAGGAATTAGAAGGAGGGGGGAGGGGGGAAGGGGTGACAGTGGGGAAGAAAAGGGAAAGAAAGCAAAGGTAAAAGGAAAATAGGGGGGAAAGAGTATATCAAATTCACCCAAATCGTCCAGTGATAAAAATATAATAATGTAAAAACAAGCAAAGATATAAGCACTCACCACATAATTAGCCAATCGGTAATAGTGCATGGGCTGTCTGTATCAGGATGTCATGTATTATTGATAAACCATTGAGGGTGATCCCCAAGTGAGCAGAAGCTTAGTAATCAGGTTTGGAAGTGCAATGAAGCAGGACCATATACAGTAATTGAAACCCCCAATGCCTAACAAGTCTGTAATATACAAAGGATAAGGGATCAATTATCACACGGTCGGTAGTTGATGGGAGTAAAGGAGCCAAAGAAAAGGAGAGAAATGAAGAGTGCAGAGAGTGGGGTGCCAAAGGTTGGCCGGAGTGTATAGATGAGAGAAAGAAATGACAGCACATAAATGTGAAAAACCCTAAGTGCACACAGAACAGAGGGAAAAGGTGTGGGGGTGGTAGGGATGCATCCCTCCATCCATAATAGATTGCAGCAAGCCTGCAGATGGAGAAGGGTAAGGGGACATGACCGGATAGCCATCAGACTTACCGACCCGTGAGAGAGGGAGATCCGAAGAGCAGCCCAGCATAGGGTGTCCAAACAGGCTCACTGAGCGGTCCCAAATGGGGCTGCTAAATGAGCTCCCCAACCCAGAAGTCAGTCAGGAGATGGACTACGATGTCACAAAAAAGGTTTGTAAGATATCGTTTCATTGAGGCCGAGAGGATGCGTGGCATTAAGCCGTTCTATCCATAAGGCTTAAGTCCAATGCTAGAAATTTAACTGTTTAGAATTGAGTCTGTGTGAACAAGAACCATATGTCGATCAATGGGTAGAGATGGATCTCATTTACACATACTCAAAAAAAATGCATTTCCAGAACTCATTCACTGTCTTCCCAACATAGTGACATCCACAGTTGCATGAGAATAGATATACTGTGCTGGGAGTCCTAACAGTTAACATAATGCTTAGGATTAAAAATACATCCATTGGGCAATTTTATATTTCTACGTCTGTCCATATATTCACAGTATGTGCAACCTCCACATGGAAAGGTACCCAATGTTCTAAATGCATCTCCTCTAATGAGTTTGAACGCCTCTTGATGTCAGTCTGTCGCCAACAGCCAGCTTGTCAGATACAAAGGGGGCCAATGCCTGTGGTATCATCACCTTTGGGTTTTTTGGGGAAAAGAGCAAATCACGACAAGGTAACTTGAGTACTTGGTTACTTGGTATACCCTTTTGAGAGAGGCCCAGGAATAGCCACATTCCAAGAGCCTTGTCCTCAGAACGTCAGCCTCCTTCTGAAATCTTACCTCGTCAGAAGAATTGCGTAGTGCCCTTAAATATTGGTTACCCTTTCATGACTAAGCCTATTTTTGAAATTTGGTGTTTACAAGTTAAAATCCGTATTTTTTGCTAGAAAATTACTTAGAGTTCCCAAACATTATATATATATTTTTAGTAGAGAATCTAGAGAATAAAATGGCGATTGTTGCAATATTTTTTATCACACAGTATTTGTGCAGCGGTGTTTTAAACGCAAATTTTTGGAAAAGGGACACTTTCATGAATTTAAAAAATCCAAACAGTAAAGTTACCCCAATTTTTTTGTATAATGTGAAAGATGATGTTACGTCGAGTAAATAGATACCAAACATGTCACCCTTCATAATTGCACGCACTCGTGGAATGGCGACAAACTACGGTACCTATGAATTTCCATAGGCGACGCTTTAAATTTTTTTTTACGGTTACCAGGTTTGAGTTACAGAGGAGGTCTAGGGCTAGAATTATTGCTCTCGCTCTGACGATCGCGGCGATACCTCACATGTGTGATTTGAACACCGTTTACATATGCGGGCACGACTTCCGTATGCGTTTTCTTCGCTGCGCAAGCTCGCGGGGACAGGGGCACTTTAAAACATTTTTTTTTTAATTTATTTAATTTATTTTTTTACTTTATAAATTGTGTTTTAAAAAAAATTTTTTTTTTTTACTTTTATTGCTGTCACAAGGAATGTAAACATCCCTTGTGACAGTAATAGGTGGTGACAGGTACTCTTTATGGAGGGATGGGGGGTCTAAAAGACCCCCCATCCCTCCTTTACACTTCAAAGTATTCAGATCGCAGAAAAAGGTGATTCTGAATACTGTGTACTTTTTAAATTTGGCGCCATTGGCAGCCGAGTAAACGGGAAGTGACGTCATGACGTCGCTTCCGCGTTTACAACGAGAAGGCTGGAACGAAGCCACCCACAGCTTTGTTCCAGCCCGCCCCCAGCCGCCGAAGGTACCCGATTGGACACCGGGCCTCCCGATCGCACGGGAGGCCCGGTAACAGTGGCGGGAGGCGGCGGGAGGGGGGGATGTCCCCTCCCACTCCTCCGGTATAACAACCTTTTAGCCGCATCAGTTGTTATACTCGGGTAGCCGATCGCCCGCTGTAAGCAATGGTACCGGGATGATGCCTGCAGCTGCGGGCATCATCCCGGTATAACCCCGGAAAGCCGAGTACGCATACCTGCGTACGGTCGGCGGGAAGGGGTTAAAGGGAGATGCCAACAATGGTTTGGGGTGGAAGCGCGAAGTGTGTAGTTCCCCACTGTGGATTTGCGGTAGAGCTTGCTAGACAGACTACCATTAGGTTGTTTCTGAAAGAGAACTTACAAGAAGGTGATCTCACTAGAACTATGTGACATCGTAAAATGTAAATTAATTTAATTTTTGTTGATACATGTCATAAATTCATACAAAAGAGTGTTGGGTCCATCTCATAACATGAACATGTCATCAGTATAGTGATACCATGCGAGGATATAGCTCACATATACAGATAATGTGTTATCAGCCAGTACTGAATGTTCTCACTCCCCCAGGTACAGGTTGGCATAGGAGGGTGACCAGTAGGGATAAGCTTCGAGTTCGAGTCTAACTCATGTTCGACTCGAACATTAGCTGTTCGCCGAACAACGAACAATTTGGGGTGTTCGCGGCAAATTCGAAAGCCGCGGAACATACTTTAAAAGTCTATGGGAGAAATAAAAAGTTCTAATTTTATATGCATGGTATTGTCATAAAAAGTGTTTAGGGACCTGGGTCCTGCCCCAGGGGACAAGGATCAATGCAAAAAAAAGTTTTAAAAACGGCCGTTTTTTCAGGAGCAGTGATTTTAATAATGCTTAAAGTGAAACAATAAATGTGTAATATTCCTTTAAATTTCATACCTGGGGGGGTGTCTATAGTATGCCTGTAAAGGGGCGCATGTTTCCTGTGTTTAGAACAGTCTGACAGAAAAATACCATTTCAAAGGAAAAAAAGTCATTTAAAACTACTCGCGGCTATTAATGAATTGCTGGTCCGACAATACACATAATACACAAATTCATTGATAAAAACGGCATGGGAATTCCACACAGGGGAACTCTGAACCAAAATTAAAAAAAAAAAAATGGCGTGGGATCCACCCAAAAATCCATACCAGACCCTTATCCGAGCATGCAACCTGGCAGGCCACAGGAAAAGAGGGGGGTGGGGTCACCGGGTGGCCCCGCCCCGTTATTTAAGAACCGTCAGAAGAGGAGAAGCATCAAACAGCGGGAGCCTCCCTCCATGCCATCATGGATGCGGAGCGGTCCGAGGAGAAGAAGGGAAGAAGACGCCAACGCCGTGGAGGAAGATGCCGGACGAGAACACCGGAGGAAGAACCAGAAGAAGAAGAAGATGGAGGAAGAAACCGAGGGAAGATAGAAGATAGAAGAAAGAGGATAGAAGAAAGAGGATAGAAGATAAAAGAAAGAAGATGGAAGAAAGAAGAAGCATTTAAATAAAGGAATTGTCAAAACTGACTCTTGTCATTTTTAACATTTTTGACAGTTTTTTGCTTACTTTTGTACCCCCTTACCATTTCACACAGGGAGGAGGGCCAGGATCTGGGGGTCCCCTTATTAAAGGGGGCTTCCAGATTCCTATAACCCCCCCACCCGCAGACCCCCACAACCACCGGGAAAGGGTTGTGGGGATGAGGCCCTTGTCCTCATCAACATGGGGACAAGGTGTTTTGGGGGGCTACCCCAAAGCACCCTCCCAATGTTGAGGGCATATGGCCTGGTACGGTTCAGAAGGGGGGGGCGCTCTCTTGTCCCCCCTCTTTTCCTGCAGCCTGCCAGGTTGCGTGCTCGGATAAGGGTCTGGTATGTATTTTTGGGGGGACCCCACGCCAGTTTTTTTTTTAATTTTGGCACGGGGTTCCCTTTAAAACCCATACCAGACCTGAAGGGTCTGGTATAGATTTTGAGGGGGACCCCACGCCATTTTTAAAAAAAAATTTTGGCTGGGGTTCCCCTTAAATTTTTTTTGCATTGATCCATGTCCCCTGGGGCAGGACCCGGGTCCCCAAACACTTTTTATGTCAATAACTTGTATATAAGCCTTTAAAATTAGCACTTTTGATTATTCATGTCCGTGTCCCATAGACTTTAACGGTGTTTGCGTGTTCGAACAAATTTTTTGCCTGTTCGCAAGTTCTGGTGCAAACCAAACAGGGGGGTGTTCGGCTCATCCCTAGTGCACAGCAAGTACCCATAGCCACACCCTGCACCTGGAGGAAGTGGGAACCATTGAAGGAGAAGACATTATGTTGAGAGAGAGTACACGACATACCATTACAAGGCCCTTGTCATGGGGAATTGCACTATAGTGTGCTTCGACATCTATAGCCACAAGTTGTGTGTTTTCACCCACGTGGATGTCCTCAATGATTTGTAACAAATTAATTTTGTCTTGCAGATAGGATGGCATGCACATTACAAATGGTTTTAGTTGGTTGTCCACTACATGACTTACATTTTCTGTTATACTGCCACACCCGGATATGATGGGTCTACTGGGAGGGTTGGTTTGATTTTTGTGCAGCTTCTGTAAAGCATAGAATGTGGCCACAATAGGAAAACTATTTCTAATGAATTCCTATGTATTCTTAGAAATTATGGTAGTATGCTTCATCCACCATAAGATAGAAATCCTTGTTGAAGATTTCCAAGGTAGATTAGGTATTGGGCAGTACCATTCAGAGTTGGTAAGTATTTTAATACACATTCTGACATATTGGACATTATCCATAACCACGACATTGCCACCCTTGTCAGAGGGTTTGATAACAATGTTGTGGTTACACATCAGAGCATCAGGGGCCTTCCTTTCATCAGAGTTGAGATTGGGATCTAGATTGGAGAAATTTCTACATTTCTTAATGTCACCAGTTACCAATTTAAAAAAAGTTGCTGCATTTTGGTTGGAACTGGGAGGGGGATAAAGACTGGACTTCTTTTTCAAAGAGGGATTGAAATTCAAGGGAGTAGTGGAGGTAGTGGGTGTATTGTCCACTGCTACCAATTGCTCTTAAGCAAAATGTTCATTAATGGTCATTAATGGTCCCAAATTTGTCCAGACAAGCATCAGGGCAAAAGGTGAGACCAAGTGAAAGCACATCCAACTCATTTTGAGTCAAAGAATGTGAAAAAAGATTTATGACATTTAACGTGGTTTATGCGCATTGAGTTTCTGTGTTTTGGGTGGGTGTGGTTTTTTTCTGATGAGAATGTGTTCTGCCTCGCATTTGAATTAAAAAAGGGCCTAGTGCTTGTTTGTGTTGCTGTGGATATGGAGTGGAAGGTGTAATATGGGGTGCATTTGGCACTGACTCATGGGTAGATGGCGTATAGCCATCATGTCACCACATGTGTTGTTAGGGGACTTACTCCCATAATCGTGACCTGATTGTGAGGGGGAAACATCCATGTGAAAAGTATTATCATGTGACCAAAGGTTGTCTCCGATCTTTGTGTTGTGCTGAGGGTTGAGAAAAAGAAGATGATGACATAGATGAATGTAAAGACATTTCAGAAGCACCCATATAGCTGTTAGATCTGGATGTATTGGGGAAATTTTGTTTGTTATCCAAACCGTGTAGCCATTTATAGGCCTTACCTTCATCGCAGTGCATTGCTGGCTGATGATTGGCCAAGCATGCGCTATGACCTGCATGCTTGGTCAATCACAGCGCCATCTGTACAGAGAGACGTAATTGGCCAAAGCCATGGTGGCTTTGGCCAATTATGGCTCAGGGGGTTAGTACACGCCCCACACTATATAAGGCTGCCTGCATGGCGGTCCTGTGTAGTGTGTCCTGGCATTGAGAGAGAGATAGATAGACAGAGAGACAGTGTCATTTTATTTAAGTTAGATAGAGTAGGCAGGCGAGTCAGTTAGCTGCACTTACAGTGTATTGTGTATATATATATATATATACATCCTAAGTGTTGTATATAATAGATCCGTTTCTGTTATTCTCTTCCTACTACTGACAGGCAGACAGGTGTTTTTACAGTATTTTCAGCTACCTGAAGAAAATTGCTGGTGTTCTTCTGTTCCTATTAGTCCTATTAGTTACAGTATTTACAGTTAGTGTAGTGCGTCCTCTGCACAGTGTGCACCTAAAGCTACCTGAAGAAAATTAGTGTTCTTCTGATCCTATTAGTACGGTACCACAGGCAGCTGCAGTATTTAAAAGTTAGTGTAGTGCGTCCTCTGCACGGTGTGCACCTAAAGCTACCTGAAGAAAATTAGTGGTGTTCTTCTGATCCTATTAGTACAGCACCACAGGCAGCTGTAGCATTTACAAGTTAGTGTAGTGCGTCCTCTGCACAGTGTGCAACTAAAGCTACCTAAAGAAAATTAGTGGTGTTCTTCTGATCCTATTAGTACAGTACCACAGGCAGCTGTAGTATTTACAAGTTAGTGCAGTGCGCCCTCTGCACAGTGTGCACCTAAAGCTACCTGAAGGAAATTAGTGGTGTTCTTCTGATCCTATTAGTACAGTACCACAGGCAGCTGTAGCATTTACAAGTTAGTGTATTGCATCCTCTGCACAGTGTGCAACTAAAGCTACCTAAAGAAAATTAGTGGTGTTCTTCTGATCCTATTAGTACAGTGCCGCAGGCAGCTGCAGTATTTACAAGTTAGCGTAGTGCATCCTCTGCACAGTGTGCACCTAAAGCTACCTGAAGAAAATTAGTGGTGTTCTTCTGATCCTATTAATACCACAGGCAAGCAGCTACAGTATTTACAGTTAGTGCAGTGCGTCCTCTGCACAGTGTGCACCTAAAGCTACCTGGAGACAATTGCTGTTGTTCTGCTCCTATTAATACCACAGTCAGGCAGCTACAGTATTTACAGTTAGTGCACTGTGTCCTCTGCACAGTGTGCACCTAAAGCTACCTGAAGAAAATTAGTGGTGTTCTTCTGATCCTGTTAATACCACAGGCAAGCAGCTACAGTATTTACAGTTAGTTAGTGCGTCCTCTGCACAGTGTGCACCTAAAGCTACCTGGAGACAATTGCTGTTGTTCTGCTCCTATTAATACCACAGGCAGGCAGCTACAGTATTTACAGTTAGTGCACAGTGTCCTCTGCACAGTGTGCACCTAAAGCTACCTGAAGAAAATTAGTGGTGTTCTTCTGATCCTATTATACCACAGGCAGGCAGCTACAGTATTTACAGTTAGTGTAGTGCATCCCCTGCACAGTGTGCACCTAAAGCTACCTGGAGACAATTGCTGTTGTTCTGCTCCTATTAATAGCACAGGCAGGCAGCTACAGTATTTACAGTTAGTGCACTGTGTCCTCTGCACAGTGTGCACCTAAAGCTACCTGAAGAAAATTGGTGGTGTTCTTCTGATCCTATTAATACCACAGGCAAGCAGCTACAGTATTTACAGTTAGTGTAGTGCGTACTCTGCATAGTGTGCACCTAAAGCTACCTGAGGACAATTGCTGTTGTTCTGATCCTATTAATACCATAGGCAGGCAGTTGCAGTATTTACAGTTAGTGTAGTGCGTCCTCTGCACAGTGCGCACCTAAAGCTACCTGAAGACAATTGCTGTTGTTCTGATCCTATTAGTACCACAGCCAAGCATCTGCAGTATTTACAGTTAGTGTACTGTGTCCTCTGCACACTGTGCACCTAAAGCTACCTGAAGAAAATTGGTGATGTCCTTCTGATCCTATTAATACCACAGGCAGGCAGCTACAGTATTTACAGTTAGTGTACTGCGTCCTCTGCACAGTGTGCACCTAAAGCTACCTGAAGAAAAATGCTGTTGTTCTGCTCCTATTAATACCACAGGCAGGAAGCTACAGTATTTACAGTTAGTGTACTGTGTCCTCTGCATAGTGTGCACCTAAAGCTACCTGAAGACAATTGTTGGTGTTCTCATACTAATAATACTACAGGCAGGCAGGTGATTCTGCTAGCTGCAGTATTAGTATATATATATACATCCCAGCTTTGTGCAGCTACATCTCACTGCAGGCCATTAGTATGTCTGGAAGGCCAACAAGGAGAGGCAGATAGTCACAAGCCAATAAAAGAGGGCAAGCAGGCGTTGTGTCTAGAGGCAACAGTGCTGGTCGTGGAGACGGTGCATCCTCATCAGCATGTGGCCATGGGACACGCTTGTCCTGTTTTTCGGCAGCTGGACGTATTGAGCCGCAACATGCGGAAGACTTGGTAGAGGGAATGACAAGCCGTCCTCATCCTCCTCATCCTCTCTCACCCAGGCTCAGGGTACTTTGTCTAGCAAAGCAGCTGCCAAGGTGTCATCTTCCCTCGGCTCAATGGCATCAGTCACTCCTTTCCTAGCCCCACCATGTCCTCCTGAGGAGTCCCCCAAACTGTTTGACCACAGTGTTGGGTACATGCTCCAGGAGGATGCCCAGCATTTTGAAGGCTCCGATGATGGTACCCAGCTAAAGGAAGGCAGTAACATGAGCCCAGAGAGAGGGGGTGTCCAAGAAGGACAGCAATCTTGCAGTCATGTTCCCCCAGCTTCAGCAGACTGCCAGCTTTGCTCCAGTGATGAGGAGGGAGGGGATGATGAGGTCACTGACTCCACGTGGGTGCCTGATAGGAGAGAGGAGGAGGAGGAGGCACATCACCAACAAGGCAGGATGCCCTCCAGGGGCCAGCTTAAGGGCAGCACACAGACTGCATCACACCGCAGAGCTCCGCATGTGCTGGGCACTGCTGTCTCTGCGCATTATTCAAAAAGTTCTTTGGTGTGGGCCTTTTTTGAGACGAGTGCATCAGATCCCACCGCTGCTATTTGCAACATATGTCTCAAGCGTATCTCTCATGGCCAAAACATCTCCCACTTGGGAATCACATGCTTGACCAGACATATGTTGACCTGCCATGCAGTTCGTCGGCAAGCGTACCTAAAAGACCCACACCAAAGAATAAAGAGGATCTCTCCTTGCTCCTCATCAGCTGGGATCTCCAACCCCACTATACCTTCAGTCCTCTCTGAGACCTGCACCGAGAGGAATGAAGGTGTAGAATTAGGTGTGTCACAGCCAAGTACTTGGGGGCAATCTGCTATCGGTACACCAACGTCAGATTGTACCAGGCAAATTTCCCTGCCCCAGCTGCTGCACCGCCGAAAGAAGTTCACTCCCAGCCATCCACATGCCCAGTGGTTGAATGCTAGATTGGCTAAATTGCTAGCACCTCAACTGCTGCCTTTTCAGTTGGTAGACTCTGCCATCTTCCGTGAGTTTGTGGAATGTGTGATTCCTCAGTGGCAGGTTCCCAAACGCCACTTTTTCTCATGGAAGGCAATTCCAGCACTCTACCGGCATGTGGAAGGCCTCGCTGGACAGGGTGGTCAGCGGTAAGGTGCGTATTACCGCTGACTCATGGTCCAGAAGGCATGGACAGGGACGTTAACTATCTTTCACCATGCACTGGGTGACTCTTCTGGCAGCTGGGAAGGATGCAGGACAGGGTGCAGTAGTGTTGGAGGTTGTTCTGCCACCACGCCTCCAAAATACTACTAGTGGTGATTCTGCCACACCTCTCTCCTCCACCCCCTCCTCTTCTTCTTCCTCCATGGCCTCTTCCTGTGCTGATTTGGCTTTGGAATGAGCGGTGCTCCGTAGGCGTTCAAGAGGCTACGCAAGCACGCAGGCCAAAAGATGCCATGCGGTGCTTGAGCTGGTGTGCTTGGGGGACAGGAGCCACACTGGGGCAGAGATTCTGTCAGCTCTGCAGGGGCAGGTTCAGAGGTGGTTGACACCACACCAGCTTAAGGCAGGTATGGTGGTTTGCGACAATGGCACCAACCTCCTCTCCATCCACCAACAGGGACAACTGACCCATGTGCCCTGTTTGGCTCACGTCCTTAACTTGGTGGTGCAGCGGTTCTTGGGCAGGTACCCAGGCTTACAGAATGTCCTGAGGCAGGCCAGGAAAGTCTGTGTGCATTTCCGCCGGTCATATAATGCCAGTGCTTGGCTGGCTGACATGTATACCAGGTGGAACTCAACGTTGGCCATGCTGCAGCGGCTGCACACGCAGAAGAGGGCCATCAATGAGTACCTGTGCGACTATGGCACCAGGACAGGGTCAGGAGAGCTTGTTTTTTTTTCCCCACACCAGTGGGCCATGATCAGGGATGCATTCACTGTCCTGTCACCATTTGAGGTGGCCACGAGGATGGTGAGCAGTGACAGTGCATGCATCAGTGACACTGTCCCCCTTGTCCACCTGTTGGAGCACACGCTGCGTGGAATAATGGACAGGGCACTTGAGGCAGAATAGAGGCAGGAAGAGGAGGACTTCCTTAGCTCTCAAGGCCCCCTTTATCCAGACATTATGCTCGCCAATCACACAGGAAGAGAATGAGGAGGAGGAGGAGGAGGAAGAGGAGGATTGTGTCAGCATGGAGGTGGAGCCTGGCACTCAGCATCAGCAGCAGTCTTTAAGGGATCATTTATAGTCCCAAGAAACCCTTGGACTTGTACGTGGCTGGGAGGAGGTGGCTGCAGATCATGTCGTCCTTAGTGACCCAGAGGACTCTGGACTAAATGCCTCAGCAAACCTACGCTGCATGGCCTCCCTGATCCTGCAAAGCCTGCGGAAGGATCCTCGTATTTGTGGTATCAAGGAGAGGGATCAATACTGGCTGGCAACCCTCCTTGATCAACGTTACAAGGGTAAGGTTGCGGACCTTATCTTGCCGTTGCAGAGGGAGCAGAGGTTGAAACATCTTCGGGAGGCCTTGCAGAAAGGTCTGTGCAACACGTTCCCAGGGACTGGGAGGTTACAAACTCCTGTTCCTGGACAACGTGTTGTTGAGGCTTCGGTCAGTCAAAGAAGGAGCGGTGGAGAAGGTGGCCGTCTGACCGATGTGTCCAGACAATTTTTTAGTCCGCAGCCCCAAGGTATGATCGGTTCCAGCAACAGTCGCCAGCGTATGTTTTACAAGGCCCAATTTTTCTGCCCCTGTTCAACAGGGACGTTTAATTACAATTCTTGATCTAATATTTCACAGCAGGGCCCATTTTCTGCGCCCACCAAGAGTAACTGTGAGGACTTACAGTGTTGTGGCACCAGCACCACCAAAGGCCCAATTTTTATGACCCTGTTCAACAGGGGCATGTAATTACAATTCTTGATCTAATATTTCACAGCAGAGCCCATTCCTGCGCCCACCAAAAGTAACTGTGAGGGCTTACAGTGTTGTGGCAACACCAACACTTAAGGCCCCAATTTCTGCAGAGTATATAGGGCAGGCCCCTACTTTCAAACATCCAACTTACAAACGATTCCTACTTGCAAATGAAAGGAGACAACAGGAAGTGAGATGAAATCTACCCCTAGGAAGGGAAATTTTCTCCTGTAAGAGTTAATATGGGAAAAACGTGTCTCCTTTCCACTGCTTTATCACCAATCCTTGTTTCACTAAAAACCCCAAATTGTCAAAAAACATTTGTCATTGGCATATAAAGTGAGGTAAAATCTTCTGAAGAGGTGCTCAGACAGCAAAACAAATGTCACAAGGATGATAACCCTTCGCTATGTTTTCCAAAAAGCTTAAAAATAGATTTTTTGGCTGGAGCTACACTTTAAAAATGTACCAGTTCAAATTTACAAACAGATTCTACTTAACAACAAACCTACAGTCCCTATCTTGTTTGCACCACCTGTATACTGCGGTTTAGAGGGCCTGGGGCCCCACGCCTTTCCTTTTTTTAATTTGGGTGCGGGGTTCCCCTTAATATCCATACAAGACCCAAAGGGCCTGGTAATGGACTGGGGGGGTACCCATGCCGTTTGTCTCACTGATTTTCATCCCTATTATCGGGACCGGACATAACATTAAAGCCGTAAGCAGTTTTAAATTACTTTTATTACTTTAAAAATGTCATTTTGTGCAGGGACTGTTCTAAACCCTTTTAAGGACAATACCATGCAAATTAGCCTTTAAAATTAGCACTTTTGATTTCGAACGTTCGAGTCCCATAGACTTCAATGGGGTTCTAACGTTAGTGCGAATTTTCGGTCCGTTCGCAGGTTCTGGTGCAAACCGAACCGGGGGGGTGTTCAGGTCATCCCTATCAGCCAATTTAAGAACATTGTTCAATCCACTAGTTTGTCCTGCAATTATATGTTGCCCTTTGTCCTTTATGTAAGTATATATATTAGCTTTGATTATACCTTGAATTACCTTATTAAATTAAGGGTCTTGCTCACATAAGGTGTTGCAATGTGACCATTTAATTTTTTCTATATTTAAGAGACTACAACCACCCAGAATTTTTAACACCCCTGAAGAAGGAATATAAAGCAATACATTCTGAAACATGTTGGTGCTACAGGATTCCTTTTGTACTGACCACAGCATGACTCTGGCAGCTCATGGGAATGCCTGTACCAACTGGGTTTGATTGCAATTTTTCAATGTGCAATATATATTCTTTATATATGTATATTTTGCATTTATTACTGTAGGGCTATGTTTGCCTGTTTGATTATGTATTGTATTAATTAAAGTGGCGTCACTGCCTTTTAAACCAATTTTACTGTTTACTACTCCACTTTCTGCCTGTAAAGTCCAAGGGGATCATTATAATGCATTGCACACCTCTCTCACTACGTGGCAAATGAGGTTAATGTTAATAAATGTAAAGTTATGCACTTTGGGGGCTAAGAATATGCATGCATCATAGATACTAGGGGGAGTACAACTTGGGGAAATGATGGTGGAGAAGGATCATAAGCTTAATAATGGCACGCAATGCCAAGCAGTGATTTCAAAGCAAGCAAAATCCTTTCTTGTAGTAAAAGAGGTATAGACTCCAGAGAGAGAGAGAGAGATAATTTTGCCCCTGTACAGATCATTAGTAAGACATAATTTGGAATATGTAGTTTAATATGGGAAACCAATTCACAGAAAGGATATTGGATAACTGGATAAAGGGCAGAGAAGGGCAATGAAACTGATAAGATGCATGGAGGAGCTCAACTATGAGGAAAGATTAGAGGAACTGAATTTATTCACTTATGAGAAGAGGAGATTAAGGGGTGATATAACCAACATGAATAAATACATAAGTGGTCCATATAGTGAACTTGGGGTTGAGTTATTCATTTTAAAGAGTAACTCCACTTTTGTTGAGAAAAAAAAAACATTCCCCTCTGGGTGATTTATGACCATTACAAGGATTTTGACAAACTTTGTTGCAGAGTCCTACCTTTTATCATTCTGAAGAAACCCCTGTGTGTTTGCCTCTGTCCATGTGCAAAAGTGAGTCTAATGGGAGTGGTTTCATAATTATAAACCAGCTGCTGCACCTGCAAAGCTCCAGCGAGGAAAATTGCAGGGCCTGTATCCCTTTAGATGTGATTTCCTATTAGCAGTATCTTACCAAAAATGACTTTTTCTATTGCAGGGGATGCCTGAAATCTGACTTTTTAGTGCAGACTTCTGGGAAAATCAGTGATCCAAACACACAAGCAGGAAATTACATATCTGGGGGGCATTCTGTACACATTCTGAACACCTCAAGATAGCCATATTGTATTGCATTTCACAGAAAACTACAGAGCTGCAGATTTAAAAAGGAAGGGTAAGTTTTAATAACATTCAAATACAATATGACTTGTGTCGCAATTGTATAAGTGATATTTATTTATTTATTTATTTGCATGAAAGTAGAGTTACTCTTTAACCACCTCAATACAGGACACTTTCATCCCCTTCCTGCCCAGGCCCCTTTTCAGCTTTCAGCGTTGTCACACTTTGAATGACAATTGCGCTGTCATGCTGCACTGTAACCATGTGACATTTTTATTATTTTCTTCACACAAATAGAGATTTCTTTTGGTGGTATTTAATCACTTCTGGATTTTTTATTTTTTCCTAAAAAAAAAACCCCGAAAATGTTGAAAAAAAAAGTTTTTCTTAGTTTCTGTCAGTAAATGAGGCAGCACTGATGGGCATTGATCAGGTGGCACTTATGAGCATTGATAAGGTGGCACTTATGGGCACTGATTAGGTGGCACGAATGAGGAGGCATGGATATGCTGCACTTATGGGCACTGATAGGTGGAACTTATATGTGGCACAGATGAGCACTGATAGGCGGCACTGATGGGTGGCACTGTTGGGCACTGATGGGTGGCACTGGTGGGCACTGATAGGTGGCACTGATGGACACAGATAGGTGGCACTGCTAGGCACAGGTAGGTGGCACTGATGGGCACTAATGGGTGGCACTGATGGGCACTGATTGGTATTGATGGGTAGCAGTGATGGGCAGCAGTGATGGGCATTGATGGGCAACAGTGATAGCCAGCACTGACTGGCATCACCAATGGGCACGTATGGCTGACACTTGTGGGCACTGATTTCTGGCACTGATGGGCACTGGTGGGCACTCATTGCTGTCACTGTTGGGCACTCATTGCTGGCACTGGTGGGCACTTTTTGCTGGCACTGTGGGGGCTTTATTGTATTCAGGGCATTGATGCTCAGTGTCCTGAGTACATACCTATATGTCCTCTGTGAGGAGATGCTTCTGATCTGCTCTCCTCTCCTCACACTCTGTCAGTGTGAGGCGAGGAGCTCCGATTACTGGCATCTCCGTGTTTACATGTGACCGGCTGTGATTGAACACAGTTGATCACATGGTTAAAGAGCCATGGCCATGGTTCTCTATAGAGATCAAGGTCGTGCTGTGTCCTAGCAACATGGCATGGCCACGATCACCACACTGTGGCAGCATCCCAGAACGAGAGCCACACCACCCCGCCATCATTTGACGGTGGGTGGGCGGCAAGCGGTTAAGTTCATCACAGAGGTCAAGGGGGCACTTTTTACATCAGGAGAAAAAGATATTTAATCTCCAAATATGAAAAGGCTTCTTCACAGTACGAGCTGTGAAAATGTGGAATAGACTCCCTCAAGAGCTGGTTCTGGCCAGATCAGTAGATTGCTTTAAAAAAATGGCCTAGATTATTTCCTAAATGTACATAATATAACTGGATACTAATATTTATAGGTAAAGTTGATTCAGGGAATATCTGATTGCGTCTTGGGGGAGCAGAAAGTATTTTTCTCCTGCTGGAGAAAATTAGATCATGCTTTGCTGGGTTTTTTTTTCTACCTTCCTCTAGATCAGCTGTGGGTATAGGATTGTGTATATGGGATTTATGATTTTTTTTCACATTTATTTGTTGAACTAGTTAGACTTTTGTGTTTTTTTTTCAACCAGACTATATAACTGTGTAACTCTATTGCATGAATGTTGACTTCAATTATCCAAACATTTGAAAAGAAAATTATTGTTTACTTTTTCACCTGCACATACCTGAATAATTGTAATAGTTATTGACATATTTTATTGTGTATAAATCATCAGCTTCTTTTGTAAATCAGTCCAATTATCTTAGAACTTCAGCACAGTATGAGATATTAAGGTTACAAAAACGAGTTAAAAAACGAGACTATTCACTAAGTATTCACTCAAACTGAATGAAATTCACTTTAATTATCTAAACATGTACAGATGAAATTAATAAATAGGGATTTTACATAATTGGATAATTGAAGTCAATCTTTATCTAATTTCTCAACATCTAAATTAGCCACATTTACTTTGGAGGAAGGATTTAGTATTTATCACTGTTGAATACTTCTAATGGATTTGATTTGTTGTTCACTCTCACACGCACTACTTACCAGTTTTTCAATAATATTTATTTTATTTTGTTAACACATGTACTAGACTTTTTAGTTTGATTGGGTGTTGCTTTTGACACAAATATTTGTGTTGTAATTGCATATTACTTGGCACACCTGGTAGGTTGATACAGTTAGTATTTATAGTGTGGAGCAATTTTTTCTTGTGTAGTAAAGAAACCTAACATGTTTTTAAAGTGATCATTTTTAATCTATTGTGTTAACCAATAAATGTTATACTCTTAGCACTGACTTTTTGCTTTCAACATTTAAATCCATTCTTGAACTCGGAGGATCACTTTGTTTATCTCTATTATTAATCTGCCTACATTTGTATAGAGGGTTAAAAAAAATCTTTATCTTGTGTCTTAGGTTGCACATCTCACTTTTATCTTCATGTTCATAAATGTTCCTAAAAATTGTGAATTGTAACAAAAATATAGCATTTCTCACAACACGTGTTGCAAAGAACCATTTTAGGTCCTGCTGGCTGAATTCCCTTTTAACAGTTTGCTTGACATGAAATCATTTTAAATAGCCCTAACATGGCTTTGTTGACAAGCCCATATTTTAGTCATTAAAATAGAAACCTTTATATTCCCAACAGTGCAACTATTTCTTTAAATCTTTTAACCAGCATTAGCCACTACTTTTGCCCTGTTAGGATTATATAAATGTGACTCTACTCTGGTAACTTTGTTCTCAATTTTTCAATGTTTTTCTTTGGTCTCTCTAGTTAGATTTTGGCCTACTGTATATGTTTTGCAACTGTTTGCTTCATATATCAGTTACTACAATTGATCTCTAGAGGTACCTTGTCAACTTTGTTATAACAAATAATGCCGGGTGATGTCTATGCATTCTCTCATTTTGAAGGACTCTTCCCAAAGTTTCTCCTTTATTTTCTCTTTCTAACAATTGCTATCTCCTTATTTTAAGGTTTATCCAGGAACTTCCTTGTTGAGATCCTTTCCCCCTGAATTTGAAGGTGAAGTGATTTTAGCTAGAGACTTGAATTTGGCTCTGGACCACATCTTGGACAAATCTTATCTTGCTAAGCTAAAACCCCCTTCCAAACAAAGCTGTAAATTTGCACAATTATTGTATCATTATGATCTGGTGGATGCCTGGCAATTGACCATGTTTTCTCCCATCTGGACTTCTGCCCAAATTGCTCTCGGTCAAAATAATTTCAACACCTTGGTCTGACCACAACCCAATATTGGTTTTTCTTTGACAGCTAAATTGGCTAAACCACAGTGGTGACTGAATGAGTCTTCACTAGGTAATGAATCCTACTGTTTAGATATTGTCACCCATCTGAAAACTTGTTCTGATACTAATGAAGCAGAGGATACTTCTCCTGCCATTAATTGGGCAGCACACAAAGCCTCATTGAGAGGTTTTATAATTCAGTTACTGTCCAGACTTAAAAGGGCCAGGGAAGAATTGATTTCTTCCAAATATAGGGAATATGAAGACCTTGTTGCCCAATACAAGTGTTCTCCACACCCCGCCCTCCTTAATAAAATTGAATAGGCTTGTACATAACTAAGGATAGAATCAAAGAACATCTCTATAATATCTGTATAGGGTTTTAGACATTACTTGTCCAATCATTTCCAAAGAGTACATAACAGAGATCATAGGAAACTTTAAGATTGGGATATAGAGGGCCAGAAAAGTCATTGGAGATGTGACAACAAGATAAGGGAACTTAGTAAAAAGGAATCCTGTTGGATATATGAATTCAATACCCTGGCACCCAAAGGGTTAAATCAAGAATTTGATCTGGCATGTTTCCTTATTGATACATAAAAGGAAATATATATGCAGGATTTTTCAATACTGTTTTATATATCTTTAAACATACACATTGTTTTAGTATAGGGTCCCCTGTATGAGGATGCTGTTATAGTGATATGTTGTTTTTACCAATAAATAAAATGTTGTTTTAGGATAGAATGAGTCCTTCATTACAATAGTAAATCAATGTCATGTTATTTAATACGCATATTATTGTTTTTTAATCCGATATATGTATAAATATGTATGTACACTGTTAACATATGTTTAGGTAATTGGTTAAATAGTTGCAGGGATCGCACACATTATTTTGTAATAAAAGAGAGCGTATGTAGTTGTAAGTTTAGGAACAGAAGGAGACTTCAGGAAAATGGCGCCTTAGAAAAAAAGTATAGGCTACAAGAATATGATGCTGAGAATACAACATATAAACCAAAGTGCCATGTCGCCCAATCATTATCCCCCAGAGGAAGCCATGTGACCCTGTAGTGTAACATATAGGGGAGGGGTTTGATTACATCACAAAGCTCTTTGGAACGAATGGTGTGGTAACTACATGAGTGAGAGGACTGTATACTAGCAATTTTTGCATATTCTGGAGCATTGCATGCAAGATATAGTGTGGTGCGCTGGTAGCACCTTTTATCGCTGAGTGAACATCTGTAAGCTTTTATTTGGAATTAAACTTGTTTCAAGGATAAAGCACTATATATGGTGGGGAGTAGGGATGAGCCGAACACCCCCCGGTTCGGTTCGCACCAGAACCCGCGAACGGACCGAAAGTTCGCACGAACGTTAGAACCCCATTGACGTCTATGGGACTCGAACGTTCGAAATCAAAAGTGCTCATTTTAAAGGCTAATTTGCATTGTATTGTCCTAAAAAGGGTTTGGGGACCCGGGTCCTACCCCAGGGGACATGTATCAATGCAAAAAAAACTTTTAAAAACGGCCGTTTTTTCGGGAGCAGTGATTTTAATGATGCTTAAAGTAAAAAAAAAAAAGTGAAATATTCCTTTAAATATCGTACCTGGGGGGTGTCTATAGTATGCCTGTAAAGTGACGCGTGTTTCCCATGTTTAGAACAGTCCCTGCACCAAATGTCATTTTTAAAGGAAAAAATCTCATTTAAAACTGCTTGCGGGTTTAATGTCATGTCGGGTCATGGCAATATGGATGAAAATCAGTGAGACAAACGGCATGGGTACCCCCCAGTCCATTACCTGGCCCTTTGGGTCTTGTATGGATATTAAGGGGAACCCCGCACCCAAATTAAAATAAGGAAAGGTGTGGGGCCACCGGGCCCTATATACTCTGAACAGCAGTATACAGGTTTGTTGTTAAGTAGAATCTGTTTGTAATTTTGAACATTTTTAACGTGTTTAGCTCCAGCCAAAAAATCTTTTCTAAGCTTTTTGGAAAACATAGGGAAGGGTTATCACCCCTGTGACATTTGTTTTGCTGTCTTTCCTCCTCTTCAGAAGATTTCACCTCACTTTTTTGTCCCAATGAAAAATGTTTTTTGAAAATTTGGGTTTTTTTGTGGAACAAGGATTGGAAAGCATCAGTGGAAAGGAGAAATTGTTTTCCCATATTAACTCTTACAGGAAAGAATTTCCCTTCCTAGGGGTAGATTTCATCTCACTTCCTGTTGTCTCCTTCCGTTTGCAAGTAGGAGTCGTTTGTAAGTTAGATGTTTGAAAGTAGGGTCCTGCCCTATATACTCAGCAGAAATTTGGGCCTTAGGTGTTGCTGTGGCCACAACACTGTAAGCCCTCACAGGGCCCTGCTGTGAAATATTAGATCAAGAATTGTAATTACATGCCCCTGTTGAACAGGAGCTGAAAAATTAGGCCTTAGGCACTGGTGCTGGTGCCACAACACTGCAACCCCTCACAGACACTCTAGTTGGAACGCAGGAACGAGCCCTGCTGCAAAGTATTGCTTCAAAAATTGTAATTACACGCCCCTGTTAGACAGGGGCAGAAAAATTGGGCCTTAGGCACTGGTGCTGGTGCCACAACACTGCAACCCCTCACAGACACTCTATTTGGAACGCAGGAACGAGCCCTGCTGCAAAGTATTGCATCAAAAATTGTAATTACACGCCCCTGTTAGACAGGGGCAGAAAAATTGGGCCTTAGGCACTGGTGCTGGTGCCACAACACTGCAACCCCTCACAGACACTCTAGTTGGAACGCAGGAACGAGCCCTGCTGCAAAGTATTGCATCAAAAATTGTAATTACATGCCCCTGTTAGACAGGGGCAGAAAAATTGGGCCTTAGGCACTGGTGCTGGTGCCACAACACTGCAACCCCTCACAGACACTCTAGTTGGAACGCAGGAACGAGCCCTGCTGCAAAGTATTGCATCAAAAATTGTAATTACATGCCCCTGTTAGACAGGGGCAGAAAAATTGGGCCTTAGGCACTGGTGCTGGTGCCACAACACTGCAACCCCTCACAGACACTCTAGTTGGAACGCAGGAACGAGCCCTGCTGCAAAGTATTGCATCAAAAATTGTAATTACACGCCCCTGTTAAACAGGGGCTGAAAAATTGTGCCTTAGGCACTGGTGGTGGCGCCCAGAACCAAAAATGTTCTTACAAGCTATCAGCGTGATGATTGAGGAGGAAGAGGATAATTACTCAGGGATAGTCACTCAGCATCAGCATAGGCAGTCTTTGAAGGGATCTGAGATTTCAAAAAAAATTATTCGGTTACATCAGCATCAGGTGCTTGGTAGCTGGTGGTGATCCAAGACTCATTCATTTTTATGAAGGTCAGCCGATCGACCGAGTCGGTGGACAGACGCACCCTGTGATCGGTTACCACGCCTCCAGCAGCACTGAATGTGCGTTCCGAAAGAACGCTGGATGCAGGACAGGCCAGTAGCTCAATTGCATACTGTGCAAGCTCTGGCCAGTGATCCATCCTCAAGACCCAGTAACCCAGAGGATTTTCGGTGGGAAAGGTGTCCAAGTCTGATCTTGCCCCTAGGTATTCCTGCACCATGTAAAACAGACGCTGGCGATGGTTGCTGGAACCGATCATACCTTGGGGCTGCGGACCAAAAAATTGTCTGAACGCATCGGTCAGACGGCCACCTTCTCCACCGCTCCTTCTTTGACTGACCGAAGCCTCAGCAACACGTTGTCCAGAAACAGGAGTTTGTAACCTCCCAGTCTCTGGGAACGCGTTGCACAGACCTTTCTGCAAGGCCTCCCGAAGATGTTTCATCCTCTGCTCCCTCTGCGATGGCAAGATAAGGTCCGCAACCTTACCCTTGTAACATGGATCAAGGAGGGTTGCCAGCCAGTATTGGTCCTTCTCCTTGATACCACGAATACGAGGATCCTTACGCAGGCTTTGCAGGATCAGGGAGGCCATGCAGCGTAGGTTTGCTGAGGCATTCGGTCCGGAGTCCTCTGGGTCACTAAGAACGACATGGTCCGCAGCCACCTCCTCCCAGCCACGTACAAGTCCATGTGTTTCTTGGGACTGATCCCTTAAAGACTGCTGCTGATGATGAGTGCCAGGCTCCACCTCCATACTGACACAATCTTCCTCCTCCTCCTCTTCCTCCTCGTCCTCTTCCTGTGTGATCGGCGGGCACGCAGGAACACTGTCTGGATAAAGGGGGCCTTGAGAGCTAAGGAAGTCCTCCTCTTCCTGCCTCTGTTCTGCCTCCAGTGCCCTGTCCATTATTCCACGCAGCGTGTGCTCCAACAGGTGGACAAGGGGGACAGTGTCACTGATGCATGCACTGTCACTGCTCACCATCCTCGTGGCCTCCTCGAATGGTGACAGGACAGTGCATGCATCCCTGATTATGGCCCACTGGCGTGGGGAAAAAAAACCAAGCTCCCCTGACCCTGTCCTGGTGCCATAGTCGCACAGGTACTCATTGATGGCCCTCTGCTGCGTGTGCAGCCGCTGCAGCATGGCCAACGTTGAGTTCCACCTGGTGGGCATGTCACAGATTAGGCGGTTCTTGGGCAGGTTAAACTCCTTTTGGAGGTCCGTCAGCCGAGCACTGGCATTATATGACCGGCGGAAATGCACACAGACTTTCCTGGCCTGCCTCAGGACATCCTGTAAGCCCGGGTACCTGCCCAAGAACCGCTGCACCACCAAGTTAAGGACGTGAGCCAAACAGGGCACATGGGTCATTTGTCCCTGTCGGAGGGCAGAGAGGAGGTTGGTGCCATTGTCGCAAACCACCATTCCTGCCTTAAGTTGGCGTGGCGTCAACCACCTCTGAACCTGCCCCTGCAGAGCTGACAAAACCTCTGCCCCAGTGTGGCTCCTGTCCCCCAAGCACACCAGCTCAAGCACCGCATGGCATCTTTTGGCCTGCGTACTTGCGTAGCCCCTTGAACGCCTACGGAGCACCGCTGGTTCCGAGGAAGAGGCCATGGAGGAAGAAGAAGAGGAGGGGGTGGAGGAGAGAGGTGTGTCACAATCAGCATTTTGGAGGCGTGGTGGCGGAACAACCTCCAACACTACTGCACCTTGTCCTGCATCCTTCCCAGCTGCCAGCAGAGTCACCCAATGCGCCGTGAAACTTAGGTAACGTCCCTGTCCATGCCTGCTGGACCATGAGTCAGCGGTAATATGCACCTTACCGCTGACCGCCCTGTCCAGCGAGGCATGGACATTGCCTTCCACATGCCGGTAGAGAGCCGGAATCGCCTTCCGTGAGAAAAAGTGGCGTTTGGGTACCTGCCACTGAGGAACCGCACATTCCACAAACTCACGGAAGGGGGCAGAGTCTACCAACTGAAAAGGCAGCAGTTGAAGTGCTAGCAATTTTGCCAAGCTAGCATTCAACCGCTGGGCATGTGGATGGCTGGGAGCAAACTTCTTTCGGCGGTGCAGCAGCTGGGGCAGGGAAATTTGCCTGGTACAATCTGACGTCGGTGTACCAAAAGCAGATTGCCCACAAGTACTTGGCTGTGACACACCTAATTCTACACCTTCATTCCTCTCACTGCAGGTCTCAGAGAGGACTGAAGGTCTAGTGGGGTTGGAAATCTCAGCTGATGAGGAGCAAGGAGAGATCCTCTTTGTTCTTTGGTGTGGGTCTTTTAGATACGCTTGCCAACGAACTGCATGGCAGGTCAACATATGTCTGGTCAAGCATGTGGTACCCAAGCGGGAGATGTTTTGGCCACGCGAGATACGCTTGAGACATATGTTGCAAATAGCAGCAGTGCGATCTGATGCACTCGTCTCAAAAAAGGCCCACACCAAAGAACTTTTTGAATAACGCGCAGAGACTGCAGCGCCCTGCACATGTGGAGCTTTGGGGTGTGATGCAGTCAATGTGCTGCCCTTAGGCTGGCCCCTGGAGGGCATCCTGCCTCGTTGGTGATGTGCCGCCGCCTCCTCCACCTCCTCCTCCTCCTCTCTCCTATCAGGCACCCACGTTGAGTCAGTGACCTCATCATCCCCTCCCTCCTCATCACTGGAGCAAACCTGGCAGTATGCTGCAGCAGGGGGAGCATGACTGCCAGATTGCTGTCCTTCTTGGGCACCCCCTCTGTCCGTGCTCATGTTACTGCCTTCATCGAGCTCAGTATCGTCATCAGAGCCTTCCAAACGCTGGGCATCCTCCTGGAGCATGTACCCAACACTGTGGTCAAACAGTTCGAGGGAATCCTCATGAGGACATGGTGGAGCTAGGGAAGGAGTCACTGATGACATTGAGCTGAGGGAAGAGGCCGCTGCTTTGCCAGACAAAGCACCCTGGGCATGGGTGAGAGAGGATGAGGAGGATGAGGACGGCTTGGTCATCCACTCGACCAAGTCTTCCGCATGTTGCGGCTCAACACGGCCAGCTGCCGAAAAAAAGGCCAAGCGTGTCCCATGGCCACGTGCTGATGAGGATGCACCGTCTCCACGACCAGCACTAGACACAGAGCCTGCTTGCCCTCTCTTATTGGCTTGTGACTGTCTGCCTCTCCTTCTTGGCCTTCCAGACATACTAATGGCCTGTAGCTGCACTAAGCTGGGATAGAACACCTGTAATTTTCTTCAAGTAGCTTTATATACTGTAACCAGACAAGCCTGCCTGTCAGTAGGAAGATAACAGGAACGGATCTAGCTGAACACTGTGAGCAGGACGCACTGTACTAAATGTAAATAGTCTAGCTGCCTGACCGTGGTACTAATAGGATCAAATAGAACACCTGTAATTTTCTTCAGGTAGCTTTATATACTGTAACCAGACAAGCCTGCCTGTCAGTAGGAAGATAACAGGAACGGATCTAGCTGAACACTGTGAGCAGGACGCACTGTACTAAATGTAAATAGTCTAGCTGCCTGACCGTGGTACTAATAGGATCAAATAGAACACCTGTAATTTTCTTCAGGTAGCTTTATATACAGTAACCAGACAAGCCTGCCTGTCAGTAGGAAGATAACAGGAACGGATCTAGCTGTACACTGTGAGCAGGACGCACTGTACTAAATGTAAATAGTCTAGCTGCCTGACCGTGGTACTAATAGGATCAAATAGAACACCTGTAATTTTCTTCAGGTAGCTTTATATACTGTAACCAGACAAGCCTGCCTGTCAGTAGGAAGATAACAGGAACGGATCTAGCTGAACACTGTGAGCAGGACGCACTGTACTAAATGTAAATAGTCTAGCTGCCTGACCGTGGTACTAATAGGATCAAATAGAACACCTGTAATTTTCTTCAGGTAGCTTTATATACTGTAACCAGACAAGCCTGCCTGTCAGTAGGAAGATAACAGGAACGGATCTAGCTGTACACTGTGAGCAGGACGCACTGTACTAAATGTAAATAGTCTAGCTGCCTGACCGTGGTACTAATAGGATCAAATAGAACACCTGTAATTTTCTTCAGGTAGCTTTATATACTGTAACCAGACAAGCCTGCCTGTCAGTAGGAAGATAACAGGAACGGATCTAGCTGAACACTGTGAGCAGGACGCACTGTACTAAATGTAAATAGTCTAGCTGCCTGACCGTGGTACTAATAGGATCAAATAGAACACCTGTAATTTTCTTCAGGTAGCTTTATATACTGTAACCAGACAAGCCTGCCTGTCAGTAGGAATTTAACAGGAACGGATCTAGCTGAACACTGTGAGCAGGACGCACTGCACTAAATGTAAATAGTCTAGAAGATAACAGGAACGGATCTAGCTGAACACTGTGAGCAGGACGCACTGCATTAAATGTAAATAGTCTAGATAGAAGATAACAGGAACGGATCTAGCTAAACTGAATACAGTGTATATATATATATGCAACACCTGGGATGCATATATATACACAATACACTGTAAGTGCAGCTAACTGACTGACTGTTCTGCCTAATCTATCTAACTCAAATCAAATGACACTGTCTCTCTCTCTCTCTATCTCTCAGCACACCGGAACACACACTACACAGGGCCGCCGTGCAGGCGGCCTTATATAGTGTGGGGTGTGTACTAAATCCCCTGAGCCATAATTGGCCAAAGCCACCCTGGCTTTGGCCAATTACAGCTCTCTCTACTGACGGCGCTGTGATTGGCCAAGCATGCGGGTCATAGTGCATGCTTGGCCAATCATCAGCCAGCAATGCACTGCGATGCCGCAGTGAATTATGGGCCGTGACGCGCCACACGAATTTAGCGCGAACGGCCCATAACGTTCGCAATTCGGCGAACGATCGAACAGCCGATGTTCGAGTCGAACATGGGTTCGACTCGAACACGAAGCTCATCCCTAGTGGGGAGCTGGGGAGCAAGTTTTAGCCCTCTAAGAGGGACAAAGCTTACATAGACCATATGAATAGTGTGGACATATCCCTCAGCTGAGAGCACATCTGGTGGAGGGAACACAGATCATGGAGTGGTTTTATGAGCACTACTGGTGGGAGCTATTAAGGTGCCATCTTTAAGAGACGCTTATTTTGTTTTGCAGAATTTTTTATATATATATTTTTGCATTATTCATATTCTTGGGTTGCACCGATAGACTTTATATTTATGGACTTTATGGATGGGGCACATTTTCAGTTGTTTTAATTATACAGAACTTAATATTTGCCTTACCACGAAAACAGAGAAACGCCTATGATGAGTGAACCACAAATTCTTTACATTGTGGGATAGGCCCGGCTCTTTATTAGCACATAAATGTACTTCATTCATTCGTACATGTATATTCTCACGAGGCTCTCTCGAAAATTAAATTAACAGGGGGTTTTCTTTCTCAGGACCCCCATAAGATTCTTCATGAGTTTCATCATTTTTATGCCACCCTATGCAGCCCATCCCAGGGAGACGTGTCAGAGGCTACTCATAACTTTTTGACATCTTTGCCTCTCCCCCTTCTCAAGGAAACTCATAAAGATTTTATGAATCAATCTATCACTTGTTGTGAGGAAATCCAGAAGGTTATTAAGAAGCTTGCTCTGCATAAATCGCCTGGCCCTGATGGCCTACCCAAAAATTATTATAAAATGTTTTCAGAACAGCTTATTCCAGATATGACTTTACATTTTAACTATTTGGCATTGTTCCTACTGATGAGAATAAGGCGTATTAAAGTGTTATCCCTAACCCTAATAAGGATACTATTTATGTTCTTATTTATTGCCCCATCTCGCTTATCAATTGCGATTTAAAAATTCTAATTTTTAGCCTTGCGCCTTAATACCTATTTGGACCATTATATTCATAAAGATCAATCTAGTTTTATTCATGAATGTCGGACATTGGACCAAATCCAGCAATCTATAGCTATAATTTTAGCAGTAGGCTCTAATTGGGACAATTCCACTCCTACAGACTCCTACTCCTTTCACTGGATCTTCATAAGGCTTTTGGTAGCCTAAATTGGGATAACTTGTTTTACATATTGGAGTCCTTTGGATTTGGTTCCACGTTTGTTTCCTTTTTAACCACTTGCCTATAGGGCACTTACACGCCCTTCCTGCCCAGGCCAATTTTCAGCTTTCAGTGCTCTTACACTTTAAATGACAATTACTCAGTCATGCAACACTGTATCCAAATGAAATTTGCATCCTTTTTTACACAAATAGAGCTTTCTTTTGGTGGTGTTTAACCACTTACCCACTGAGCACTTAAACCCCCTTCCTAACCAGACCAATTTTAAGTTTTCGATGCGCTCACATTTTGAATGATAATTACTCAGTCATGCAACACTGTACCCATGTGAATTTTTTGTCATTTTTTTCAGACAAATAGAGATTTCTTTTGGTAGTATTTAATAACCGCTGGGCTTTTTATTTTTTGCGCTATAAAAGAAATAAGACCAAAAATTCTGTAATAAAAATGCATTTTTCTTCGTTCTGATATAAAGTTTTGCAAATCAGTAATTTTTCTTAATACATTTTGGCCAAAATGTATACTGCTAAATATCTTTAGTAAAAATAACCCAAATCTGTGTATATTATTTGGTCTGTGTGAAAGTTATAGAGTCCACAATAGTCCATGGTGCCAATCTCTGAAAATTGATCACACCTGAAGTACTGACGGCCTCATTTCTTGAGACCCTAACAAGCCAGGAAAGTACAAATACCCCCCAAATGACCCCTTTTTGAAAAGTTATTTAGTAAGAGGCACTGTGAGTGTTTTTTTAAGTTGCATTTTTTCCCACAATTCTTTGCAAAATCAAGATTTTTTTTTTTAACAAAATTGTCATGTTAGCAGGTTATTTCCCACACACTGCATATGCATATCAAATTACACCTCAAAACACATTCTACTACTCCTCTTGAGTATGGTGATACCACATGTGTGAGACTTTTACACAGCATGGCCACATACTGAGGCCCAACATGCAGGGAGCACCATCAGGTGTTCTAGGAGTATAAATTATACATATAATTTCTTGACTACTTCTTGCACTTTTGAAGGCCCTGGAGCACCAGGACAATAGAAATGCCCCAAAAATGAACCCATTTTGGAAAGAAAACACCCCAACATATAATCTATGAGGCATAATGAGTCTTTTGAACATGTCATTTTTTCTACAAGTTTTTGGAAAATGTGGAAAGAAAGTTATCCATTTATACAATATTTTTAACACATAGCATGTACATACCAAAAATTACACCCCAAAATAGATTATCCTACTCCTCCTGAGTACGGTAATACCACATGTGGGAGACTTTTTCCACAGCCTGGCCACATACAGAGGCCCAACATGCAGGGAGCACCATCAGGTGTTCTAGGGGCATAAATGTCAAATCTAACTTGACTACATATTGCACTTTTGTGAGACACTGATGGGCACTGTAGTGGCATGGATAAGGCATGGATGAGCATCAATTGGGATGGCTGAGTAAGGCTGGGTATGGCTGAGTATTGCTGGGTATGGCTGAGTATGGCTGGGTATTGTTGAGTATGGCTGGGTATGGCTGGATATTGATGAGTATGGCTGGGTATTGTTGAGTATTGCTGGGTATGGCTGAGTTTGGCTATGTATGGCTGAGTTTGACTGGGTATGGCTGGGTATGGCTGAGTATGGCTGAGTATGGGTGAGTATGGCTGAATATGGCTGAGTAAGGCTGGGTATTGCTGAGTATGGCTGGGTATGGCTGGGTTTGGCTGAGTATGGATGGCATGGCTGAGCATGGATGGATGGCTGAGTATGGATGGATGGCTGAGTATGGATGGCATGGCTGAGTATGGGTAGCTGTGAGTATGGTTGGGGCTGAACATGGATAGATGGATGAGTCCTGCAATGGGCACAGAGCAGCACTGTGGGCACTACTGATCCAGCCCACAGTGCTGCTGCACCCGATCTCTCCCCTCTCAGCTCACACTGTACCGATTGGTACAGAAAGGGTAGATAGGAACCGGACATGACGCCGGTTTGTTTACAAGTGATCGCTCCGTCATTTGATGGAGCGATCACGTGGTAAATGGCCGCCATCAGCGGACATTTACCATGATCCGTGATGCGCCGGGTCCTCGGGACCCAGCGGTCATGGATACTCCCATGTGCGCGCCCCAGGGGGCACGCGGGAACGAGGTTCTGGGAGGATGTCATAGTACACCCTCCCAGAGTTATCGAGCCACACTGTAGCCATCATTCGGCTATAGCGTGTTGTTAAGTGGTTAACCACATGCCGACGGGGCCATAGCCGAAAGATGGCTACATCACGATCGGCTTGTTCTGGGCGGGCGCCCATGGACGTCCTCTGGAACTCTTGCTCCACACGCCCCACCTGGCGCAACACGGATCGCGGTAAAGGGCCAATGACATGAGGGAGCGATCACAAAACAAACTGGGGTCATGCAAAGGTCCCAGCTCTCTTCTCTCCTCACACCGATACAGCGTGAGAGGAGAGAAGAGAGATCGAGTGAAAAACCGTGAGTGAAAAGTACAACAGTGCCCAGCAGTGCCATACAGTGCCATACAAGTACCACTACAGTGCTAATCTGTGCCCCACAGTGCCATCAGTGCCACTTCACTACCCATCAGTGCCACTAAAGTGTCCATCAGTGCCACTACAGTGCCCATCTGTGCCACCAGTGCCACTACACTACCCATCAGTGCCACTACAGATACCCATCTGTGCCACCAGTGCCACTACAGTACCCATCAGTGCCACTAAAGTGTCCATCAGTGCCACTACAGATCTCATCTGTGCCATTGGTGCCACTATAGTGCTCATCAGTGCCACATCAGTGCCACCAGTTCCCATCAGTGCCACCTCTGCCACTTCAGTGCCCATCTGTGCCGCCAGTGCCACGTCAGTGCTCTGTTAGTGCCACACCAGTGCCCAGTGCCACTACAGTGCTCATCTGTGCCACCAGTGCCACATCAGTGCCACCTGTGCCACTACAGTGCCCATTGGTGCCACCAGTGCCCACCAGTGCCACTAGAGTGCCACATCAGTGCTCCATCAGTGCCACGTCAGTGCTCCATCAGTGTTCCATCAGTGCCACATCAGTGCCACATCAGAGCTCCATCAGTGCCACGCCAGTGCTCCATCAGTGCTACACCAGGTCACTACAGTGCCCAGTGCCACTACAGTGCTTATCAGTGCCACATTATTGCCAATACAGTGCTCATTTGTGCCATCAGTACCACATCGCTCATCAGTGCCACTACAGTGCTTATCGGTGCCACTACAGTACACAATAGTGCACTTCAGTGCCCATAAGTGAGTGCTCATCAGTGCTACCTTATCAGTGCACATCAGTGCCAAATAATCAGTGCCTCCTCAGTGTGGTGCATTAGTGTACATCAGTGCAATCTTATCAGTACCCATCAGTGCAACCTTATCAGTA